>NC_090448.1:647568746-647871776 GCF_031143425.1 Pleurodeles waltl
GATAAGGAGTCACTGTCTGTCCTATGAGAACAAATAGTGATTGTGGTGAGGAGAAAAAATAGACAAACAATAAAAATAGCTCTAAACCCAAACCATCATCATGTAATGTGTCAGAGACAGGTTTAGGCTGTGATTACAAATAACCGGAGTGCTTAAATAAACAATGTTCCTATGCACTCTAACTTTAATATGATTTGGGGGAAAAAAGCACTGTCCTAACCCCTCTATTCATTGGTCAACATATTTCACGTCTTAATGGTCACGAAAGGATCCAGTACCCTATTTGGGTTCAGAGAATATCTAGAGGAAAAGTTGTACCTATTTTTTGGTCCTGATGAAGCATCACTGGATCCTTTAGTGACCATTAAGACCACTTCTCACACAAAACCTACTCACACAAACAAAATCAGCCAAGTCCAAAACTATCCTAAGAAAATGCAAGCAGCACAAAGAGGTAACCTTCGAACCAACAGGTTGGCCGTGACATATATAAACAGAGAAGTATAAATATATAAATATTCAAAACCAAATATACAAGTGCAATTTGCACATATGGCAATAGTAAGTACCCCAACTTGGCTCCTGACTACCATTAACCTCCACAGGTAGGGGCATCAAGGGGACAGGAAGGCACCTCAGGTATTGGGTGTGGGGGCTTTGGCTTAGGGTTGGGAGGGGGACCTTTGTGCTTGGCTTCGGGAGGGGGGACTCAGCTTGAGGCTTATGGGAGGGTTGGTAACTCTTGGGAGGGGTAGAATTCTTGGCAGGGGAGTGGCATGAGTACTTGCAGGGGGGGCATGGGAGGTGGTGGAGGTGGAAGGGCTGAACTTGGTGAGGGACACACAGGGTGGAAGAGGAATAGGGAAAAGGTTCTACTCTGAAAGGAAAATGTTCTTAGACACACAGGGACTGTAATGGCAAAAGAGATAGGGAGTGGTTGTCTGAGGTGTTTTGGTGGATATTTTAGGGGGCATTTGTGTGTGAGGTATGCATGTGGGTGCTGGGTGTCTGTTTGGTGGGTGAGCGTGGGGGTTTATGTGTTTTGGGAGGAGGGGGTGGAGTTGTTGGGAGATGCTGTGGTGGATGGGTGACTGTCTGTTGGGGTGGTAACTGCAGGGATGGCGGATGTGTTGCATGTAGATTTGTCTGTGGTTGTGGTGGCTGCAGATGTGGTGACTGGGGTGGTTGTCTGAGTGTCTGCTGTTGTGATGTCTGTGAGTAAGATAGGTGTAGTGGCTGTATCAGTGTATGTTGGTGTGCTGACTGCAGGCGTTGTGTATGTGATGCTGGGGGTAGTGGGATTGTCAGGGCAAGTAGTGACTGTTGGTGTGTCTGCCGGTGAATGTTGCTTGTGTGCATGCTGGTGTTGGGTCTTGTGGTGCTTGTGTTTGACAGTGCTACCCTTGGATGTTGAGGTGGATGCATGCTTGTCTGTTTATAGGAGTTGACTGGGTCAGGGAAGAGGGGTTTGGGGTTGGGAAGAGGAAGGTGGAGGGGGACGAAAGACAAAGAGTGACTAGCTGCAGACAGTGTGGAGGGCAGATCCTGAAAGAATCTCTTAGGCCAGCCAGTGCACTGTGAATGCCCTCCAGGAACACATTTCTCTGCTGGACCTGAGATTGCCAGTCCCCGGATGGCATTTATGATGGTAAATTAACTCACAGAAGTCGACCTCAAGAGGTCAATACCCTCCTCACTGAGGGCACAGGGCTGACAGGGGCAGCAGCAGAGGTACCTGCAGCAAAGGAGACATCCACCCTCTTGGGGTAGTGGGCACGGACAACTGGGTGGCGAACTACAGGGAGGGCAGTGGTGGTAAGGGGGGTGGCAGACAAAGATGGTGCTGAGGTGGTCCCATACGGGTCCGCTACCACCATGGAGTACCCAATGGAGGATTCCAAAGATGAGGTGCTGGATCCAGTCTCTCCTAAGGCACTCCCCTCACCCTATGGGCCACTGGGTCCCTTGTTGTCGGTGGTATCAGCACTCTGGGTCCCGTGGCCGGCAGCATCCCCACTTTCCAGTGCCCCATCTCCTTCGCTTACTGATGCTGATACACACAAACAGAGAGAGAGGGAGGGAGGGAGAGAGAGGGTCTTCACAGTCTTCACATACACACATTACAACATGCACAACTGTAGATATACATCTTCTGGTTAGGGAATGCCATATAGAAAGCCACAGATCGTACATCATGTCAAAACAGGTTACTTCTAGCTATCCCTTATTGTCATCTCTCTCGCTAACATCATTATCCGTGTAAGGTAGCACAACTGGAGCATTCAATCAAATCTTCTGTAAATCTATGTCAGCATGCTCATCATGTCCTAGCTAAAGCTGCTATTTCGTCCTAATCCAGGTCATAACACTCCATAATCTTATCACCTATAGGAATTGCAGTTTACTGACAACACCACATCATGCATGTTCAGACTCAACACCTGACCAGTCCATGTCCATGAGTCATGTTCCATACAAGTAAAGACAACTCTATTCACAAACGACACAGCACCTGCCATTGCAATCACATGCCTAGCTGATCCCTCTGTACATTGACACAATGGATTCAAACTCTGATGAATACGCAACATGTGGCAGTCCCATACAGGTGCCATCACATTTCTACATTTCAAGTCTGGAGAACAGCTATGTCACTATGTGTACCAAATCTTAGAGGAATAGCTACAGTCACTATTCACAGATACTCCATATCACACCAGACATGCATGTACAGCTACAATGGGCTATCTAGCCCACATGAGACATCCACTGAGTATCACAGAAAGCAGCGTTACAACAACTGAACAAAGGGCAGCCTACTAATTCCTAATAAGGCACATCACATTCCAACTGACATGCAGACATAGAGCCACAACATGACAACATGAGTACACCAACATCACTCACACCATTCCTGACGTGATTTCCAGTAGGTAAGTCCAGACAACACACATATTTTACTGAGAAGACATGTACACATGATGTACACATAGACCTACATGACTGTCATTACACTGACAGCATATTCCACAACAACAACACGTTTATAATAAATAGTAGTACAGCTGAACCACAACATGTCGAAATATGAGGTGAACCAAAACTAAATCCTGCACAAAATGGTCACATCATCTAGGCTAAGGGTAACAATGTTTATCCCACTCAACAATATCTGCCCCCAAGTAACCATTGTGACATGATGTAGGCAGCTGATACCATATGTTGCACTATTATTGGTAGGGCATTGGCAAATATAGCATGGGCATTGCACATTGTCAAAGGATAGGACAGCCTAACCACTTACCTTCTCTAAAACAAAGGCATTGTGATAAAAGTGATTTGCCTACATTTCAATGGCATGGAAATGCACGGTAAGGGCAAATATACAAAACCAGACAACCATAGTTGGTTGGCATTCCGTTACAACCTTCACATACCTCATTGTATGAATATGAAGGGACAATGGGGACACCTCCACAAACCAATATGAACAGTCCAATATTGTGCATACCTATTGACTGACTGAGATGTCAGCTTCACATGGAGTCAATATGTGTACCAGGGCAAAAGGAAACTAGGCCCTGTAACAAATATGTCAGCCACTATGTAGCAAATACAGCTGATCTTCACAGATGGGAGTAGTCAGACACCTTAGATCTACATATACATATAACGAGAATAATGGACCTGGAAATACCAGATGGGGAGGATGATACAGCAGCATACATACATATATATGGCTTGGTAGAGTCACACATGTGGCACTGTCAACTGTGCATCTCCACATGCAGTCATAGAAATTTCTTGACACTTGTGATCCAAATGTACACATGCACAACCCTAGGGCCAGATCTCAATCTAATAGACAGGCAACTTGATGACTATGTATTCTCAGTAGTCAACATACATGTAGCACCTACCACAGTGTCACAGCTGCTAAAGTGTGACAGCAAACACTTAACTACCAGAGTAAAGTACATGGAGTCAGTCAGTACTTACACCCTTGTGGCTGCTGTGCTGCCCTCATGTGTCCATCCACAGCAGGGTAGGCCACTTAAAAAATGTGTGCCATTAGGGGGGTCAGGGTTTGACAGGTAACCCCCCCCTCATTGGGAGGACACCCCCAGCTGGGCCTCAGCAGTCTTCGGGCCCAGCGTCTCAGTATTCCCACCGCTTTCTGCAGTGGGTGCTCCGCCAGTTGTGAACCCCTAGGGTCCGCATTTGCTTGGCAATGCACGCCAAATCCCCTTCTTCTGATGGGTGTTGATCTGCATGGATGACAGAGACAAAAGGACAAAGTCATGTACACATGCGCCATACCAATAGGAGTGGTCAGTACACATCAGTTGCAGCAAGTAGGCACACATACCCATCATCTCGGCACATACGTCTTCATATTATGCCATTTGCATGCATTAACACCTTCACAAGTTCACATGCCCGATGCAATGTCAGACAGAACACCTATCACACATGGCTAGGACATTGGACTCACCTGCTCCTCTGGTGTCCCATATAGCTGTTCAGAAAGGGGTAAGACCTCTTTCACTAGCCTCTCAAGCTCTTCCGGCCTGATGGCAGGGGCCCTATCACATGCAGGATGTGGCATGATGGCTCCCAGAAGCAGTACACAGAAGCTCATGTCGTGGAAGTCTTGTTGGCAACAGTGGCAGGAGTCAAGTGAGTAATAGTGCAGAAGATGGCAGTCACAGCCGCCACATACAAGACCGTCACCGCCGGTGGATATCGTCATTGGCCCAAGTCCACCAAAGGCAGCAATGTTCACCAATGGCAAGTTACACAGCGGTTGCGACCGCCTGACGCTATGACGAATACTGCCAGCGGACTTAGGTCACTTCCACCTGTCCAGTACAGTAGGTCAGGCATCTGCCATTTTGAGCACTTTTCATAGATGGCAGTGTATACTAATCTACGTCATTCACTTACTCCCCTAAAATGTTTTATATCTGCATGCACTGCCAACATGTTTGTGTAACATATTGTGCAAATGTGAAGTAAAAGTTGTGTTGAGTGAGCAAATATGGTGATAACTTTGTAAAGCTATTCAGAGGTTCAGTGTCCACGAGAAGATATTGATCTATTCCAAGACATATGTGTGATTACTGCAGGACAGTTAACTCTTACACACATATCCTCTTACATTATTATCATATGTACAATCCCATTGACAGAGTTGCCAATGTGCACCAAAGAGGGTAAAATGGGTGCATACCTATGGGCTGTAGTGTATATGTCAGATGTGCTATCCATTCTCTACAGATGTTAGGTAATAAACAAAGAGTTCATGATATGTGCATATGGCATAACTCATTATATCTTCATTTTTCCCAACATAGTTATGCTACCATGAGGAGAGTGAGACAACCACCAGTGTACTGTCCAGTGGTAGACCTGGACACCATGAAGGAAAGGCATGTCATGCAGACTTATCGTCTGAATCGCCATACCATCATGGATCTTTGCACTCAGTTGGAGCCAGACCAGATGCCTGTCATTCACAATCCTTGTGTCATCTCTCCCATTGTTCAGGTCCTGTCAGTACTACGCTTCCTGGCCACAGGTTCCTTTTAGAATACAGTGGCTTCAATAGCAGGGATGTCTCAGCCCATGTTCTGTTTGGTTTTAACAGATGTACTATGTGCATTGTTGAGACACCTGGACAGCTACATTAGGTTTCCCCACCAAGCGGATTTGGCCTATGTGAAGGCAGAAGTTTATGAGATGGGACACATTCCACATGTGGTAGAAGCCATTGATGGCACCCATGTAGCCTTGGTCCCTCCCAGTACCAATGAACAGGTATATAGGAACAGGAATAACTACCACTCAATCAACGTTACAGGTGGTGTGTCTGGCAGACCAGTACATCTCACAAGTCACAACAAGTATCCAGGATCTGTGCATGATTCCTACATTGTGTGGAACATCAATGTCCCACTGATAATGGCAGGACTCTAAACAGAGAGGGCCTGGCTCGTTGGTAAATTTCCATTGTAGTGTGTGTTTGTGAGTTATGTCTCCTGTCATCACAATGTAGCCAGTACCCATACCCAACCACGCCAGGGGAACTCCGTTACAATGAGGCTCACTGGAGTACAAGGCGTGTAATTGATCGAACATTTGGGCTCTTGAAGGCAAGATTCAGAGGCCTGGACCTATCTGGAGGAACCCTTCTCTACTTCGCCCCACAAGGTATGCCTGATTATCGTTGCCTGCTGCCTGCTCCACAATCTAGCCCTGATATGTCAGATACCACTGTTAGCAGATGAGGGAGAGGCAGCTCGATCAGTGGCTGGAAATGCTGATATGGCAAGTGATGAATAGCCTGAGGAAGACGGAGCAGGTGACTAGAGGGCCGATCTCATCAATCAGTACTTCAACTGATATACAGGTATATGAAGTGGACCTCTTGTTGTGATGAATGTGTGCAACTTGAAGTAGATGGCTGCCATTACACCTCTTTTCTTGCTTTATCAATGTGGGTGTTATGAGCTCCAATGTCTGTGAGTGAGTTTTGGATGCAGACTCATAGTTTGTAATCTGTACAGGACAGTATGTTTTGCTTTTTCATGTATTGCTTCAGCAGATGCTGACATACACTTCTTTTCAAGACATCTCAGATTTGAGGTATATATTGTGCACTCTCCTATCCTCATGTCCTTCCACTCACTGATTTAGCTATGTTATCTTTAGCTCTGCAACCTAGGCTTGTGGTATTCATTGTCAGTAGCCAATGTTGATTGCTGACAGACATCAGAGGAGTACCTGACAGATACCTGGTTACATGAGTTTAGTTTTATTAGGGTGGTACCATTATAGTTTATCCTCCATACATGTGGGGTGGTTAGTGCTTAGTCCTTTTCATTTACCTGTGGGGTTGATGAGGATGTGAAATGGTGTATGATGTGTCAAGTGAAGTTAGTAGCACATGTGTGAAAGTTGGATCATGGCCTCTCACTTCACAATGGGTGGAGTACTTTGTGATGGCCATGAGACCTAGATGTGAATGTGTTCTGACTTTGCGGTCCAAGGCCCATGTAACTGTATAGTGACATAGGTGACTGGCAATTCTACAGGTATTGGGCCTATGCTAGTGTATGTTTTGAGTACTGGGTTCCTCTGTCGTGTTCTATGTGTGTTCCATAAAATATGTGAATTTGTAGCTATAGTATGGGAATGGGAATTGCCTCTACCTGAGGATATAGATTACCTTTTTGTGTGCCCCTGCTTCGTAGGTTGTTTAGCATGAGCCTGACTCCTATAACCTGTATATGTACATTGTACAACACCATGTATTACATCCTGATGGTACTCTCTGTCATGCTGTATTTGCAGATTGGAATGGTGACTATACAATTGTGTTGACCTGGATTTCAACCTCTCTGATATCTGTCCTGTGACATTTCTGTTATAATGTGTCCCCTGGTTAGGGAGCCTCCGTCTGATGACCATTACATTGGCTGTTCGTTACAGGGGGCATGACCAGACCACAGTAAGCAAGCATGACAGTTGTACACGTATTATAAAGGACACAAACACAGTAGCTGTGTTTAAGTGTGATTTACTGTGCATAGCAAAAGACTATCAGTAACAATTAAAGTGAATTAATGAAAATAAACGTGATGAGCAAAGTCATGGTTGGTGTATTAATCAGGGTAGCTGCTACACCAGTTGGTTACACAAGTCCTGTGAAAATGGAGTATGGTTTTTGAAGTCAACAGGGTGTATCTGTGGCACCCAAGGGTGACAAATCAGGAGAGGTTGACGGCCTGGCAGTGGGTTTGGTCTTGGCATCTGCTCCAGCTGGATGTCTGGGTGGACGTCCACATTTCTGAGGGGGTTCTTCAGCTACAGAGGAAGGAGTGTCTCAGGTATAAGGTTCCCCTGGCAGGGCTTCCATTCCACTAGCTGCCCCAGATTTAGAAGGGACAGATGTAACATTGCTAGTGGAAGGGTCCTGTTGTTGTGTAGAGAAGGTCTTCGGAGTGGTATTGATGTCCCTCAGCTCCCCTGAAGTAGCAGCCATGTGGGCATTTTGTGCCTGCCACTGCTGCATGACGTCCTGGTGGAGTTCACTCTGCAGCCTTTGATTTCCCCCAACATGGTGATAATTTGGCCTATCCTGTCTTGGGAATGTTGGTATGCTTCTAAGATTTGGGAGATGGTTTTGTGGTCAGTTGTGTCCCTTTGAGGCCCCATTCTCTGGCCCACTGCATCCCTCCCATGCACCCTTGCCCCACGTGCCTGTGCCCCTGGCATAGTGTGACCACTCCCAGTAGTTGCAGGTCCATCATTGTTAGGGGTGTCAAGGTTAGACCAAGGTCCCTGTACTCTGGGGCACACAATAGATCAAACGTTCCTTGGGAAACAGGTTTAGGGGCGAATGGTTGCCTGTGATGTCAATGCAATAGGGGTGGTAGGGGTTGAGGTGGGCAGGATAAGGCTGAGAGTTGTAGACTGACCAGGTGTCCCAGATGGGCCAGGTTGTCTGTCAGTGTCCAGTCAGCCAGAGGTGTTGTCCTCACTGAGGGCCTTCATCCTGAGGGGAACTGACAGTCTCAGGTATCCTCTCCATGTTTGCAATGACAAGGTTACCTGTGGAGGGAGTGAGACACAGAGTTCAGGTTAGAATGTGTGTTTGGTTGCCTGTTTGTGAGATACAGACAGTGGCTTTGCATGATTCCCTGAAATGACATCGACAGATGCAGCATTGCACACCTTAGTTGTACAGATGACTCTGTGACTGTTTACCTTAATCCATGTTGTGGATTGTCATCCTATTTGGATTCAGGCTTTTGTGAAGTTGCAATCTGAGTATGCCTGATGTATGACATGCCTGTTCAGCTCTGTTACCTGGTGAATGGGCAGGCTTACTAGTTGTCTCACATTAGAGCTGCACAATACGCCATGGTGTCCTAGGGAGGTACACAATATGTGAGTACGTAGGGGAAATTGCCCTGTTATTAGATGCTATGCATGTGCAAGGATTCTGACATCTTAGTTTCCAAACCAGATCTTTGATCTGTGGCCATTGAGAATTGTCATGATGGCAAATAGCGGCTCTAGGACGTGTAGGGAATTCAAAGCGCAAATTTGCTCTTGTGAATGCTATGGCAAAATGCACCACTGTCTCATGGTCACCAAGTATTGGTTATGGTGCCCAAGTGCACCCTCTATCAGAAAAAACTCAGTTTTAACATTTTGGTCATGACTGTACTTCAACTTTGCACTGCTGATGCTCTTGTAATGTTTATATTCCAATATTGCCAACGTCATAACTGTAATTTCACTTTGTGCTGTTGATGCAGTCTTACCATTCACATTCAGATATTAAAATGTTGTTAGTATAGTAATTATGAGCCGTTGGAAACTGACTCCAAGTTCCCAGGTGTTACAGTGGCGGCCATCTTGGACGGGGCCCCTGTATAAAAGGGACCCCACCCATGTTTACTTGCTCACCATTCCTCAGAAGCCTGGAAGCAGACTTCTCTGCTCCAGCTCGGCCGCTCCGGTGCAGCTGTCTTCAGGGCGGTTATCTCGGCATTTCACTGAATAACATTTCCTCTTTGATTCCCTCAGGTGCAAACTGGATCGGACACGTCACTCCGAGCAGGTTGTTCTCTATGCGGTAAGAGTGTTGTCACAAGGATTCCGGATATTTTTACATCTTTGTAGTAAGATCTAAGCACACGGCTGAGGAATTCAGTGTGCATTTGGTGTTCGTAGTGGAACCGCATGATAGAGAAATTCCTTGCACATGTGATGTTATTGTGAAAGCGCACAACATAGGAATTCAGTGCGCATTTGGTGTTTGTAGTGGAACCGCATGACAGAGTAAGTTAGTGTATATTTGAGGTTACTGTGAACGCGCACAACATAGGAAGTCAGTGCGCATTTGGTGTTATTGTAGAAGTGCATACATGAGGAATTTAGCGTGCACTTGATGTTTGTGGTGAAAGCCATTTGCTGAAGTATTCGGTATGCATTTAATTGCATTTGCCAGGTGGCAAGTGAGATGCTTATGCTTTTTATCTGTGTTTAATGCTTTCCTTTCACAGATCTCCCTCCTCGCAGTCCCCTTTCCAGCACTCTTCCCCCACCTGGCCACTCAAATGATCTGTGTTACCACGACATTCAGATTTTGTGGAGCATGGAGGTGGAACATTCTATCAGCGTGCAAGCCCCTAGGAATAGCGCATTGACAGAATGGTCACTGAGCTGTAGCTGTATTTTGAGTTGGTTGTTATTGTGTGTGTGCCATTGCATTGTTGTCATGTGCTGGTCCTCGGTAGAACAACCTAATTAGTGTAGTTAGTATATTAGTCATACATGCACAAAATGTGATGTCATGTGCAAAATCCAGGTTTTCAAATGATGGCTTGGTGCAATCTGGGAGTCGTAGTGAGCTTGTAGTTAACATGCCATTGCCAAGGGCTGTGAGGGCAGTTGGAGAGGTGTCATGCAAGAGAGGAG
The DNA here is from genome assembly GCF_031143425.1 of Pleurodeles waltl. Taxonomy (NCBI): domain Eukaryota; kingdom Metazoa; phylum Chordata; class Amphibia; order Caudata; family Salamandridae; genus Pleurodeles; species Pleurodeles waltl. The sequence goes on from NC_090448.1 coordinate 647,579,241, forward strand.
CATTGGGTGATTAGGTGAGAGGTGTAGTAGCACAATTAGTTAATTAGGGAAGATTTGGGTAGTGGGGAAGCATGCAGGAGTAGCCAATGGTGTGACATAAAGGTTGTGGGTACTTACCAGACTGCAGTCAGGCCCTTAGGATGCAGGCCATGACCTTCTCCTCCGATGATGTGAACTGTGGGGGAGGAGGTGGGGGCTCACCACCAGTCTTCTGCACAGCTCTCTGGGGCCTGGATGCCATGGAACGGACCTTCCCCTGTAGGTCGTTCCACCTCTTCCTGATGTCGTCCCTTGTGCGTGGATGATTGCCTACAGAATTTACCCTGTTGACTATCCTTTGCCACAACTCCATTTTCCTAGCAATCAATGTTTGTTGGACCTGTGGTCCAAACAGCTGTGGCTCTACCTTGACAATTTCATCGATCATGACCCTCAACTCGTCATCTGTGAAACGTGGGTGTTGTGTTTAGTGTGAGGACATGGTAGTGGTTATGTAGATGGTGTATAGGGGTGTTGTGAGTGTAAGTGTGTAGTGTTGGGTAATTGGTAGGTGTGGGTGCTGCGTTGTGCATGTGAGACAGTTGTAGTGGATTGTGTGTGCTAGTGATGTGTGTTTTGTGACAGTTGTGCTGATGTGGGTTGTGTGCTTAGTGAGATGTGTATGTGTACCTATAGTGTAAGAGTGATATTTCTATATTTTGGGCTTCTCTGAGTATCTGACCGGTGTTTCAGTTGCAAAGGATTGTGGGTTATATAGGGGTGTGTTATATAGTGCAGTGAGTAGATGTGTTGATAGTGTGGATGTGTGTCAGGTGTGGGGCATTCAAACTATCCAATGTGGTGTTGTGTTCAATGTAATGTGAGTTGAGACCGCCACGGTTCGTACCGCCAATGGTTTTCCGCTATGGAAGAAATGCTGTGGTGATTTGTGGCTCTAAATCTGGTGGGTGGATTTTTGTCAGGCTGGCGGTGCTGGTGGTGGGACCATCTCTTTTCTGGCCTTCAGTGTCCTGTCAGTTTCAGATTTTTGTCTGTTTTGTGACGGTCTTCAAAGTGTGAGTCATAATACGGCGGTCGGATTACCATCAACATGGAAGTTTTTGGGCGGTAGCCACTGTGGGGCTCTTCCCAAAAGACCTCCAAAGTCATAATGACCCCCAAATTGTCAGGAACCTTTTGAAACTGCCCCAAGAAGTGTTTTTAAGCATTTTCTACTTCTCAAAACAGGATACCAGTAAAAGTTGTCAATATCCACGATACAGAGCGTGGAACGTGCACAGAAAACTAAAATAAACCAACATATCATTACTAGTTGATGTTTTTACAATAATCTGTCAGCACGGTATTCAGCCAAGCAGGCCAAAAACTGCACAAAATATGTCAACTCTACTGCTTTTTTACAATCTCAAATCCAGGAAAGGTACCATTTCTCCACTCTGACATTTAAGTCCAGGTCATGTGAGACTGCATTACTCTACCCGAAGACTCCAGATCTTGTTGTATTTCTTTTGGCAACAATGTCTAATTTTCAGCCATCTAAGTTGTAGGAGAGGCGTACATAGTCCCCCAATGTTTGGCAATATAATGTCTCATCCAAGTTACATACCAGTTTTATGTTTGTGTGTCTATCCTGAGAGAGGGTTCTTCGTGAGGCAAAAATCACTAATTCCTTCCCATTAAATGGGGCACCCCATAGTGAATATTGGCCAATGCTATGGCATTTTTGTACCCCCGACTAAGCGTCAGGAGAGATATCCAAGAGAAACTTCCAACTTATAGTAGCAGACACACCTCAGCCTTCTGGTACTTAAAGCTGTCTTCAGGGACACAACCTTGCATGTGTCATCATTTTTATAAGTCCATCTCGCCCAGGAGAGCCAGTGTCAATTTTCTTCCATGGCATTCATCTACTCTGAAACTTTCCAATGCATGGCACAGGTTAACACTGAAAAAGTCTGTTTTTATTACAGGTAACATAAATACCACAATGTTTAAAACTACTCATGTGAGATAGATGACACCCATGCCTCATACCTCACATCAATCTGAAGGGATCTGCCAGCACTCCATTCACTTTCAGCCTGGCCATGAGCTTCATATATTTAGCAGTCTAAGCCATGTTAAGTATGTTCCCCAAAATCTAATTTTAAACAGGACTGCAAATGGAGTTGATGGCCCTTGCTGCATCAAAGATAGCATCACCATTGGCTCTGCAGTCCTCACTGGGATCAATGACATAATATTGATAGCAACTATAAAAAAAATTGGCAATAAATATTGTGCACAAAAGTATTGCCTTCATATACTTAAGTAATAAAATCACAAATATCTATAACCAAAATATTGCACTTAAAAATATCTACTTTTATTTATGTTAATAACAAATATGTCACAAACAAAACTATCATTACCTTTAAGTAAACATATAAATTGTCTAAAACATCGCAACACACATTTTCAACTACATTAATAATGCAAAACTAAAGACAGCGCGATCAGCTGGTGGAGGAGGCGGCGGCAGCATCTTCTAGGGCAGGAGCCCTTTAAATCTTTCTTTGCGCTCCCGCCTTGTGGGAAGCACGATCAGCTGGTGGAGAAGGCGGCGGCAGCGTCATCTAGAGCAGGAGCCCTTTAAATCTTTCTTCGCGCTCCCGCCTCGCGGGAAGCACGATCATCTGGTGGAGGAGGCGGCGGCAGCGTCATCTAGGGCAGGAGCCCTTTAAATCTTTCTTCGCGCTCCCGCCTCACAGGACGCGCGCAGGCGGCGCCCGGGCGAAGCCCGGGCCAAGGGCGGGCCCGTCCTGCGCCCGTCCTGCGACGGGAGGAGGCTGGGCTGGGCCATACTATTTTCCTCCTGGTACTGGCATTGGGGCTGGTGACTAGCGATTGAACCCACTGCAGCCGTGAGGATAACCCACCGCTATAGGTGAGCAGCATTTGTACCTTTCTGACATTTTAGCTTTTTCAGCAAGGCCCCAGTGGGGTGGAAATAGGGTGGGAACAGGGGAGGCAAAGTGCCTACAGTAAAAGGCTGACCAAAAATACCTGCTAGATAAAAGGAGTCCAAAGAGTCAAGATGGGTAGACGGAAGGGGGGGGCACCCTTGGAAAAGGCTGGCAACAACAAGACCCTAGACGGATTTCTCCAAAAAGCAGTTGGAGCACTAGAAAAGGAAATTGAAATGGTGGAGCGCCGTCTAACTGCCCCCCCACTGACGGTAGTTAATTGCCCATCCTTATCCCCACCGCAAATCCCAATACTTTCCCTCCATCCACCCGATTTACAGTCTCCCCTGGCTATTTCTCCTTCAACTACCCAAGAGTCTACTGTGGAGACCCAGGTTAATGCCACACAGCCACCAGAACTTACACAGCCACTCTTAGACAGGTCTCTACCCAATTCAGAGCACAACACAAAACGTAAAAGAAAACGAGGCAAGGTAAATCTAAGGAACAAACGGGCCCGCATTTTGAGCTCCCCCAATCACGGCACACCAACTCTGAACAAGGACTCTATATTAACTGAAACATCTATTGATGACCTTTCAGCAATTGATTATATAATTGAATACATAAAAGATGAGTTTTCCAAAAGGCTACACCCTATAGCAACCTGCCTGCAAACCATTGAAGAGAAACTGGAAGGTCTTATCAAGTCCAAGCAGATGATCACCCCCCTCTCACCGGACTTGCAGTTTTCCCACCAAATTCTCCCCTTGAGACTACTAGGCAACAGCGCCAGTAACATCCCCCTATCATTGGGTACGGACCACAACCCTTCAATGAACTGCCCTGATCTTCTGTACCAACCAGTGAGGGCTTCAACTGCTAGGCTGGCTACCGCCTCAAAGGTCAAGTGTACTAAGACTGCCACCCCCTTTCTGAGGGGGAATGGTGGAGCTGTTTCTTCCAATAACATGGGTTCAAAATCCTACAAAGATACCCTTGATCAGAACTATCCACCAACAGATCGGATGCATAGGGATGAAGGAACCAACCTGAGAACTTTACATCTACCGCCGGAGTCCTGCCCATACGTTCTTGTTATCACGAGCGTCCCTAAACTTGAAACCGATATTTCCGAATCATTCACAGAACTGAAAAATAAGGTCATACATTGGTTACATAGTAACGCCAGATTTGCATTCCATATGGTACCCTCAATATTAATGGTGAGGAGGGTGGGTTGGGTGGGTCCACTTAAGAACCCTGGTACGGATTGTATTGTTATCAAATTCGATTCACCCACCCTTGTCCAGCAGCTCTCCTTGAACATGTGCAAATCCAACCCTCTAGGGGGAGAAGTATCCTTGTGTAGACTCCAGGCTTTCTACCCTCATATAGTTTTGCCAGCTATTAAGGGGGCGCCAATGCCACTTAGAGGTTCCACTAGCTCTCAGATGCAGCCTGCCCCACAGTCAGGACGTAGCTCCCTTCCACCATCTCTCTCTTAAATTGATTGACTAAAAATCAGCCCCGCGCTTGGCCCACCTAAGCCTCAAGGAACTAGAAATTGGGATAAGAATCATCTTACAACCGGAACTATTGAAACACAAGGAATAGGAATAGGCAGTCCTGAGGCTGATCAGACTCTTACTGCAGACATCAGAGGCTCCACACTAATCCTTCCACCAGCCCAGACAGAACTCTCTAGGATGGAAAACAGCCCCTCTCTTTTCTTCTGTGATCAGAGCATGGAGACCTTCACTTGGGGAGCTAGTAAGGAGGGTATGGCTTATGAGATCCACCCAGCCCCACATTTAACAGGTACCAGCAAGCGCGGGTCTAGTCCACCTGTCCGGGCATTTGAACCGACTATGCCAGACCCCGATCTAAATGGGGCGAGTAACACCATGGGTGACAATGTAGTAGAAAACCTAACTGAGGCCAGTCTAGTTATGATTGAAAAGGGTATTAAACCTCCCCGTGGCACTTCATTTGTAAGAGGGTACTCTACGGCCAAAGCTTCCCAAGATAAAATAGATGGTTTAGACACAGTTCTTAGTTGGAACATTGCAGAGCTGGAGAATAAAATGGGTATCCCTGAATGGGGCAAATTTATAGATGAACACAAACTATGCCTCTTTCAAGAAACGTGGGCATTGGAGCCCAAATATAGAATTGGTTTCAAAAGCTATTGGGTCCCAGCAAGCAAGGCGATCTCTGGGAGACCCTCAGGCGGGCTGCTCATATGGCTTAGTTGCTCCCTCAAATGTCGGGCTGAAATAGTAGTTATGGGCTGTCCCGATCTGTTGGGTTTATCAATACCATCTCTTAAGGAGAAACCGCTCCTAATAATCAACATCTACAACAGGAGCCTGGGCAGTAAATATGAGTCAGACGCTTTGACTATTTTGGACAGTTATCTTTCCTGTAAAACCTCCTCCCACTTTTTTCTTATTGCAGGGGATTTTAATACTACCTTTGAGCCCTACTCGCTGGCCCAGGAACTATATAAAGAAGAGGACGCTTATTGGGGTATCCTCCAATTGGTGTCAAGCAAAAGACCGAGAATTAATAGATTAACACACTAAGTCATGGAAATTAAACTGGCACATGGTCTTCGGGCCTGTAATGGTCATTCCCCTTCGGACGTTGACCTTCATCCTACATTTAGGCGTGGAGCCCAGAAGAGCCAGATAGATTATATTCTGCTTGACATACGGTTGTGGGGTCACATGGCTGACATGAAGATTTTAGAACATGAGGAAAGTGATCATGAGCCACTGATTTTATCGGTTAGGAGCCTATTACCTCTACTAGAAGCTCCTTGCCCCAAGATTTACGAACAGCAGCTTGCACTGACAAACAATAGACGAAATGTCAAATGGGAATTTGTGAGCACTGACTCAGGTACCATGGTATCCTTGTATAGCCAGTTGGCTGACCATATGGGGTGTATGCCCCTGCTTTTAGAAAATGGTGAAGGGCTTATAGCAGCCCACACATTATTATTTAATTCTTTAAAATATCTTTTCACCAAAGAGACTGCTAACAAAGCAAAAAAAAGTGTAATGCAGGGTGGTTTAGTGCTGCATGCAGGGAAGCACAGCACAAACTATTGAGAGCTCTAAGAGGGGGCCAGACAGAGCATATAAGGCAAGCAAGGAAAAATTACAAACAGGAACTAAGTAGAGTCCGCAGGAGATGGGATGAGCTTAGATGGGCTTCCCTTCTGGAGTCTGCAAAAGCTAATGATACCTCAAAAGTCTGGAAACTGGTGGCCGACGCTAGTGAAGAACCAAACCGTTTGCCCGGTGCCTCAATACTCCCTGTAGAGTGGACTGATCATTTTGGCCGATTACCAGGGAATTGAACCACATCATGACCCTTGAGACCTCCCCAATCAAGTTCACCCTGGCAGAAACCAAGGCTGCGATTGTTTCACTGAAATGGGGAAAGGCCACAGGCCTTGACAAAATCCCAGGTGATCTGTACAAGACAAGTCCGGATATATGGGCCCCATACCTGAACTTGGTCTCTAATGCAGTAGCTGCAGGAGCTCCTGTCCCGAGCTCCTGGAAGGGAGCGGAGATAGTTCCTATCTTCAAGAAAGGCAGCCCCTCTGACCCTGCCAACTACTGTCCAATCTCCTTACTTGATAATTTCCAAAAAAATGTTGCAAAGCAAGTCCTGTTTCATCTCGAAGAATGGATACTAGAAACCAATGCCATCTCCAATTTGCAAGCAGGGTTTAGGCCAGCAGTTAGTACCATAGATCAAGTCTTAAGATTTCTGTTTGTGGTCTTCATTGACCTTAGAGCCGCATTTGATCTGGTCCCCAGGAACCAGTTATGGCTGACATTAGCCAACATGGGCATTGGTCTTTTGAAACTTATGGCCCGACTACACGAGAACACCTATGCACAAATTAGGAGTGGTAAGGATGGCGATTTAACAGATCCGGTTGCCATCGAAAGAGGAGTCAGACAGGGCTGTGTCCTAGCCCCTACCCTTTTCCTCCTATATATAAACAATTGCATAAACTATCTAGCAAACTGCACCAATGACTCCCCTAAGCTGGCCGGGAATAAAGTGCCATGCCTGCTTTATGCGAATGACACTATCTTGCTGGCCAAAACACCCATGGGAATCCAAAATCTGGTTAACCAGTTCTGTGAATTTTGCAGAGATTACGGGCTGGATATCAATGCCAAGAAAACCAAATTTATGATATATCGTACCCCGAGCAAGAATCCAAAAGCAAATATAATGATGGATTCAGTCCCTTTGGAGAGGGTAACAGAGTACAATTATATGGGCATTAGACTATCAGATAAGGGGCACTCATTATCAGCCAAAGAAGTGGAGTGTTAGAACAAAAGGCTAATACTGTAGCAAGCCCCCCTCTGATTCCTATCTCCGAAATTTATAAAGTTCAAATCCGTGCTTCTGCCTTGTACGGAGCGGAACTCTGGGGTTCACACAGACAATTGGATACCCTCCAAACCAAAGAAAACAACTTCTTCAGACATATATCTAGGCTAGGGAAGGGCACGCCAATGATTCCCCTAACATTAGACCTGGGTATAAATAGCATCAAAGATACAGCATGCTTAGGCCGCTTCTATACTGGGTTCGACTTTGGAAAACGGAAGAACTTGAGCCCTTCAGGATAGCAATCAAAGATCTTATACCACCATTCCAGGGAAGGGAAAAAGTTTGTTGGTGAGGGAGATTAAATCTGCCTGGGTTAAGCTGGGCTTCTCCCATTATTGGGAAAATCCTGAGATGATTCCTGCTAACGTCAGATTGCTGATCAAAGAACGATCCTGGGGAAAAATCCATGAGGAGTCTTTTCATTGTAATGGGCCAGGTCGGCTGAGAGCAGACTTTCTGCTGGTCAAACACCTACCTTGGCCAGAAAATTTCCTGGACCACCCATACCAGCACGTGCCCGAGCCTTATTCCTTCAGTTCAGGTACGGAACATTAGCAGTGAACAGCTTTACGGCCCGCTGGTCGACTAACAGTCCCATGTCTGACAAATACATAAACTGCCACTCATGCAAGGAAACTCCTGAGCATGTTCTATTTTTCTGCCCCTTGTATAAATGTCCTAGAGGAAGGTGGATTATTCCCTTGTGAAAGGTATTGCTATTACAAAACCGAACTAGTGCCTACAGACTATGCAAATATGACACTTCCACGCTGATAGTAAGCTCTGTTTCTAAATATCTGTCAGCAGCATGGACAATTCGTAGCAGGACTATTTTAGACCCTAGTCTACTGGCTGAAGAGAGGTCCAACAGCTAGTGGACGAGGATTTTTAGGCAGTTAGGGAATTCAAATATAATTATCTGCGTTGATTTATCTATGATACTAGATTTTATTCTTGTCTGTGTTTTTAGCGGATTTTCTCATCTAAACCGATTCACAGTATCTTAGCACATAGCACTTTGCAAACGGTAAGATTTAATTCCCCTGATCAATTTACTTAAGACATGAGGCTAACTCTATGGTACCTTTTTAAATGCCTGGTTTCGAATTTTCATAAGTACGAAGTATTTTACGAAGTATCAAGAATCATTTTTCATGTATAACTTGCTCTAGAACAGTCTTATAGGTATCATTAGAAATGATTTGGTATACTATCTGTTTTAAATCGACTCATAGTATCTTAGCACATAGCACTTTGCAAATAATAAGATTAAATTCCCCTGAATAATTTACTTAAGATATGAGGCTAACTTTATGGTACCCTTTTAAATGTTTGCTTTTTAATTTTCACAAGTCCGAAGTATTTTACGAAGTATTATGAACCACTTTTTAAGTATAACTTGTTTTAGAATAGCATTTATAGGTAACATCAGAAAAGATTTGGTAAACTATCTGTTTCTCTTTTAAACTGTCCTGGTAAATGGTATTAAAAAAGCTAGGAGGCACCAACTGAGGAGTACAATTTAACATTTGGTCCGTCGGACAAGCAGTGTATTAATTGTTATTGCTTTTCTCTTTCCGGGATGGTTATGATTTCTGTATTTTCTTGTATGTATCGTTAATTTTTATGCTTTTTAATGGTCTAACTTTAGACCGAATAAATAAATATTTTTTTTTTTTTTAAAGACATTTCATTACTAACCATTAAAATAACAGCATTTAACAAAAACCAGGGAATAAAAATAGACTTAAAAAATATATAAATATTCTAATATTATAATTGTTTCATATAACTAAAATAAACACACCACACAAAAAAATATAAACTTCAATGTATCTAAATATTATTGAAAATATCTTTGCAACATCTACTAGCATATACATATTAAACAAACATAATTTTAAATATATACATTAATGATGCTTTCAAAATAACACACAAAATAGAAATATATATTCAACATTATAAAATAAACACTAATAAGTGGTTATCATAGGCGGCAATGACAGAAAAAATGTCAAACAAAATGAGCACTAACCAATAAAAACAAACTTTATAGCAAAGTAATCAATAAAACGATATTATCAAATCAACTGGCAATATAAAAGGCACACAAAATGTAGCAACTTGCTGCACAGAAAATTACGAAAGCTGGAAAGCAACAATACTGTAACAGATTTGCCAAACGCAATAGCAAAACAGAGTAGAAGAACATTTAATTGACTTACCTTATAAATTAATGAATTGTTAATGCAAAGTAGTAAATAACTATTAACACACTCTGCTACTAATTAAAAAATGTATAGCAATGAGGTACCTGGAAAAAGTCCCACAAACAGTTAGTAAATAAAAAATATTTCTGAAGACCAACTCACCGGAAAATGCTAGAAATAAAATCAAACTCCCTCATCCTCCCACTAGGTAGCAAAAAACAAACAATAAAATATGAAACAACAACTTTTTCCCCTCGACATAAAAGTTAGTATAAAATAAGTACAAAATAGAAAACAAATAGCAAAACTTTGTATGTCAATAACAAATGTTATATAAATATGTTAACATTTATTTGTAATATTACAATATTACACTATTCTCAGTCATAATGACATAAAAGGGAAGATACATAGCATCACAGAAAGGAAACAAGGGTGGGTAAAAAGTTCACTCCACTTGCCAAATTGGCAGAATTTTGATCACTCTGCTTTGCTCTTTAATGCAGAGCTCTGGTCAAAATTCCTCCAATTGCTGCATGGCAGAATTTTGCTCCCATTCGAGCAAGGCACTGTCTATGGGAACAAAGCAAGGCTCCAGCAAGGGGTCTGGCGAACAAGTGCAATTTCCAGTCACTAGGAAGCCTTTCAGCTGCATTTTCTAACGTGGACCGTTGCAAGCGGTCACCTTCAGACTCAAGAAGCAGCAAATCAATTTAAAATTGGATTTTTGAGTAACTATTCTACTGAAACGGTCGGTTCAAGTAGTTTTTATTTTTTGGAATAAACCACATTTTTTTTAATTTTTCTGTTTTTAACAGAAAGGAAGTTCCATGGATGCTCTAACTTCCTTTTCCTGTCCAGAAGCCTTCTCTCAGTGCTTTGTCGATCCATTGATGACTTTTCAATTTGAGTTTGAGTAGAAAGAATCACTCTCTTCTTTGCCTGCAATCTCTGCTGCATATACCATTGGATTTTCAAGGACTTTTTTTTAAGAATCAAGTAATTTAAAGAAAGTTTGGATAAGTCTGTTGTTTGCTTGAGAGTGTGCACTATCATTTCTTTTCCTTTTATGTTTTTTCTTCCATTTCTAAATTTGATGTGGGTGGCCAGAAGTTGCACTAGGGGCCTAATTTGCATTAACCGTTTTAGTTTCGTCCAAGGGGAAAGTTTGCACAAGTTTGGCAGGGCTAGGGGCCTGGTTTTAAAACTTTTATGGTACTTTTTCTCCATGTTCTTCTGTATTATTTGGTAATTTTGCCCTATTATTTTGCCCATTTACCGTGGGGCCTAGTGTTCCCTTGCCACAGGCCATGGCTAAGCAGATATTAATACTAGCCATTGGGTATTTATTAAACAACCGTTGTTTATGTAGTATCTCTTTTTCAAAAACATTACTTAATTTAGGGATGGCCTTTGATTAAATGCAAAGTGTGTCTTTTTGGTATTTTATGTTTTTCTGAAAAGTGTTAAAAAGTATTTTGGCGAGATAATTTTTGATTAACATCATCAATATGAGTACTAAAAATGGGAACAAACTCACTATAATTTCAAATAACAGTGAGAAATGTGACCAAATTATAAACTTAAAGAAAAAATAGCCAGAACATGCGGACTTCCTTAAAAAATATGAGAAATCAGGGGTGATCCCAAATATAGTTGCACTTTAGAAATTAACTGGGGTTATTTGTTGAAAATAAGAAATTCCTTGAAACTTGGACTCAAATAGCTAACCGGTGCAGTAGGGACTGGATGCTTCTGATAATAGAGACAACCAAGGAAGTAGTCCTGATAAAGAAGTGGGCTATCGAAGAACTAGAGGCTAGCCTAAGAGGGAATACTGCACTGGAAGAAGCCAGAAAGAAGTTGGAAGAAGTAAACAGAGAAGTTGACAGCTAGAAGGAATATCTCATTAACAGAAAACATTAAAACTTAAAAAAAGACATTAATAAGTTTAGTTACGAATCGGCCTTTCCTTATTTAAATAAAGATTACTACCAGGAGAGGAAAGACCGGAGCTGAGAAAGACAGCCCAATAATAGACCTATATATTTAAAAGGGGATGTGAAAAATGTTACATTCTGTGAACCATTGAGGATGAGGGCTCCATCCTGGATGAAATTGGAGGACATACCTCTAATAAAGATTATGGAATTGTTTTGAAGCAGTGGCAAAGGCGAGGACAGAGAAACAACCCCATCCGTGGCAGGGCCAATTTTGAGAACCCAGTCCCCAAAAGAATATATAAGGATGAGGAGCAGAAAGTACTGGTTTTAAGTAAATCCCTGATCATTAATCTATTCAGTAGAACACTTAGCCTAGTGGAAAAGCAAGTTTTAGAAAAGTGTTTTAGTTTTGTTCCCTCTACAATTATAAGTACATTTGAATGAGGGACAATTTAAGCCTTTTTTCAGGAAATTAAACTTAGTAGACTTTTTGAGGGCTATCATGATAGACTGAATATTAATAAGTCTGGGTTGAGGCCAAAATCTACTTTCACACCCACCATAGCTCAAGTTGAAAAATATAGACACTTTAAAAAAAATAGTAGAGATTAGTTTACTGACATTTGTCAAGGAGCCATGTTTTCCCCGCACCTCAGGCAGTCACCATTGCTACCTCTATTCAGTAAGGACCGTAAAACCTGGCTCTTCAACTGAAGCTCAGAGGACAAACCCCCCTCAGCGCAGTGAGACCCTTACAGGTGAGTAGTTGCGCTCCATAAAACTTGATTTGATTTGATCTGATGTTTCCAACCTAGCAACCTGCCAACTAAAAAATAGGGAAGCCATTGATTCATTGAGAAAAGATTTGGGTATCACTATCAAACTTGCAGACAAGGGCAGGGGAGTGGTAGTACTTTTTTTTTTTTTTTAAATATCTTTTATTGCTTTTAACAAGGGATTATGTCTCATAACAAATACAGATACTAAGTTATTCCGAACTGTGTATTATACCCCCCATCTTGCATTTTTGTCCATCATTTATTATTCTAATTACAACTCTCCTTGCTGCCAGAATATTAGTCGGTGATCCTTATTGTATGTTATGTCATAGTAGTTGTTGACTGTACAGGGTCCGATTCCGAGTCAGATGTGCTATCCTCTGATGTGGAGGCATCCATCGCCTTTAGACTGTCCAGCAGTGTGTCCTAGTGTTTGCCGCTGTCTCTGGGTCTTTGACCTTGCAGCGCTTCTTTCAGCAGTGCTGTGCTTTCGATTTCAGCCCACTTCACTAGTGCATTTTGCCATCTGTCCACCAGAGGGCCTCCTGGGTCTTTCCAGTGGGAAGTTATTTCCCTCTTGGCAAGTATTAGTGCCAGATCTATGAACCTCTTGGATATGTTTTTGCTGAGGGGCGAGGGAAATCTCCCAGAAGAGCAACCAGTGGCGTGGGCGAGATTGTTCTTTCTGTGCTGGAGGCTAGTTTCCTGAACACTTCAGTCCAGAACAAGTTTATTCTTGGGCAGATCCATAGCATGTGCAGAAGGTCCGCTGATAATTCTTCGCATCTGGGGCATTTAGAATTATTCATGTTAAAGAATTTGGTTAGTAATTGTGGAGTCAGGTAAGCTCTATGATAAATGTATAAATTTATCAATTTGAACCTTGCGTTCCTGGATACAGAGTAAATGTGGGAGGTGATTCTGGCCCATTGGGTATCCTCTAGGGTACAATCCAGGTCGGTCTGCCATTTGGATCTAAGTTTGTTCAGTGGGAGACAGGTGGTGTTTTGTAGGGACTTATATATTCTCAATACTACCCCTCTCTGGTCTCCCGTTGTGCAGAGGAGGTGGCAACTTTCGTGTATGTCAGGTTCACTCGATTTTGTGCCCCATAGTTTTTGGATAGTATTTATTAAGGCAGAGTGGGAGAGGAATAAGCCCAAGGGTAGGCTGAACCGTTCTTGTAATTCTATGTATTTGCAAAGTTTACCATTGTTAAACAAATCTCCTATTTTCGTGATGTTATACTTTGTCATTTTGTTAGAGTGTGCTATGATGTGTCCCTTCGGGGTGAGGTTTAGAGCTGTTAGGAGGATCTCGGGTGAATAGGGTGTTCTTGTGCGTGTGCGTTTTAGGAATTGGTCCCAGCAATGTCTAGGAGCCTCCCATTCTAATGGGAGCTATTGCGATGGTTTTTTGGGGTTCAGTAAGATTTTTAAAATATTTTCTAGAGGACAGTTTAATGAGATTCGTGGGTTGCTATTGTTTAGGAACTTGCTGCTTATCCTTGCTATCCATTGTAGTTGCCCTGCCCAATAGTAAATCTCTAGGTTTGGTGCAGCTAATCCTCCCTCTGAGGTAGGCCTCTGGAGTGTGTTAAGCGCGATTCTGCGTCTGTTCGATCCCCATATAAAATTCACAATTAGGGAGTCCATGTTTTTGAATACTCTTTTTGGGATTATTAGAGGGATGGTGGAGAAATAGTATAATAGTCTGGGCAGTGCTATCATTTTTATCAGGGCAACCCCCCCAAAGACAGTCAGGGGGAGTGTATTCCAAAATTGCATATTATTTTTGAGTCCATTAATAGCTCTCTGTATGTTTCCTTCTAAGAGGTCTTCGATTTTATGGTATACATTGATCCCCAAGTATTTAAATGTATTCGGGGACCAGGGAAGACCTCTAGTATCTTCGGGCTCAGGAGTGTCTGCAGTAAGTGGAAAGATGGTGGACTTTCTCCAGTTGATTCGGAGACCAGAAGCCCTACCGAAATTTTCGAGCATGTCTATTGTCCCTGGTAGGCCAGTGTCCAGCTTTCTGAGAAACAATAGCATGTCGTCTGCATATAGTGCTATGTGGTGTGTTTAATTGTTGATCGATATACCCTCAAAGTACCTCCCTGTTCTCGCTGTTTGTGCAAGAGGTTCCACTGCCATGGCGAACAGGAGGGGAGACAGTGGGCAGCCCTGTCTGGTTCCCCTGCCCACCGGGAAAGAGTCGGAAATAATGCCACCTGTACGTACTCTCGCTGTGGGGTTGGTGTAGAGTAGCCTTGTCCAGCGCGTAAAGCCCTCCCCAAGCCCTAGTTTTAGCATAACCAGTTCCAGATAGTCCCACCGTAGGCTATCAAAGGCTTTTTCTATGTCTAATGAGATTATCGCTGCTTGGGGTAGCGTTGTAGTTGATGGCATGGCGTGTAATATTGAGACTAAGCGTCTAATATTTTGCGCTGTGCTGCGTTGGGGTATGAATCCTGCCTGGTCTTGATGGATTAGTGACGTCATGTGGGGTAATAGTCTATTTGACAGTATTCTGCTTAATATTTTATAATCTAGGTTTAACATGGAAAGTGGGCGGTATGAGCGGACATCTGTGGGAGGTTTATCGGGTTTTAGTAGGGGGATCATTACGGCCTCATTAGTTGATTGGGGCAGTTTATTGTTATGCCAGGCTTCTGCGTATAGTTCGCATAGTCTAGGAGACAACAGGTCTTGGTACAGCAGATAAAACTCCATAGGGAGTCCGTCTGTTCCAGGGACTTTTCCCCTAGCCATACCCTGTATAGCTGCTTTAATCTCTGTGATTGAGATAGGCGCAGCTAGTGCCTGACTGTCCTCTGCGCCTAATGTTGGGAGGGTGAGTGACCCTAATTCCTGGATCTGGGTATTGCAGATAGTAACCACTGGGGGGGGGGGCATAGAGGGTTGAGTAGTATTCGAGGAAACATGTGTTTATTTCCTTTTGACCGTGTATGCTGCCCCTTGTGGGTGTCATAATCTCAACTATGGGGTTATTTTGTTTATGGGGCCTGGCAAGCCATGCTAGCGGGGCTCCTGTTTTATCGCCCTCTGTATGTTGTCTGTTTAGGTGCTGTTTGTAGTCAAAGTGGGACAATCTTGAGCCCGCTTCGACTATTTTAGTTTTCGTATCATTCAGGAGGGACATCAGTTTGGGATGTGTTGGGAGCTTTCACTCGGTTTCTCTGAGGGAGTCCTCTAGGTTTTTGAGTTCAGTTTCGATAGATTTTCGAACGCCAGTGCTCTCGCCAATGCAGTTACCTCTTGTTACTACTTTGAAGGTTTCCCACTCCAGGGTTCTAGAAGGAGTTGACCCTGCATTTAGAGAGAAAAATTCCTCAATGCTTTGGTGTAGGGTATGTTTGAACACCTCGTCTTCGAGTGCCTCAGTTCTCAGACGCCAAGTGGGGATTGCTGGTTTCTCCCCACCCCATGCCAGTGAAATCATCAGGGGATTATGATCCGATATAGTGCGGCTTAGGTATTCGGCTGTGGTTACAATATGTTGCAGTTCCTGGGAGACCAGGAAGGTATCTAGTCTATCGTGTAGATCGTGTGCTGTCAAATAATAGGAGTAATCTCTGCCTTGTGGATTGTGTTGTCTCCAACAATCTTCAAGTTGCCAGTGTTGTTGCCATTCCGCAAAGTATTTGGCAGTTTTTTGAGTTTGTGTGTGTTGTAAAGGGGGGTGTGATCTATCTAAGTGTGTGTTAGTTATGCAGTTGAAGTCCCCATCAAGTATTTTTGGGCCTGTAAGGGTCAGTCTTAAGTCTTGTGATAACTTATCTAGGAAAGGTTTTTGGTCTGAATTCGGTGCATAGAGACCTCCTATTTTCACTTCTTTTCCATCCAGCCTTCCCCTGATTACCACATATCTCCCTTCTTTATCTATCGATGTTAGAAGTGCCTGGAATGGGACCCCTGGACGGATCCATGTTAATACCTCCCTGGCATAAGCGGAGTAGTTAGTGGCAAATATTTGGCCTCTCCATCTTTTTTTGAGCGCTGTGACGTCCTGCTCTAGTAGGTGTGTTTCTTGGAGCAGGGCTATATGCGCTCCTCTGCGTTTAAGGTAGCTATGTACTTTATATCTTTTAGACATGCTATTTAAGCCTCTGACGTTCCATGTTATCATTTTGTAGGTTACAGCCATGTATTATGAATTGTAAATTGTTGACTATGTGTGGGACTGGACCGCTGGACAGGTCTTCTGTTATGTGAGTTTGTTGAGGAGTGAAGACGAGAGTTGTTAGGTTCGTGGATGATTAATGCGACGTGGACCCCTATAACTATAAAAACAAATTTAAACCCCAACTCCCATACCCCAGGACCGGTAACCAAAATTTTCCCCGTCCAAAACATGAACATTCTTAGTTTAAAGTCCTATAGGTGGGTGGCGTGGCAGGGGCCGAGAGCTTCCGTCCCGGGTCGCTCCTGGGGCCCGGCTGTGTCATATCTAGGACCCAACAGAGTGTACTTAGTAAACCTATCCTAGTAGCAGGGTCGGAGGGGTCTCTACCTGAAGACGGTAAAGGACGTGCCAGTATGCATACAGGGCATGATCTTTGAAGCTAGAGATTAGATATTCTCCTCAGCAGTGCCTGGTGTGATTTTCGGCAGGCTTGTTAAGGTGTCATGCGACAACGAGGAGCTCCTGCAGTCCGAATCAAGATCCAATGTATTTTCCGGGGATTGTGGGTGAGGGCTCGTTCCCCCACTTAGGGCTGCTGCAGTTTCCACCGCGTTTCTCATCTCGCGAAGGGATTGGTGTCTGGGGGGGGCCGCCATTGTGGTTCGTCTGGAGGATCTGATGGGTTTCCCATCCGGTTTGCGCGGGGTCCCAGTGGAGTGGTTCAAGGTAGACATATTCTGAGCTTCCAGCCACTCCCAAACTAGTTGCGGCGAGGTGAAGAAGTGCGTTTTACCGTCATGTTCCACCCTGAGTTTAGCTGGGAAGAGCATTGCATATTTTATGCCGTTCTCGCGTAATGTGCGTTTGGGGACATTAAAGGAGACCCTTTGTGTTTGCGTTTCCCTGGTGAAATCTGGAAAGATCATGATCCGTTGGTTGTTGCAGGTGACCTCTCCGAGTTGACGTGTTTGTGAGAGAATATAGTCTCTGTCTCTGTAGTGTAGTAATTTAGCCACTATTGGACGTGGTCTAGCTCCTGGGGGTGGGATCCTGTTGGGTACACTATGTGCTCTTTCTATAGCGAAGAAAGCTGAGAGGCCCTCCGGGGCCACTGTGGTCTTAATCCAGTTTTCTAAGAAGGACTCCATACTGTCTGCGGACGTTTCGGTTTACTCAGGGATCCCAACCAGCCTAAGGTTACTCCTGCGAGCACAATTTTCAGCGTATTCTGCTCTGGCTTCTAAGGTTTTGATGCGGGCGATGAGAGCTGTGAGTTCTGCAGTTGTTGCTTTTTGTGTTAAAGTCACTGCCGCAAGCGATGTTTCGTTGGTTCTTACTCTCTCCTTCAGTTTGCGATGGTCATCTCTCAGTAGAGTGAGGTCCGTTGCCAAGTTATCTATTTTCTTCTCCAGTGCTTCTCGGGAATCTCTGATGGCCAGGAGAACCGTGTCCAGAGTAGTTTCATGTAGTGACAGATCGTCTGTGGAGTGCGATTTTGTGGGGAGGGTAGTGGGTTTAGTGCTTGCGTCCTCGCCCTGGCTCTGCTCTTCACGTTTTTTGGTTTTCCCCATGGTCTTTAGTATCCGTTGATTTTTTTTTCGGCGGGGGAAGACGGGGCCTCAGAAAGAATGGAGGATGGGAGCAGAGCCAGGGGCGCCCCCAGTAACTTTTCCTCCCCCAGCCAGGTCAAGGGTCCTTGGCGCTGGGGGTCCCCCCTCTCAAGGTCCAGAATGGCAGCCTCGCTAGCCTGCAGACCCCGATTTCTGAGCTCTTCCTCTCTCCGATTACAGCGTTGTGGGATGTGTATCACGCCGGCATTGTCGATTGGCGGGGGGGTTGATAGTTAATTGTCTCCGGCCTCCTGAGCTGTTCTGAGGCCCCCGGTTGCCGGTCTGGGTTCCCCCGGGTGCGATTCCTCTGGGGTGGGGGGGGATGTCTCCCACTCACCGCTTTTCGTGAGGCCTCAGGGATGCAGGGCCCGGTCGTGGTTCACGCCCGGGTGAGGAGGCCGCAGCCCCTGGGCGTCTGCCTCTCCCACCTACCGGTTTCACTTCTGCCCAGTCAGAGGATCGTCTGAGTCCGATGGTCCCGCTAGGCCGATTTCAGTCCTCCGGGTCCAGTAGCACTTGCCCCGGCCTCTCCGCTCCCGGCCACAGGATCGCTGCTCATTCATTTAGTTGCGGCCGCCATTTTGACTCGGGCGGTCGCTTTGTGAGAAATCGTTCTGCGCTGCGTTCAATGCATGATCCGAGTCCATGAGAGTTTCTCTGCGCTCCCACAGCTCTGTGGTATTATTGCCTGCGGCCAGCTTCGGTTTTCAGGCGTCGATCAGGGGTTTTAAGCTGGTCGGGCCCCTTTTGCTGCCCCGGAGCTCTTCCCTAAGCGTGCGGCTCCATCAGGCGCTAGCCACGCCCCTTGGAGTGGTAGTACTTGATACCATGGATTATGAAGCTTCAGTACTGAGACTCCTTTCATTTAGGGAACATTATTTGAGGGTTCCGAGTAGTAGGCTAACCGACCTAACAAAATGTCTTCGATCTAGTAGAGGAGACATAGAATAACAATTGGATCTGTGAAGAGAAACACAATTCCTAAGGAATAATAGCCCTACGTTTTGGCTTTTTATGGATTACCTCTGATCCATAAAGGCAAATATGATCCCCCCAGACCAAATGTTATCAGCTTTGGGTCTCTACTAGAATCCTGAAGTAAATACTCTGATTGCTTTTTAACACCATCAGTGAGTAAGCAGACCTCATAGGCAAAAGATTCTGCCCACATTATTGCCCTCTTGAAAGGTACCAGTTTCAATAAAGACACACAGCTCCTTGTCACTCTATACATTGAGGCATTAACACTAACATCCTCCAAGAAGCCATCAGAAAAGTCCTACAGAATATTGACATATAAGGAGGTAACAACAAATTAATCATAAAGTGTGTATCTGTGATACTTAAGAATAATGTTTTTCTCTTTAAGAATGAACTATTCCTCCAATTAAAAGGGACAAGCATGTGAGCAATCTCTGCACCCAGCCTAGCCTGCCTAAATGCAGGTGTGTTTGAAAGAAAACATATTTATAATGAAGTGCAACCCTTATTTGAAAATATTTTTTGTTGGCATTGGGTTATAGGTGACATTTTTTCATATGGGAGGGCCGTATCCGGTACTTGGATAGGTTTGTGGCATGGTTGAACCTGGGGGATCCCAACCTTAAGTTCACAGCTCATGTGAGCAATGAGAGGGTTGACTTCTTGAATATTTCCATCAAGGACGTATCAGGACACTTAGAGGTAGAATTTTACACGAAGCACACTGATAAAAATACTCTGCGCTGTTATTTGAGTTTTGACCCTAAGGCCCTCATTATGACTTTGGTGGTAAATCCCGCTTACTGCCATGCTGATGGTCGCCAACATACTGCCGCGGTGGCGAATATCAGTTCGGCATATAATGACACACACACACACCAAACCGACAGAATACAGCCACATACACAAATCCGCCGCAGAAAGGTCAGTGGTAAACTGTCAGTACCAACAGCTGTACCGTTATGCCAACAAACAACACCCTGCGAATCATGACCC
This sequence comes from Pleurodeles waltl, assembly GCF_031143425.1. Classification (NCBI taxonomy): domain Eukaryota; kingdom Metazoa; phylum Chordata; class Amphibia; order Caudata; family Salamandridae; genus Pleurodeles; species Pleurodeles waltl. The sequence goes on from NC_090448.1 coordinate 647,599,291, forward strand.
ACGAATCACTACGGCAGACATTCAACGGCGGTAAACCATTGGCAGTACACACCACTGTGCTCAGAATGGACACCCAAATACTACTATACAACATTGCCCAATTCAAACAGCACACACCTGACACCCATACACACAACACACCCTTCCACTCATACCACTATCAAACACACACACCCACATTACCCACAACCCTTTACAAATGCAAATCATTGCCACCAGACAGACATCCAGACCACTGCGACAACTACACACACCCCTACACATTCCTTACGCACTCCACTACGCACACCCAATCACACTACCCAACACACACACACTTACACACACCATACAACAACCATGGCCCCACAAAGGCACCCCCGTTTCACAGATGAGGAGTTGCGGGTCACGGTGGAGGAAATAGTCAGGGTAGAGCCACAGCTGTTTGGAGCACAGGTCCAGCAGATATCCATTGCAAGGAAGATGGAACTATGGCGGAGAATTGTGGACAGGCTGAACGCCGTGGGACAGCATCCCAGAACAAGAGATGACATCAGGAAGAGGGGGAACGACCTACGGGAGAAGGCACGTTCCGTGGCGGGAACGTACCAGCTCGCCATAGGACTGGTGGTCGACCCCAACCTCCTCCCCCACAGCTCACAGCATGGGAGGAGCAAGTCTTGGCATTACTGCATCCTGAGGGACTCACTGGAGTAGCCTGAGGACTGGACAATGGTAAGTCAACATTTACCACTTAACACCCCCCATACCTGCATGCCACCACCACCCCTCACCCTGACGCCCATCACTCCACTTCATCTCACACACTGCACCTACACATATAACTAAACCCAGCACCCTGCATGCATACCAATGCATGGACAGCCCTCCCAGCCCTGCACGAACACCCATCACCAAAGCATGCACAGCATGGAGAACTAACAAGCACACAATACACCACCACACACACACAATGGTGGCAGGGCAACAGCAATAACAGAGGGGAAGATAGGGATGTACAATATGTCACAGGCATGAAGCATAATACATCACTTACATCCCCACAGGTGCCCCAGCCAACCTCAGTGGAGAGGAGGTGCAATGACTATCCAGTACCCCAACAGAAGATGCCCCCAGTGATGACAGTAACTCTGGACTTCAGGATCTGGATCAACAACCTGGCCCATCAGGGACCACTGGTCAGTCGGTCACCCCATCCCACACACAGTCCACCACAGATCCTCCCCCATCAGTTACCAACACCACAGCACCCACCCAGCGTCCCCACACCTCTGTCCCCAGGACACGTCAATCAGCAGTGTGCCCACCTGTACAGGGACCCCAGTCCACACCTCATACCCAAGACAATCAGGTACCTAGGGTCAGTGGCAGTGGGCATACCGTTCATGGGACAGGGGCACAGGGCAACAGGGACACTGGGAGGACCGCCGTGCGCCAAGGGGAGGACAGGCCAAGGGAACCGACTCTCCAGGAGACACTCACTAATGTCCAGGGTGCCTACCAACAATCCCAGGACATGATGGGCCAGATCCTGAACAACACACAGGTGAACAATCAGCTGCAGGAGGTACACCATCAGTAGATCAGAGAGGACTTGCAGGCCCTCAACACCACTGTGATCTCCATAGCAGGGGTGCTGGCAGAAATGGCCAACATCATGAGGGAATAGACTGCACAGCAGCGGGCCCCTCCCACTAGCCAGTCTATTGACCAGCCCACCATATCCGCTGCAGCTAGTGGACAGGAGGCCCCCCCACAGGACCCACGGGCCACCAGCACCCCCCCTGCAGAAGGTGAACTGCCCCGCAAACGTTCCCTGCAAACCAGACAGAAGCCAGAGACACTTGCCAAGACCAAGACCACCACCAGGAAATGAGACTCTCCTGATTGTCCCCCTTGTGTCCCACCCTGTCACCTTGTCCTCTTTGAGCTGCCTTTGCTCCCCTTCCTATGGCCCCTTGGACACTGGACCTGTGCTACAAACAGACTGGAACAATACCCTGCAATTTCCTCCACCATCACCCCATTCCATTGCATTTTCAGTCCCTTATTTGTACTATAAAAAACACCCTTGAAAACAATTTGAGTGACACTGTTTTATGTTTTGAAAATGTGCATTTGTGGGAACAATCGCATTGAATGCAAATGATCTGAACACTGTGATAGCATACAAATAATGACCTGTAACTGCCTGAAATGATCACATCAAGACATTGTTGTCATATCACCAACATCTGGAAAATGAGAAGCCATAGGTGACAGTAAGTTGAGATGCAAAGGAAGTGAATGCCATCATGTTAAATCCACACAGATAAATCAATAGTCAGAGTAATGTTCAGTTCCACTGTCTCACCTGTGTGTCATTGGAAGTAGTATCATATAACTGATGTTCTGTTGTCCTCATCGTCATCCTCTGCCTTCTCATCCTCACTGTCCGCAGGGTCCACTGCTGCCACAGGGTCATCTCCAGTCCCCGCTTCCTGCAGAAAAGGCACATGTCGTCTGAGGGCCAGGTTGTGCAACATGCAGCATGCGGCATGCAACTACTATCTGGCAGACCTTTCTGGGTGAGTAGCACAGGGATCCACCTGTCAGATGGAGGCACCTGAACCTGACCTTCAGAAGGCCGAAGGTCCACTCGATTATTCCTCTGGTTCGCCCATGTGCCTCATTATAAAGGTCCTCAGTCCCTGTCCTGGCATTCCTCACAGGGGTCAGGAGCCACAATAGGTTTGGGTAGCCAGAGTCACCTGCAAGTATTGAGGGATAACATTTAGCCTTACACAATCCTATGGGGAGAACACCTGAAGGCATACACTGACATACAGTGGGTAGGGGCTCTGACTCACCTATTAGCCACACCCTGTGCCTCTGTAGTTGGGCCATCACATTTGGGATGCTGCTATTCCTCAGGACAAAGACGTCATGCACCAACCCAGGATACTTGGCAGTGACGTGAGAGATGTACTGGTCCGCCAGGCACACGATTTGCACATTCAGTGAGTGGAAACACTTACGATTCCTGAAGATCTGTTCATTCTGGAGGGGGGGACAAACACAATATGTGTACCGTCAATCGTCCCAATAATATTAGGGATATGCCCCATTGCATAGAATCCTGCTTTCACAGTGGCCAAATCTTCCACCTGCGAGAAGGCAATGTAGCTGCACAAATGTTTCACCAGGGCCGACAAAACCCTTGCCAGCACGATTGAAAACATTGGCTGTGACATTCCAGTTGCCAAGCCCACTGTCACTTGGAAAGAAACAGTTGCCAGGAAATGGAGCACTGATAGTACTTGCACAAGAGGGGGGATCCCAGTTGGATGACGGATAGCTGATATTGGGCTCTGTGTTTGCGGCCCAGTCCAGTCTATAAGTCAGTATAATGTGCCTGTCCTCCAGTGTAGCCAAGTCCACAAGGGGTCTCTACACTGGGGTTTGTCTTCTTCTCACATTCATCTGCAGCGGTAGGTATCTAAGGGACATAAAATTGAGTAGGCTGTCACAATTTGAAAAGTGGAACCACCACCTCAGTGTACATGTTGCATTTATGTGATGGGACAGTGGGAATGGCAAGGTATGTGCAAATCTAGGCAGTGACGCAGTAAAGGTTAATCTGATCGTTGTCCATTACCATGAAATGGCGACCACCTGTCCTGTATGTACGGACAGGTGGAAGTGAGGTAACTCCGTCTACGTTGGGCGTCATGGCGGAAGGCGGTCTTGTACCGCTGTGCGATTCCTCATTGGATAATATGGGTCTTTATGGAGTACAGTGGTCAATGGGGATCTGCGCAAGCGATGACAGTGTACACCGCCGCGGACGTGACTGACATTTTCTATCTGATCCTCACTTTTTTCCTGACCATCAACAGGAGAACACCTACACTGCATGTGCTGCTGTGACCTCTTTCTGGAAACCAGCCTAGGCCCGTGTGAAAGGAGAAAGGGCCCCTGCCTTTACTTCGGAGGAGTTGGAGCGATGGGTGGATGGGATCCTACCCCAGTACGGACCGCTGTATGGGCCTCCAGACCAACAGGTGAGTACACCTTGGGCACGATGCATGTGGCATGGATGCATGAAGATGTGTTTGAAGGCATTGTGTAAGGGGGGGACTATCTGTTGGTGGTGTACAAGTTGTGCGCTGGGCAATGTGTGTGCCAATGGTGATGGAAACGGGTATGGTGGGCCATGTGTGTGACAGGCTGAACTGTTAGGTTAATAGTTTTCTCCTGTCTTTATTGACTCTGCAGGTCAGAGCCCATCAAAAGAAGGGAATATGCCGTGTCATCGCCAAGGAGGTGCGGACCCTCGGGGTCTCGGGTCTGGGGGATGGCCTCCCAATGAGGAAGGGGTGGCCATCGGACCTCGACCCCCCTGATGGCCCGCATACTGGCAGTGGTGTACCCTGAGCTGGATGGGCGCTTGAGGGAATCACAGCAGCCACAAGGAGGTGAGTACTGTGGGTATCATTACATATTTTGGCAGGTGGGATGGTATCCGGGTGGTGTTTGTATGTTAGTGGGTGCCCCTAAGGCCAGGCCAGACATTGCAGCGTGTGTTCCAGGTGTGCTGCAGTAATGGTTGCATGGCAACTACAGGTAACGTAGCTTGTTAGTAGTCACTTTCAGGCAAGGCATCATGTGTCCCAGATGTGCTGCAGTTGGTGATGTGTGCTCCTCATCATGCCTTGGTGACTAGCCATATCACTGGTAGTGCAATGCATATTGCGTAGGCCTGTTCTCTGTGTGTGAGGGTGCTGTGTACGCCAACGGTGGTGTTGGTGCAGTCATTGACTCAGTGTATCCTTTGTCTCTCCCCCTCTTTCTTGTTTTGTCATCCTGTCCTCATGTGCATTAGCATCATCTGGCCGAGGAGCAGGGGCATCAGTAACAGAGGGAGCTGCATTCCACAGGACCCTAGAGGCGGAGTCCACTGACACCGAGGGAACCAGTGGGACGGAGGGGAGCACCACTGCGGAGACTTGAGGAGACAACACAGACTCTGATACCTCCTCCGATGTGAGGTCCCTAGTGGTGGCGGACACCTCTGTGACCACCCCAGCTGCAGGTCCCAGTAGCCCCTCAGCAAGTTGCCCGTGCCCACTCACCCAGGAGGGTGGGCATCTCCTTCGCCCCAGGCACCTCAGGCCCTGCCCCAGTGAGCCCTGCTGCCCTGAGTGAGGAGGCTATTGACCTCCTGGGATCCATCTCTGTAGGGCAGTCAACCATTGTAAATGACATCCAGGGGCTGGCTTCCCAGATGCAGCAAAGAAATGCATTCCCGGAGGGCATTCACAGTGGATTGGCTGCCCAACAGAGATCGATTCAGGCTCTGGCCTCCTCTCTGATGGCAGCCATTGTCCTTGTTTCTACCATCCCTCCTCCACCTACCACTTCCCAGTCCCACTCTCCTCAACCCCAACCTATCCCAGGCTCACGTACAGATGAACATGCACACAAGGCAACACACAACAGTGGCACAGGCAAACACAAGCACCACACTTCATCCCACAGGCACTCACACAAACACCATGCAGTTGCAGACACAACAACATCCACATCCTCCACTGTCTCCCCCTCTTCCTCCTCCACCTCCCTCCCAGTCACGTCCACACTCACACCTGCATGCACTCCATCTACATCCACTATCAGCATCATCACACCAAGCAGAACACACACCTCATTGGCAGACACCTCCACAATAACCAAGCGCGCGTCCCCTGTGTCCTTGCACTCCCCAGGACAAAGCAATGGGCCTGTTGCCCCATCCAGAACCAGTGGGCAAGTCACCCACTCCAGAGACTGTGGCCTTGAACTCCCCAGGACAAAGCAATGGGCATGTTGCCCCATCCAGAACCAGTGGGCAAGTCACCCACTCCAGAGACTGTTGCCTTGCACTCCCCGGGAGGTTGTCCCCTCGAGAACCAGTGGGCAAGTCACCCACTCCAGGGACTGTGGCCTTGAACTTTCCAGGACAAAGCAATGGCCATGTTGCCCCATCCAGAACCGGTGGGCAAGTCACCCACTCCAGAGACTGTGGCCTTGAACTCCCCAGGACAAAGCAATGGGCATGTTGCCCCATCCAGAACCAGTGGCAAGTCACCAACTCCAGAGACTGTGGCCTTACTCTCCCCAGGACAAAGCAATGGGCATGTTGCACCCTCCAGAACCAGTGGGCAAGTCACCCACCCCAGAGACTGTGGCATTGAACTCTCCAGGACAAAGCAATGGGCATGTTGCCCCATCCAGAACCAGTGGGGACGTTCCAGTATTTGGCTGAGGTGCCCCCCATCCTCCTGATGTGCGTTCCCACTTGCCAAATAATGCCCCTGCAGTGTTCTCTCCGGCTGTGTCAGGAAACAGGTTGGGCCTTGTACTGTGCCCTGTGGCCTTGCATGCCCTCATGACTTTGGACTGGGCATTGGCCCTTTATGGACATTTGTATATATTTGGTTCGTGTGGAGGATTTTGCTATGCTAATCCATTGTCGTTACTCCAGCATTATGGGTGTGTTTTATCATACTGTGTGCCATTGGTTTACGTGTGCAGCTTGTTGTGTGTGTGTGTGTGTGTGTCGGGTATGTGTCGTGCATGTGTGTCACTCTTGTTTTCCTCCCACCCTCCCTTGTGTGCTAGGCGCTGGTACTTACCGTCGTCATCTTCGTCGGCGTTGGTGTTCCAGGTGGAGCATAATGTAGAAGATCAACGGGAAGACTTGCAGTTCGGGTTCCATGGCTGCATGGTTCTTCCCTGTGTCTCCAATGGTGAGTCCTTTCACTTCTGAGCTCTGTTTCCACCAGGCTTTTGTTGGCATTGGTATATGGTGGGCGGTACTTTGTTTCCCGTCTGGCTGTTGGCGGCTACCGCCATGGTGACTGTTGTTTCCACTGTGGCGCTTGGTGTGGTACATTGGCTGACTATGGGAGTTATCTCCTCCATGGTCATAATTTGGGGGTACTTACCAGCCTGTTGGCGGTATTACTGCCACTTTATCACTCACTTCCAGGGTCGTAATGAGGGCCTAAATCTCTTTTGGGGGGTTAGGCAAAAGCTTTCTGCAGGTTTCAGCACGGTACACATTTTCAAGGGCGTTCGACAGCATGCAACAGTAGCAATATTCTCCATGATCAAATCCCATACAGCTGCAAACATCTTGGAAGACTTTAACATCAAGGTGTTTGAATGACTTTCTCGAAAAAAGAAGACCTGGTCAACAAAATACTGACCATCTGCTGAAGAATCTGCACTAATTTCAGTCATTTTGTTTAAGCTCAGAAAGAGTTAAAGATCATTCAGTCTGCAATAGAGTACCAGTTAAACCCTCATACAGGAGGTCTCAACACATTGGAAACTCGACCTACCACATGTTGCAACCTCTGTTTGAGCAGCACAGACCAATCATGTCCTTGAAAGAGAAGCGGTGCAACTGGGAAAATCATGACCATAGAGATGGACAAATGGGGCTGGCCAAATGCCTGACACAAATGCTACTTCCTTTTGAGATTTTCATATTGGAAGTCAGTAAAGAAGACAGTATGATGAGACAAGCAATGCCGTTGTTGCATCTGCTACAGGATCAGCTGAAAAGACGCCACAAAGTTTCACCAGTGTGAACATAGAAGCATATGAACTGGTTCAAAACTTGATCCTTCACTTCACTGTCAATGCAAGGCTGCCAAGAGAGATTGTGTACTCCAAAGATTACATATGTGCTTGATCCAAGGTACATAAAAAACTGGCCACTTTCTTTCCTTTTCCAGAAGGAGATGTTTCAGAATGCAAGGCCTGGATTGTTGATCAAGCAGACTAGGATTGTTGAGCAAGTGGGAGAACTGCAAGAGGAGCAGTTGGCTATTAGAGGAAGAAGTTCTGGCATGCTGCCTTCAACCTCCAAAGAGGGCAGTGCTATTGTCTCACAGCCATCACCATCATCACCCTCAACAGATGAATTCGACCTAAGCTCTGCAATGGCTTGGTTTCAGTTGGCAGAGTTTAAGTCAAGTGCAGAGGTGGAGGCAACAGAGGTCGATCAAGTGGCAGCACCAATGACCATTCAGAGGATGGTCCAAGACTATCTGGATGACCCAAAAGAGGTATACATGGATCAATACCTATGGGTTTACTGGTATGGGAAGATGTGGCAATGGCCATGGCTAAGCAGATGCCAATAAATTATCTGGCTTGTCCAGGTAGCCAGTGTGTCTTCTGAGTGTGTGTTCAGGACAGCCAGTGCAGTTGTCACAGTCAGAAAGGCCTGTCTCTCACCTCAAAATGTGGGGAAATTGACAGTGGTTGTATTAAACAAGCACTATAGCACGAAGGGGGATGAGGGTAATTGGTCGGATTTAAGTGTGTTAGCTAATGAACCTATGGGTGAACCCCCTGAGTTTGAGGCGAAACTCTACTTCCCTGACTAAGCATGCATAACAGAACTTTCATTTATTATTGTCAAACTGCTTTGCAAAGAAAAGTGGGGTATAGAAGAACATTTATATAATGGTGTCTGACTTATTCACACGTATGTAGTGGACCAGTGTGCACAGAAGAAGACTCCCCCATTTGCCTAAAGGGCATGAGGACAATGCCACCCATCCCTATCCTTCTTGTTTTCATTCCCTTACTGTGCTACCTGCCAGTAAAGATCATTGATAATACAGGAATGCTATTGTTTCTCACTTCCATGGGAAAAGAGAATAGACAAATTTGCAGTGCACCGCAATTGGTACAGGTAACTATGCACCATCAGTCTATTGAGTGACTGATGAATCATGTGTGGCTGCAAGGGTGTTCTGACTAATTTGCAAACTTGATTTATAATGTTTGGGGCCTGATGGATGACTGCCGTGATTTCACATTACACTTTAATGATTTACATGGACCACTCCAGTCCTTTTCTGTAATTCTTTTTACAGGTTCTTCAGAGACCACTTTAGTTAGCAAAACTACATAAAATGCTCAAATTATGTTGCTCTTCTTGTTCATCAAACCTACAGACTTATCTCCCTTGGGTCGGGGGAAGAACTCGGGTTCGAGACGGTCATTGGACTAGCCAAAATCAAGCCAGAGGAAGGAAGAAGGCAGTTACAAACATTGTCAATGGAAACAAGAAACATGACTCAAAGAGGTCTATTTCTGTGGACAGGAGAGAGGGGAATTGATTTGGAAAATGCCAAGTTGTGTGCTAGCTCAAATGTCAATCAAACTCTGATTAACTGGTTGCGTTCTGGAGGGACTTCACTGGATACATGTCACATAATAAATACACACAATTGATATGTTTTGCGATTGATCAGCCAGGCACATGGAGCTACTTGTCTGGGATTGGTGGTAAACGTTTGTTCTCCCTGCTGAGTTAATCTCCTGACTGCACCAGCCAATAACTTTCTCTCTTGACCCTCATACATGATGAAGCTTACCTTCTCCTTGACTCAAAAATATTGACATGTACGTTTTTCCATTCCACAGGCGTTCTCTTCTTCTGCAAAAAAAACTAGATAACACTCCTGCTAACTTGACCTTTCAGCTCTGCACCAAAGACGAATGAGAGGAAGAATGCAGATGCACCATCCATTTGACCATTTACATATACAGCATAATTTGTCCTTTCATAAGAATATCATTTTGTAGAACTGTGTGTGTCCTCCCTCTTTTGTATGTTTTTCAACCCTAAGTAACATAAGATAACTTGGGACACTGGGGGCTGAAGATCTGTTTGCAATTCATTTGGTAACCGAATTTCATCATACTTTCCACAGCAGATATAAGGAATGTAGCTCATTGACTTGATGAATGTCGTGTTTGTCTTTGTCTCACCATTCCCCACCGCCCACTTCCCATCCATTCAAGTCAAGTCATCTTTATTGTTAGATTAACTAAAATTGTTACAATCTACAAGAGAAGCAGGTTAAAACAATGCTTAGGAATGCAAGCGCAAAATGGATCACAGTGTGCAGGTGCAGTATAAAAAGATAAAAGATAATTTTTTGAATTAGCTAAAAACAAGCTTTAAGAGATACATGGGAGTAAGACCAAAAGGTTCAGTGGCTACAATTGCATCCCAGGAGGAGAGATGAAATAGTTCATATCCAGTTAACAGTTAAATGGTATTTGCTTGCGTTAGGGCTCTCTCTACTCCTAGGAGGTATTAAACAGTTAATGATATTGTTCTTGGGTCTGCTGAATTTAAGCTTGCCACACAGGAACGTATCCCTCACTAGTTCTAGAGGGGCGCAGCCATTTCTGACAAATATTTATGGTAGAGCTGCAAAGGAAGATGGTGTGCACCAGGTCTTTGGTCACAAGGCCACATAGCTGACAGTTCTTTGCCCCTTCTTTCCTCAGCCAGGGGCCATCATGCAGGTAGAATAGTAAAATCCCAAAGTGATAGCTCAGATATCTGCTCACAATCCTGCAATCTGAAACCACCCTAGGGTATTGATGTGGTCTTAAGGCCTTGAAGCTGCTAAGTGTAGCCCAGGCATGAAAGCGATTGTCTAGAGTAGCCCTGTTGTCTAGTGAAGAAATCATGTTCATAACTTTGTTGACAGTTTTTTTGAAAGAGTCATGGCTCACAGCAGCCATCCACAGATCAGCCAACCTGAACAGAGCAATTGTTTCATCAAGACAGTCTTGTGCTGATGAACGTGACCTTTTTGTTATGTCCTTCCATGTGTGATAATTAGGTGTATGTGCCCCTGTGGTTTTGAGCTTGTAGCAAAAAAGAACGAATGCTGCATGCCTGACATGGGACTGTTTTGCTAGTACAAACTCTGGCCTAAAATGGGCAGTTGATGTGTAACTGGGGAGCTGAAATATTTGTCTACATGTACTTGATACCGTAGTGTCCAGAGTTGTTGTATCTCTCCCCCAAAAAGTTTTGCAACCGTGAGCCAGGGTCGGTGCTACTTGTGCAATGGCGATTTACTGTATGGTACTGAATTATACCCATTTAGATTCTTAAATATGGCATAGAGCCTGGACGCCAAGGCAATCCCCTTTAATTAATTTCCTCCTTATGCGATTTAAAAGAGCCTTTATTGTTAAATAGGAGGCCAAGGTATTTGTAGTCTTTTGTCTCCTCAAGCTTATATCCATCGAGGTCCAGCTGGCTTTCCCTTTTAGACTGTTTCCAGCTAAAATCATGATTTTGACTTTTTACTGTTTATTTTCAACCCACTTCCCAGGGAAAATTCCTAAGTCGTACCAAGATGCGCTGCATGCCGACCCTGGTGTGGCTGAGTAGCACAAGGTCATTGGCATAAAGAAGATTTGACAGTTGTATTGACCCTAGTTTTGGAGGATGTGAATTTACTGAGGACAGAGCTGGAGGGAGATGGGCCAGGAATAAGTTAAATACAGTCAGTGCCAAGATAGCTCTTGATAGACAAGCAACACTCCCCAACTTAAGTTTAATCCAAGTGTTGGAGTATACATTTTCTATCGCTCTCAGGAGAGGTGGGGGATACTTCAGCCTTTCAGTTTTTCCCAGAGCCTTTTGCGGTTGACACAATCGAAGGCTGCTTTATAATTATAATTTATAATTGTTTTGGAAGAGTCAAAAATTTGTGACAGTGCCATCAAATTTATTGCTGTTCCAGTTTTCTTTGTAACACCTGTTTGAGATTAGAAAGAATGATGTTGTTCAAGCTTGTCCAGTCACAGAAGTGTTCAAGTAGGATATTAATGCAGTATTTGCCTCATCATCAATGAGGGCAATTAACCTATGGTTCCCAGGCTCAAGTTTATTGCCTCCTTTAAAAATGGGGGTGATTTTAGAACCTCTCCAAGAGGTTGGGATTGTGGCTGCTATTAAAGACTGATTAAGAAGTGGCACCAGTGCTTCAGGCCATATTGTCGGGTCCTTCTTGTAAATGGCTTGAGGAATACCGTTTGGGCCTGAAGAACCAGTAGTATGCCCCTTTGGTATCTGACGATGTACCTCGTTGGCAGTGATAGGAGGCATGCTGACTGAACCTAACAGTGATGCCACAGCAAATCCAGTTCCCTCCCGATATACTACTGCTGAATTTTGCAGGCTTGCATTTGTGCTAGTTTTCAGGTTGAAATTAGCATATAAGTAGGCGGCCCAAACTTTTTCTGGGCTGCTTGAATCCAGCTTGCAGTTAGCATCATTTTTTAAGGCGTTCACCCTTTTCCAGAACCTGTTGGAGCTGTCATGCTTGAAGTCCCATATGAGTTTGGCCCAGAAGGTTTTGATGTGTTGCCTCTTTATAGCCCATAGATCTTGTTTGTAATCCTGTTTGGCGGTCCTTAACCCCTTCCCCGCCAGGGACGTAATGGTTACGTCCATGGCAGCGCCCGTGTGGCGCCATGGACGTAACCATTACGTCCTGGGACTGGCAGTCGGGGGAAGCGCTAGCGCTTCCCCCGAGGGCCGCCCCCCAACACCCCCAGGCCAGGGCTGAAAGGGGAATCCCTTCCCCTTCCCCTTTCACGCCCACCCCCCACCCCCATGACGTCAGCGCGCGATCGCTCGCTTATTTCATGGAAAGGGGGAAAGACGCGCTGGAAGCCATTTGCTTCCAGCGCGTCTAAGGGAGAAGGTGAGTATTTCACCTTCGTGCGGGGTGGGGGTGCTCTGAGAGAGGCATCGAGGGAAAGGAAAGGGTTTTCCTTTCCCTCGATGTCTCTTTGAGCATTCCTGCTGCCCGATCGCAATGCGATCGGGCAGCAGGAATGCCCACTAGACACCAGGGATTTCTCTGTGTGTGTGCTTATTAGTGTAGGGGAGCGACCCCTTGGGCAAGGGTCGCTCCCCTTTGGGGGCAAATGTATTTTACGTCGTTTCTGCCCCCCCTGGGGGCAGATTGGCCCTATTTTTAGGCCGATCTGCCCCCAAGGGGGGCAGAAAGCCACTAGACACCAGGGATTTTATTGTTGATTTTTATTTTTTGTGTTGGGGGGCGGCCACTTAGGCAAGGGTCGCCCCCAGGGGCCCTCATGTATTTTTGGGCAGTTCTGCCCCCCTTGGGGGCAGAGAGGCCTATTTTTTTTAGGCCTTTCTGCCCCCAAGGGGGGCAGAATCCCAATAGCGCCAGAAATAGTATGTATGTATTTGTGCTTTGTGTTGGGGGGTGGCCCCTTGGGCAAGGGTCGCTCCCCCCGGGGGCGCAATGTATTTATCGTCGTTTCTGCCCCCCTTGGGGACAGATTGGCCCTATTTTTAGGCCGATCTGCCCCCAAGGGAGGCAGAAAGCCACTAGACACCAGGGATTTTATTGTTGGTTTTTATTTTTTGTGTTGGGGGCGGCCCCTTGGGCAAGGGTCGCCCCCAGGGGCCCTCATGTATTTTTGGGCAGTTCTGCCCCCCTTGGGGGCAGAGAGGCCTATTTTTTTTAGGCCTTTCTGCCCCCAAGGGGGGCAGAATCCCAATAGCGCCAGAAATAGTATGTATGTATGTGTGCTTTGTGTTGGGGAGTGGCCCCTTGGGCAAGGGTCGCTCCCCCCGGGGGCGCAATGTATTTATCATCGTTTCTGTCCCCCTTGGGGGCAGATTGGCCCTATTTTTAGGCCGATCTGCCCCCAAGGGGGGCAGAAAGCCACTAGACACCAGGGATTTTATTGTTGATTTTTATTTTTTGTGTTGGGGGGCGGCCCCTTGGGCAAGGGTCGCCCCCAGGGGCCCACATGTATTTTTGGGCAGTTCTGCCCCCCTTGGGGGCAGAGAGGCCTATTTTTTTTAGGCAGGGGGCAGAATCCCAATAGCGCCAGAAAGATATGTTTGTATGTGTGCTTTGTGTTGGGGGGTGGCCCCTTGGGCAAGGGTCGCTCCCCCCGGGGGCGCAATGTATTTATCGTCGTTTCTGCCCCCCTTGGGGGCAGATTGGCCCTATTTGTACGCCGATCTGCCCCCAAGGGGGGCAGAAAGCCACTAGACACCAGGGATTTTATTGTTGGTTTTTATTTTTTGTGTTGGGGGGCGGCCCCTTAGGCAAGGGTCGCCCCCAGGGGCCCACATGTATTTTTGGGCAGTTCTGCCCCCCTTGGGGACAGATAGGCCTATTTTTTTTAGGCCTTTCTGCCCCCAAGGGGGGCAGAATCCCAATAGTGCCAGAAATATTATGTTTTGTATGTGTGCTTTGTGTTGGGGGTTGGCCCCTTGGGCAAGGGTCGCTCCCCCTGGGGGGGCAATGTATTTATCGTCGTTGCTAGGCAGATTGGCCTTATTTTTAGGCCAATCTGTCCTCAAGGGGGGCAGAAAGCCACTAGACACCAGGGATTTTATTGTTGTTTTTTTTTTTATTTGTGTTGGGGGGCGGCCCCTTGGGCAAGGGTCGGCCCCAGGGGCCCATATGTATTATTGGGCAGTTCTGCCCCCCTTGGGGGCAGATATGCCTATTTTTTAGGCCTTTCTGTCCCCAAGGGGGGCAGAATCCCCATAGCGCCAGGGATACTATATGTGTGTGTGTGTGTGCTTTGTGTGGGGGTGTGGCCCCTTGGGCAAGGGTCGCCCCCCCAAAGGGTGCAATGTAATCTGGGCGATTTCTGCCCCCTCCCCTTGGGGGTAGATTGGCCTATTTTTTTTTAGGCCCATCTTCCCCCAAGCAGAGAAGACTAGACACAAGGGAAAATGAAAAAATGGTTAGTGGCGGAGTGTTTGTCAACTGGCGAAGTATTTGCTTTTATGATAATAACAGTTTTTCTCCTTTTTGTTCTAGTTCAAAGCTTTTGCTGACTTTGCTGTGGCTTGTTGCAGTTTTGGCAGTAGTTGTCCTGCGATTTGCGTAGTTGCATGTTTTAGGTAAGTAAATAAATTTACTCCAAGTGAGTATTGTTGCAATGCATGAATGACATGTTTGTAGGTGGTGTACTGAATGCAGGATTGTGTGTGAAATTGTCCTTAGAGTTATGCACAATGATTATTGTGTTGTCTTATGTCTAATTTGCTTTTTTTTTTCTCTTTTTAGTGGGATATCGTTGGTGATTGCTGTGGCTGTGCAGAGTAGTTGCTAGTGAGTCAAGCTTTTTCAGGCAAGTGAGCAGTATAGTTTTTGAGTTTATAATTCTTAGTGATAAACCTATACTTTGTTACTTATCTTACACAGTGCTGGTTGTTGGTGGTGTATTTGTCCAGTTAATTTTTGTAGGAAGGATCATGGCCAGCCGTAGGATGACCGCTCAGCAGGTTGTTAGTGTGCTTTTTGAGTCATCTTCTGACCATGAATATGAGACTGACTCTGCATCTGAGGCAGAGGAGGAAGTGCAGGATTCTGGAAGTGAATTTTCTGTCAGAGATGAATCATCTGATGATGAAGCCACTCTCAGTGCTGATGAAGGGCCTGTTTTAGAGGAGGACAGTGATGTGCCAATGGTGCAGGAGCCAGCGGCTGAAAGGCTTCCCATTGGAAGACCTGACGCATGGGTTGCACCAAACATGGAGCAGCCACAGTTGCCTGCGTTTACTGGTTTTCCAGGGTGTCGAGTTAATACGGAAAACTTTTTGCCCGTCAACTTTTTTGAGTTGTTTATGGACGATATATTTTTGGAAGAGATTGTTGAGCAGACTAATTTGTATGCAGAGCAGTTTTTGAGGGACAACGCTGCCAGACTTAGGCCACACTCTAGAGCTAGCCGGTGGATTCCCACAAATCTGGAAGAGTTGAAAAAGTTCTTGGGTTTAACTTTTTTGATGGGGCTGATAAGGAAGCCGTCGCTGTCTTCATATTGGTCTACTAGTCCCTTGATGGCAACTGCTATATTTCCTGCCATCATGAGTCGTAACTGGTATGAGCTTCTTCTTCGGATGTTGCATTTTGTAGATAATGCTTTAGCCTTGCCACGAGATCATCCTGATTCTGACCGTCTTTTTAAGATTAGACCTGTCCTTGATCATTTGGTAGATCGGTTTTCAGAGATCTATGTTCCAGGGAAAGAAATATCTGTAGATGAGTCTTTGGTCCTGTTCAAGGGTCGTTTGGTTTTTAGGCAGTACATTCCTAGCAAGAGGGCACGGTATGGAATTAAATTGTATATGCTGTCAGAAAGTAGTACAGGATATGTTTATAATTTCCGGGTCTACACTGGTAGGGATTCCAATATTGACCCCCCTGGTTGTCCTCCCACTTTTGGAGTTAGTGAGAAAATTGTGTGGGAACTTGGTAGACGATTGTTTAACAAAGGTCACCATTTATATGTAGATAACTTCTACACTGGAGTTCAGTTGTTCAAGGAGTTGTTCAGAGTGGACACTGTTGCTTGTGGCACAATCCGCTCTAATCGGAAAGGCTATCCAAAAGAGCTTGTCTGTAAAAAACTTGAGAAGGGACAGTGCAGTGCCTTGCAGAATGATGAGCTGCTAGCTCTGAAATTTGTAGACAAGAGGGATGTATACATGCTAAGCACCATCCATGATGAGAGTACTTCACCTGTGGCTGTTTGGGGTCAGGTTGCCAAAGTGCGCAAACCTGTGTGCATCTTAGACTATAATAAGCACATGGGTGGTGTTGATAGAGTAGATCAGAGGTTAGAACCTTACACTGCTGCTCGTAAGTCTTATGTGTGGTATAAGAAATTAGCGCTTCACTTGTTCCACTTGGCAACTTTTAATGCTTTTGTTGTGTTTAAGGATAGTTCTCCAGAGTCAAGGATGACATTTGTGAAATTTCAGGAGTCTATCATAGCTAGCCTTGTTGTGCTGGAACAGGCAAGAGTTCCTAGAGAAGCAGTGGTGGAGGATGTGGCTAGATTGAAAGATCGTCACTTTGCTGAGCACATTCCTCCCACGGCCAAAAAAAACTTTCCTGCTAAGAGATGTAGAGTCTGTGCTCGAAGAGGTATCAGGAAGGAGACTAGGATGTACTGCCCTGATTGTCCTTCAAAGCCTGGGCTGTGTGTGGGTGGCTGTTTCAGGAGCTACCACACACAGAAGAATTATTGGGAAATTCTGTGAGCGTAAACTGGTGTTTTATATTTTTATATGTTCGGTTTCACGGTTGGCATTAGTCATGTATTCAGTTAGAGCTTTTGTGTTTGTAGTTTTGTACTAATTTATGATTAGTGGTTTCTTTGTTGTTTAAAAACAAAAAAAAGGGGATGGCATGTGTAGAGTGGCGCTTGGCTGGTGGCGTGGGTGGGGTGGCGCTTGGCTGGCGGTGTGTGTGGGGTGGCGATTGGCTGGCGGTGTGTGTGGGGTGGCGCTTGGCTGGCGGTGTGGCGGTGTGGGTGTGGTGGCGCTTGGCTGGCGGTGTGGGTGGGGTGGCGCTTGGCTGGCGGTGTGTGTGGGGTGGCGCTTGGCTGGCGGTGTGTGTGGGGTGGCGCTTGGCTGGCGGTGTGTGTGGGGTGGCGCTGGGCTGGCGGTGTGGGTGTGGTGGCGCTGGGCTGGCGGTGTGTGTGGGGTGGCGCTGGGCTGGCGGTGTGTGTGGGGTGGCGCTTGGCTAGTGGTGTGGGTGGGGTGGCGCTTGGCTGGCAGTGCCGGCCAAACGCCAGTCCACACACTCATCAGCTGGTGTGATTGCTGTATCAGGCATGTGGGCGTATGAAAGTGATGGGCCCTTGACTGGCGCTGTCTGTGGATGCGAGTCTTGTAATGTGCTGGGCCCGTGGCTGGCGGCGTGAATGGTCTAGTGCATGTCATGTATGAAAGGTGTGTGAATGGACTGTAAAGCGGTTGGTGCCTTGTCGTGGCTTTACAGCTCACGAGCTGTGAGTCATTGGTTCAGTTTTTTGGCCTTTCAGTTATTACCAGTGCATTTCACTTTTGTGAAATCTCTTGTTAATAAAATTTGATCTACTGAACCATCACTCACCCTCGTGCCAAATCCAACCAGTATGTGTGGTACAAATGACAAAACCTGCTCCGCTGTAATCAGGCGTCGCAGCACACTTGAGACACGCTAGGTGCCTCGGGTGGGACCCCGATGATGAAGCATGCCACCAACTTGGTTGGTGGGTGAGGGGTCTTCTTCACATAACCTAAGTGTGTTTCTTTTCACAATTTTAGTGTTTGGCACATCACGGACGTATGTGCACACATCAAAGTGATATATTCCAAAAATACCTGTGTTTGGGGGGGAGGGCCCACCTATGTTTTTGGTCCTGGGTGCGGCCGTCATGTAGGGAAACCTACAAAACCCAGAAACTTTTTAAAACTAGGCACCCCAAGGAGTCTAGGGAGGTGTGGCTTGCATGGCTCCCCCAAATTTTTTTACCCAGACTCCTCTGTAAACCTCAAAATTTGCATAAAAAAGCATATTTTCCTGATTTTCTTAGTAGGATCACCGCTCCAGCACAAAATTCCTACTCCCCAGTTTTCCCCTCAGTCTCCCAAGTAAAATGACACCTCACTTATGTGGGTCCCCAAAGCAGAGTCCGTCTAAAGATTTATAAAAGAATATGCCCTTATAAACTTGCTGTGCTATCCCTTCTATCCCTTCAGGTTTTGGACCTTATTCTGTTGCAGGCACCTGGCCCACCCACACAAGTGAGGTATCATTTTTATCGGGAGACTTGGGGGAACGCTGGGTGGAAGGAGATTTGTGGCTCCTCTCAGATTCCAGAACTTTCTGCCACAGAAATGTGAGGAACATGTGTTTTTTTAGCCAAATTTTGAGGTTTGCAAAGGATTCTGGGTAACAGAACCTGGTCCGAGCCCCGCAAGTCACCCATCCTTGGATTCCCCTAGGTCTCTAGTTTTCAGAAATGCACAGGTTTGGTAGGTTTCCCTAGGTGCCGGCTGAGCTACAGGCCAAAATCCACTGGTAGGCACTGTTTTCTTTCAACAAATGGGATGTGTCCACGTTGCGCTTTGGGGTGTTTCCTGTCGCGGGCGCTAGACCTACCCACGCAAGTGAGGTATCATTTTTATCGGGAAACTTGGGGGAACGCTGGGTGGAAGGAAATTTGTGGCTCCTCTCAGATTCCAGAGCTTTCTGCCACAGAGATGTGAGGAACATGTGTTTTTTTAGCCAAATTTTGAGGTTTGCAAAGGATTCTGGGTAACAGAACCTGGTCCGAGCCCCGCAAGTCACCCCATCTTGGATTCCCCTAGGTCTCTAGTTTTCAGAAATGCAGAGGTTTGGGAGGTTTCCCTAGGTGCCGGCTGAGCTAGAGGCCAAAATCTACAGGTAGGCACTTCGCAAAAAACACCTCTGTTTTCTTCCAAAATTTTGGATGTGTCCACGTTGCGCTTTGGGGTGTTTCCTGTCGCGGGCGCTAGGCCTACCCACGCAAGTGAGGTATCATTTTTATCGGGAGACTTGGGGGAACGCTGGGTGGAAGGTAATTTGTGGCTCCTCTCAGATTCCAGAACTTTCTGCCACAGAGATGTGAGGAACATGTGTTTTTTTAGCCAAATTTTGAGGTTTGCAAAGGATTCTGGGTAACAGAACCTGGTCCGAGCCCCGCAAGTCACCCCATCGTGGATTCCCCTAGGTCTCTAGTTTTCAGAAATGCACAGGTTTGGTAGGTTTCCCTAGGTGCCGGCTGAGCTAGAGGCCAAAATCTACAGGTAGGCACTTCGCAAAAAACACCTCTGTTTTCTTTCAAAAAAATGGGATGTGTCCACGTTGCGTTTTGGGGCGTTTCCTGTCGCGGGCGCTAGGCCTACCCACACAAGTGAGGTATCATTTTTAGCGGGAGACTTGGGGGAACATAGATTAGCAAAACAAGTGCTATTGCCCCTTGTCTTTCTCTACATTTTTTCCTTCCAAATATAGGAGAGTGTGTAAAAAAGACATCTATTTGAGAAATTCCCTATAATTCACATGCTAGTATGGTCACCCTGGAATTCAGAGATGTGCAAATAACCACTGCTCCTCAGCACCTTATCTTGTGCCCTTTTTGGAAATGCAAAGGTTTTCTTGATAGCAATTTTTTACTCTTTATATTTCAGCAAATGAATTGCTGTATACCCGGTATAGAATGAAAACGCACTGCAGGGTGCAGCTCATTTATTGGCTCTGGGTTCCTCGGGTTCTTGATGAACCTACAAGCCCTATATATCCCCGCAACCAGAGGAGTCCAGCAGACGTAACGGTATATTGCTTTCCATAATCTAACATTGCAGGGAAAAATTACAGAGTAAAACGTAGAGAAAAATTGATGGTTTTTTCACCTCAATTTCAATATTTTTCTTTTTCAGCTGTTATTTTCTGTAGGAAACGCTTGTAGGATCTACACAAATGACCCCTTGCTGAATTCAGAATTTTGTCTACTTTTCATAAATGGTTAGGTTTCTGGGATCCAGCATTGGTTTCATGTCCATTCCTGTCACTGACTGGAAGGAGGCTGAAAGCACAAAAAAATGCAAAAATGGGGTATGCCCCAGTAAAATGCCAAAATTGTGTTGAAAAATTGGGTTTTCTGATTCAAGTCTGCCTGTTCCTGAAAGCTAGGAAGCTGCTGAGTTTAGCACTGCAAACCCTTTGTTGATGCCATTATCAGGGGGAAATCCACAAGCCTTC
Organism: Pleurodeles waltl; assembly: GCF_031143425.1. NCBI lineage: Eukaryota > Metazoa > Chordata > Amphibia > Caudata > Salamandridae > Pleurodeles > Pleurodeles waltl. The sequence continues at coordinate 647,619,717 of NC_090448.1, forward strand.
TGCAGCCACTTTTTCCAATTTTTTTGAAAAAAACGAAATTTTCACTGTATTTTGGCCAATTTCTTGGCCTCCTTCAAGGGAACCCACAAAGTCTGGGTACCTCTAGAATCCCTAGGATGTTGGAAAAAAAGGACGCAAATTTGGCTTGGTTAGCTTATGTGGACAAAAAGTTATGAGGGCCTAAGCGCGAACAGCCCCAAATAGGCAAAAAAAGGCCTGGCACAGGAGGGGGAAAAGGCCTGGCAGTGAAGGGGTTAAATTGCTTATGTATTCTTCGTTGAATGGAGACTGACGAACTATCCAAAGATCCTTGCTGACTTTCTGCTTTCGTTGTTCTCCCCACTCCTACCTTGTGTACTTTTTGGCTAGTCAGACGGATAAGTTGATGTTGAGCCCTGGTGGTGTAACGTTTGAGGCGAACTGTTTCTTAAAAGTTTCTATGAAAACCTCCCATTTTTCTCATACAGAGCATTCAAGTTGTTGAGTCTCAAGCAAGTCAAGTTCAGACACACGGGCCAAATTCTCTATTGTTCCAAATGACAATTGAACTCTTTTTAGATCAGTCGAGTAAATGGACCCAGTCGTTGTGTTGTAGGTTTGTGCACAGTCGATTTAAAGGAGAGTTCCAGTTCCTGGGGGAGATGGACACTTTCAGGTCTTAAACCCATGTTGAAGGAGGTAAATCGGGGGAGAGATACCAGTGTGTAATCTATTAGTTAGTTTCCATGTGTTGAGTGAAACAAATAGGCTGGAGTAATGTCCCCACTAAAACGGCCTTTTAGAACCTGCAGGCCTAGGTCCCTCTTGTCTAAGTTTGTTTGAACTTGCTTGGGAATATTCCAGTGGCAGTCCTGGATATCTATAACTTAGGGCCATATGTATCATACATTTTTGCAGTTGCAACGGCCCAATAGGGTCGTTTGTGACTGCAAAAATGCATTTTGGGATGTATAAATTCCAATTTGCGATTCGGTAACATGTTACCGAATTGCACTTTGGAATTGTGAATACATACCAATTCGGTATTACGAGGAGCGCGTCAAGAGTGTCCCAATAGCTAATCGTAGTGATATGTAAGAATGTTTTGTGAGTCAAATGCGGTTGCAAAACATTTGCATTTTACCACCTACTTGAAGTAGGTGGTAACCCATTCGCAAACGGGAAGGGGTCCTCAAGGGACCCCTTCCCCTTTGAGAATGGTAGGAAAAATGTTTTTTATGAGCAGGCAGTGGTCCCACAGACCACTGCCTACTCTTAAAAAATGAAAAGAAATATTTTCATTTGTCTTTTTTGAAGGGAAAACGGGCTGCATTTAAAAAAAAAGATTGCTTTTTTAAAACACTTAGACATGGGGTCTGTCTGCCCAGTAGGCCACCATCCCTGTGATGTTACTGTTTCCTAATGGGTCACAAATTGCGACCTACCTCATGACTATTAGGACCAGATGTACCAATGTCCTGAATTGCGAGTCGCAATTTGCGAGTCGCAATTCAGGATGCAGGATGGTGTCCCTGACACCATCTGCGACTCGCAAGGGGGTCGCAAAGGCCCACCTCATTAATATTAAAGAGGTGGGTTGCAGTTTGCAACCTCCTTGCGACTCGCAGCACTCACAGGGATGGTGGCCTGCTGGAGACAGCAGACCACCATGTCTGTGACTGCTTTTAAATAAAGCACAGTTTTTTTTGTAATGCAGCCCGTTTTCCTTAAAGGAAAACGAGATGCATTACAAAATGAAAAAATGAAACGTTTCAGTTTCGTTTTTTCGGAGCAGGCAGTGGTCCATAGGACCACTGCCTGCTATGAATTTTTTTTTTCCAGGCCATTCACAAAGGGGAAGGGGTCCCTTGGGGACCCCTTCCCTTTTGCGAATGGGTTACCACCAGTGTGACACTGGTGGTAATTGTGATTGCTTTGCGACCGCGTTCGCAGTCACAAAGCAATGCAGCATCGCGCTGCGACTCGCAAATAGGAAGGGGAAGATCCCTTCCTATTTGCGACTCGCAGTCCCGTTTTGCGAGTCGGTAACCCAGTTACCGACTCGCAAAACGGGAATTGGGCATCGCGATGTGGGGTTTGCACGTCGCAAACAGCGAAATTCGCTGTTTGCGACGTGAAAAACCTTTGCTACATCTGGCCCTTAATGAGGTAGGTCGATTCGCAAGCCATGAGGAAGCGCTAAATGAAACTCCTGGAGTTTCATACATTCAAATAGCGATTACCTCATTGCGATTCACAGAAAATCACAATTAAGTAATTGCTATTTAAAATATTGATACATTTGGCCCCAAGTTTCTTGAGGACTGTCCAAGCAATTTCATATTGAAATCTCCCGTCACTATAAGTGGTGTGCTTGGGTAGGATCCCTTTGCTTTGAGAACGTGTTCAATAAAATTTTTTTTATACTTCACCTTGGTCCTTACACGTAGGTGGTGCATAGATGCTTATTAGTATCACAACCTGTTCCTTCCCACTGTCTTCAAATATTATATGCAGTATTTGGACTTTTTCTGAGTTCGTTTTTAGTACCTTGATTCTGGCCTTAATGGCTGTCAATACGTATATCCCCAAACCACCTTTACTATGGCCAAATTATGCATCCTTAGCAGCCGAGGTCAGAGTGTGAGCTCAACCAGGGATTGAGACTGGCTCGAGCGCCCAGGTTTCCTGCAGGGCTACGATTGCAAAGGTTTGGAGATAACTAAGCATGTCTGGGTGGTGTATCTTGTCCCTCAGGCCCTGAATGTTCCACGAGCATATTCATATCATGGATCCACTGTGTTCTAGAGCAGCCTCTTTGGGATCGGTTCAATTTGAGGGTGGCTGCCAGTTAATAAAGCTAACAACCCACCACCAGTCATCCCTAGGGGACTCCCTTGTGAGCTGGGTCACCTGTTCATGGATTGATCCGGACTTTTGGCTTTGCCTCCTTTTAATGGTGAGGGTCCTTTAGCATTCCTTAGGACCGAGTAAGTCTTAAATGACAGTGTTATGTTTTCTGTACAGAGCTCTTTATGGTTCCTTAGAGGATGTAGTTACCCAAATTAAATAAAGGTTTCCATCACGATCCCCCAGTCCATAAACTGTTTGCTCTCATTTAGTACTGTCTGGGATGTGTCAGTAGCTACCGATATACGGTGAGTTGAGATTCCATGGGCCTGATTGATGTTAGGGCCACATGGACCTTGTGATTTGCTTGAGGGTATTTGCCTGTGAATAATTTCGTCAGGTTCAGGCTTCGGAACTTCGATGTTACCTCCCATGTGTGGGGGAACTTTGTCACTTCTTGTTTCATTGTGAGTGATGTAGGGAGCCTGGTGGGTGAAGGATATTTGGGAGATGTCGCCCCCAGCAGTTGTGTTTAAAATTGTCCTTTTTAAGGGGACTGTGCGGTGAAGATTAACGAGGGGGGAGTATGTCATAGCAGGCCCTAGATACATCGACTTGAGCTCCTAGGCCTTGGCTAAGAGCTACCGTTGTACTGGCCTGTGTGTTGTTTGGATCTAGAGGACATTCAACGATTTCGGGAGAGCCAGCTACAGAATGATTTTGAGTGTGTATCTTAGGAGTGTGGTTCAGGGGCGATGGTGAGCATCAGGAGTGGGCCCTTTGAGTTTCAGTGCATATAGTTGACCACGTGGAGTGTCGATTCCCGTTTCTTTCTTGGTTTGAGGACGACTCAATTTATAGCAAAGGGGCTCTGTTGTGTCCTTCTGTTTTGTGGCCAGGTATATCAAAAATGGTATAGTTTCTTAGCCAGGTTGTTTTAGGGAAGTTTTTGTTTTGTGTTTTTCCTTTTTTGAGTTCTTTTAAACTTTGCTTTAGTGTTATTTCTTGCTGTAGCAGGAGAATAGATTTCCTCATTAATAGATAAGTGATTTTGTATTGTCATCCTTTTTACTGGCTACCCCGTAGTGGACTGGACGTCTTCGATGGTGGGAACTTGAGGGTGTGTAGAGTCATCCCTTTTACTGACTACTGAAACGATTCCATTCCTGGGCTCAGCCTTTGCGCTCACGGCCTCGCCGCCTGTCAGTGTGCTGCTAGTTGTTATTAGGGTCGTGATTGAGCTGACCCGATGTTTTGAAGGGTGCTGGACAGGCTCATCCACAGACAGTGCATTATGCTCTGTTCCCTGTGTCTCTCTGCTTGACTGCGTGCTACAGTTGTTGTTGGAGTCACAAACTAACTGACCCAATGTTCTGAGGATTGGTGAACAGGCCCATCTGCTGGCAATATTGTATGTTCTGGTGTGAGGGTATCTCTGCTTAAAGCTCCCACCCCAACCACAAGGACGGGTCCGTCTTTGCTACTTGCTTGTTAGCTGCTTTGAGGCCCTCCAATACCTCCCCCAGAAACTCAGGTAGAGCATTCCATATCTGTAATACTGGGGAGCATGTGCATCTAGGGGTAAATACTGCTGTATCGCCTTGAGCTCTTTTAATTAGCCTATTCAGCTCAGCAATTTTGCCATCAATTCCAGCCACATGAGCTGTTACGACATTAAGAACCTCAGTTTATACGTCCATTTTGGCGGAGTAGTAGACCAGGACGTCGACCATGACTTGAGGGTCCTTATCAGAGATGGCCAGACGATGTTATAAGGCTCGTCCGGTTGCTTTCCTGTGTTTCCATGGAGTGAGTCTCCTGGTGAAAGTGGCATCTCCTCTGTACTTTCTGTGCCCTTTGTTGAGCTCTCATGGTCCTTTTCCTTTTTGAGGCCAGTTACTTGTCCCACTCTTCTTGTGTCAGGACTGGAAATGTCATACTTTCTTCCATGTCTCCTGCGTTCCTTACTAGCGGGGAACAGCTATAGGCTGAGTGGGTTATTGCATTGCTGTTTAAGTTTGGATTGGAATCTTATGCTCTGGTACTCCTGCCAGGCTGTTTGGGCTGGTTTCCTTTGGGCTTTCCTCAATTTTAGTGTCTTCTTTCTCGTTCTCAGTCTCATTTTCTTTTCTAGGGCGTTGGCTCTGAGAACTTCCCCTAGTTATTTCGCCTATATAACTTGAGTTTGAGGTTCCGTGTCATTTTCTTCGAGTCTCATAGAGCCGTTAGTTGGGTGGATGAATACAGGAGATGCGATAATTGTATTGTCTTTAACCAGGATCTGGTTCGGAGATTGACCTTTTGTTTGAATAATGATGATCGGAGTGAATGGGCTGGCAACCCCGTGATTGGTGTAATTGTGGAGTAGATAGCAGCCCCAAAATCTTGTAATTTTTGGCTGACCATCAGAGCCCCCAGTTTTGCATATGTTTATTAAGGGTGGTACCCTACATTGTATTTCTTTTATTTGCTTTTTTGCTATGGTGGATTTCTCAATCTCCCCGACCTCATAGTGGGCTGTGGCTGTTATGCTTGTGATTACCACCAGAGGTGTGGTGCTTAGACTTTTTGATGATTTGGAGCTATGACATGTTGACGAGGGTGTTCGCTGCTCTGCGCTATGCCCTGTGTCCTTTGGGCTCTCACTGAGCTGCGGCAATCCTCTATTCTTTACTGTAAGACGATATAGTAGTTTAAATCCACTAATTGTCCCAGATTAGTGCTTTTAAAGTAAGGTGAGCACTTCCAACGCTCTCAAATACATTTCGGTTCTTGGGTACTAGATGTGTCTTGTACACTTAGGTGGTCATTCTGACCCTGGCGGTCTTTGACCGCCAGGGCGGAGGACCGCGGGAGCACCGCCGACAGGCCGGCGGTGCTCCAATGGGGATTCCGACCGCGGCGGTAAAGCCGCGGTCGGACCGGCACCACTGGCGGGGTCCCGCCAGTGTACCGCGGCCCCATTGAATCCTCCGCGGCGGCGCAGCTTGCTGCACCGCCGCGGGGATTCCGACCCCCCCTACCGCCATCCAGATCCCGGCGGTCGGACCGCCGAGATCCGGATGGCGGTAGGGGGGGTCGCGGGGCCCCTGGGGGCCCCTGCAGTGCCCATGCCACTGGCATGGGCATTGCAGGGGCCCCCGTAAGAGGGCCCCTACATGTATTTCACTGTCTGCTGCGCAGACAGTGAAATACGCGACGGGTGCAACTGCACCCGTCGCACAGCTTCCACTCCGCCGGCTCGATTCCGAGCCGGCTTCATCGTGGAAGCCTCTTTCCCGCTGGGCTGGCTGGCGGTCTGAAGGCGACCGCCCGCCAGCCCAGCGGGAAAGTCAGAATTACCGCCGCGGTCTTTCGACCGCGGAACGGTAACCTGACGGCGGGACTTTGGCGGGCGGCCTCCGCCGCCCGCCAAGGTCAGAATGAGGGCCTTAATGTCGTTAGAGTTTGACCCAATTATTTCAACCCTAGGTCTGAAGTTCATGATCTCTGGCTCTTCGGTTCCTTTTTAACTCCTAGTGTGATCCATATAATGTCAGGCTGAGTTTTGGAGCTACAAATTTGCTTTGACTAGAGTCAATTTACCCAGAGTGCTGCCTCACTTTCCCTGTAATAGTCTTATGGTCGTCTAACAATGCTTTGCCTTATGTTTTCAGTGGAGAGGGAGCACAACCACACTATCGGAGATTCCAAGTCAAAGAAGAGGCGAGGGCAGAGTGTGCATCAGCAGCAAATGCTCCGAGCAGGGCTCTCCAAGCTGCCCCTCTTCACAGCCCCCCCCCCGCCACGCCAGCACCTACCAACACTCTGGCGCACTAGCTCTCTCAGTTTCGCTGGCTCTTTGTTATCACTGTCATCACTGCTGTCACTGCCACTTGCTCATCTCACTCCTCTTACTGATACTGGCTGCAGCTGGTGTTCATGCCCTCACCCTGGTCCACACCTAACAGGTGCCAGTCAGCCAATGGGTGCCAGCACATATCAGCAAATGGTATAGTCTAGGCCCAGCCAGCTTTACCAGTGACGTTATGGTGGTCGAAGTTTTTGCATTTTCAGCAGTCCGGAGGCAACCACCAATGTCCTGCAGCCTCCTCTGCGCATCTCCTCTGTGCCTCTCACATCACCACATAACAGACCCCTGGTTCTCTCCAGGTTTTGCTAACAGTCTGTACTCTGGAGGGATTGATATTCGTTCACTGTATTCAGTTCAGTAAACCCCTAATCCTCTTTTCCCACGGTTGTGTGATCTATTGAAGCATGACTTAATAATTTACACCATAAATTGATCAGACACTCGACGGATGGATGCGATGAATGCAACATCAATTTACTGTTACTGGATCTTCTGAACAATAGCCCACACAAGCACTCCTACCCCCACCCAGACATGAAAGGGACCTCATACTCACAGTGTAGAGTTTTACTTAGGACAATATCTGCAGCAATCAGTGCTAGTGTACATTATGGTTTTATTCCAGAAGGTAAAGTGAAGTTAATATTTTCGTAGTTTACTCTTGCAGTGTAACTGTCCTACCAGCCAGTAACTGCGAGTAGTAGCTAACTAATAGTAACAGTGACTCCTTTTAAATTGATAGGAGTTACTCGCTACTCATAATGTTACTACTCAAAAAGTTAAGTTACAGGCATACACTTACACTGCAAGAGTAAGATAGCATCAAAACTGTAACTTTACCTTTGTGAATCAGGCCTTATGTTGTTTACAAAATCTATGCCACATTCAGTAACCTTCTCCTGAATCCTGACACTTGATTTCGAGGTTTTTGTAAGATTGGTTTGATTTTTTTTAAACAAAATTTAATAGTCACTAGCTTCCCAGATTGCTTAGAAGTGCTACTGCTATTTGTTGTATGCCATTTTTATCATGATGGTCTCAGTCTTGGATTATCCACTTATTCTGTGTTTTCTTTCAGTTTAGTTGCCTGTGATGGATAATCCTTCTGAATAATACTACAGTTGGAGTTTACCTTGCGAGCATAATTCGGAATGGGTGGGTGTTGGACATCGTTTGGTGAACGTGTTCCTTGTTAGTGCTAGTCCATTATTACCACCAGCATTAAGACGGCCTTTTGGGAAGTCATGCTATAAGGTTTGGGAAGATTGAAAGTGGTAGGTAAGAACTAAGAAGTGAACTAGTTAAGGATTTATTACTTAAGTTGTAATTGGGAAGCAGAAATAGATACAGTTATGAATTTTGTGTATGTTGTTGGCATACCACCCTTGTGGTCAATAGTTACAGAGGGTAGGATAAGGGCATTAAATAACTAGTATACACTTAGATAGGTGGGTGGATGCTGCAAACTCTCATCAATTGATAAGTCAAACAGAACTAGTCTGTTCTCACAATGGTATCTGGGTATACTGGACTGCAAGAAGAGGTAATTAAAGTAACCAACTGAAGAATAAATACAAGGTAAGGGACATCAGATAGGGGAAATCTAGGTGGGAAAAGTCGATGTACAGTATAATATGTGACGATTGCAGAGAACAGCTACTCGTGTTGTTCTCATCAATCAACCACAAACTGTGCCAACTAGCAATGCAAAGACAAAGGGCTGTTAGCGAGTGATGTTTGGCGAAAAAACCCAGTTTTTTTTTTTTTACATAAGGGCACACACCCTTTGCACCCACAACAGGCCCACCCCGCTCCCCAAGTACAAACCCCCAAATGTCCTGAGTCAAACCATTTCCCTAACTTCCCTTTCCACCATCTCCACGCACAACAACAGCCACACTCACAAAAAAAGTTCAATAAAAAAGGACCTAATCAAGGGCCTTGAGGGCATCCGTTTTAGAGTTTATGTGGGCCATGTTCTGCTTCCCATGCCGTAGCAGTGCCAAGGATGCAGAGAAGGCCTTCTGTTCATGACAGGGAGAATGGGGAGGGCTGGTGTTCTGCTGGGCAGCAGTGGACCCTGGCTGCAGGCAGCATATGCCAAGATGGAGTTTACATTTTTGGTATGCTGGGACAGAAGGAAAGACTGATAAAACGAAATACTAGAAGGTGACTGAGTGGGCACGGGGAAACACATGTTGTGTTTGGTTTGCATGCATTACAGACTTCATAATGCCGCCCTGTTAACTGATCGAGACACACATTTCATAGCCTACACTGCAGCACCAAATTACGCTATCCTGCAGTTTTATGTGCAAAATACTATGGGCAGGGGTGGGTGGGATATCTGCTGTGCTTACAAAATACTGTATTGTCAATAAGAAAGCATGGTGATTTGCCACTTCTCCCTGCCACCACTGAGACAGCACCCCTTTCGACCCCTGGGCCTCCTTCTTCCATTGCTGGCTTCAGGTGCTGGCTGCGGAACTGGTGGCCTGTGTGTCTAGAAAAAAAATATTGCAGCCACTGTGGATACCAGATTAGCCACCTAATTAATTATGTTGTGCAAAGTACAATAGCAATACCTCAATGCAATTCGGTGAGCTATCTATCAATATATTGTACTCTATCATAACCATCACTTTCAGAGGTTTGTTGGTTAAAAACACGTTAAAAATCAGGTAGTCAAATCAACAAAAAAATGTTTATCTCTTTTTGGAGGGATAATTCTACGAAAGAGTGCGAGTGAAATGCAAAGAAGGAGTGGAAGGGAATGGTCAATTAAGGGCATATAGCACTGGTTGGTAATAGGATCTCATTCTTGCCATGTTGCACTGTCATGCAGACTACTATCATAGTGTAGAAATGACACAACATTTGGGGTCCATGACCATGGCTACTCTACCACTCTGTCCCAAAACATTTTGCTTGCTTGATCAAAGAAAGCCTTATCAATCAACACGTTTGGTGAATAGCGTACTTGGGCCTGAAAAACTCTTCACATTACAAAATCTGTTTTCTTAACAATACTACATAAGACATATAAAAGAGGGGGAAGGAAAACTTACTAAAAAAAGGATCAGACAAAAGCTACAGACAGAAGAACCTCAGCGGTGGAAACAGGAATATAGAAAACACAGGGTAAAGAAGGGATAGCAAACATTAGGTAGGGGAGTTAAAAGGTAGATATTATAAATACATAAGGCCACAATTTTACTAGTGATAAGAGGTAAAAGTAAGAAATAATAATAAATATGACCAGTGGAAATCCCATTCAGCACTACAGACAGCCAGGACAGCTCCTCAGCTGACCTCAAGAACCTGGTAGAAGTGAACTGACTGTTGTGGCATGGGCCCTGTAGGAAAGTATCATCTTGCCTGGCATGTTACCCCCATATTTCACTGTATATATGTTGTTTTAGTCTATGTGTCACTGGGACCCTGCCAGGCAGGGCCCCAGTGCTCATAAGTATGTGCACTGAATGTGTTCCCTGTGTGATGCCTAACTGTCTCACTGAGGCTCTGCTAACCAGAACCTCAGTGGTTATGCTCTCTCCGCTTCCCAAATTTGTCAATAACAGGCTAGTGACTAAATTTACCAATTCACATTGGCATACTGTAGGAGGCTGGCCTGGCTTGTAATGAGTACCAAGTGGTACTTACACTCTGTACCAGGTCCAGTTATCCCTTATTAGTGTAGAAGAGGTGTTTCTAGCAGCTTAGGCTGATAGAAGGTAGCTATAGCAGAGCAGCTTAGGCTGAACTAGGAGACATGCAAAGCTCCTACTATACCACTGGTGTCATATGCACAATATCATAAGAAAACACAATACACAGATATACTAAAAATAAAGGTACTTTATTTTTATGACAATATGCCAAAAGTATCTCAGTGAGTACCCTCAGTATGAGGATGCCAAATATACACAAGATATATGTACACAATACCAAAAATATGCAGTAATAGCAAAAGGAAGTAATGCAAGCAGTGTAATGTTACAGTAGATTGCAAAAGGAGCACATAGGTATAGGGGCAACACAAACCATATTCTCCAAAAGCGGAATGCGAACCACGAATGGACCCCAAACCTATGTGAGCTTGTAGAGGGTCGCTGGGACTGTAAGAAAACAGTGAGGGTTAGAAAAATAGCCCACCCCAAGACCCTGAAAGGTAGGTGTAAAGTGCACCTACTAACCCCAGAGAGCACAGAAGTCGTGATAGGGGGATTCTGCAAGGAAGACCAACACCAGCAAAGCAACAACAGTGGATTTCCGGACCTGAGTACCTGTAAGACAAGGGGACCAAGTTCAAGAGTCGCGATATTGTTGAGAGTGGGCAGATGCCCAGGAAATGCCAGCTGAGGATGCAAGGAAGCTGCCACCGGGTGCAAGAAGCTTGGTGTTCTGCAAAGAACGAAGAGGACTAGGAACTTCCCCTTTGGAGCATGGATGTCCCACGTTGTGAAGAAGCTTGCAGAGGTGTTCCCACGCAGAAAGACCACAAACAAGCCTTGCTAGTTGCAAGGGTCGTGGTTAGGGTTTTTGGATGCTGCTGTGGCCCAGGAGGGACCAGGATGTCGGCAATTGCGTGAGGAGACAGAGGGGGCACCCAGCAAGACAAGGAGCCCTCTCAGGAGCAGGCAGCACCTGCAGAAGTGCCCGAACAGGCACCACGAAGAAGAGTGAACCGGCGGTCACCCGAAGTCACAAAAGAAGGTCCCACGACGCCGGAGGACAACTCAGGAGGTCGTGCACAGCAGGTTAGAGTGTCGGGGACCCAGCTGCAAATCACGCAGTACCCAGCAATGCAGTCTAGCGTGGTGAGGCAAGGACTTACCTCCACCAAACTTGGACTGAAGAGTCACTGGACTGTGGGAGTCACTTGGACAGAGTTGCTGAGTTCCAGGGACCACGCTCGTCGTGCTGAGAGGGGACCCAGAGGACCTGTGATGCAGTCTTTTGGTGCCTGCGGTTGCAGGGGGAAGATTCCGTCGACCCACGGGAGATTTCTTCGGAGCTTCTAGTACAGAGAGGAGGCAGACTACCCCCACAGCATGCACCACCAGGAAAACAGTTGAGAAGGCGGCTGGATCAGCGATACAAGGTTGCAGTAGTCGTCTTTGCTACTTTGTTGCGGTTTTGCAGGCGTCCGGAGCAGTCAGCAGTCGATTCCTTGGCAGAAGGTGAAGAGAGAGATGCAGAGGATCTCTGATGAGCTCTTGCATTCGTTATCTAAAGAATTCCCCAAAGCAGAGACCCTAAATAGCCAGAAAAGGAGGTTTGGCTACTTAGGAAGGAGGATAGGCTAGCATCACAGGTAAGAGCCTATCAGAAGGAGTCTCTGACGTCACCTGCTGGCCCTGGCCACTCAGAGCAGTCCAGTGTGCCAGTAGCACCTCTGTTTCCAAGATGGCAGAGGTCTGGAGCACACTGGAGGAGCTCTGGGCACCTCCCAGGTGAGGTGCAGGTCAGGGGAGTGGTCACTCCCCTTTCCTTTGTCCAGTTTCGCGCCAGAGCAGGGCAGGGGGATCCCTGAACCGGTGTAGACTGGCTTATGCAGAGATGGGCACCATCTGTGCCCATCAAAGCATTTCCAGAGGCTGGGGGAGGCTACTCCTCCCCAGCCCTGACACCTTTTTCCAAAGGGAGAGGGTGTAACACCCTCTCTCTGAGGAAGTCCTTTGTTCTGCCTTCCTGGGCCAAGCCTGGCTGGACCCCAGGAGGGCAGAAACCAGTCTGAGGGGTTGGCAGCAGCAGCAGCTGCAGTGAAACCCCGGGAAAGGTAGTTTGGCAGTACCCGGGTCTGTGCTAGAGACTCGGGCATCATGGAATTGTCTCCCCAATGCCAGAATGGCATTGGGGTGACAATTCCATGATCTTAGACATGTTACATGGCGATGTTCGGAGTTACCATTATGACGCTATACATAGGTAGTGACCTATGTATAGTGCACACGTGTAATGGTGTCCCCGCACTCACAAAGTCCGGGGAATTTGCCCTGAATGATGTGGGGGCACCTTGGCTAGGACCAGGGTGCCCACACACTAAGTAACTTAGCACCCAACCTTTACCAGGTAAAGGTTAGACATATAGGTGACTTAATCGAGTAGCGCAAGTCCACTCAAACTGCGTCTCAAGAGAAATTGATAACTTAATTGAGGAGGTGGAATCTATTCTTAAGGAAAAGGAGAGCAAGGCCTGCAAGAGACTGAAATCTGGGACTCTACTCCCGTTCCTTACAGCAGGCCCTAACCTTTCTATTGATCCCCAGCCCTTGAATTCCCCTGTGCAAGTTTCTGTATCGCCTAGTCAGTTGGGTTTGCCTAAACCTTTGACTCCCCCAGGTTTATTGGACAACTTAGATGCCACTTCTCACGATCTCATTCTCAGGGGCATCCCTTGCGCTAACCGCTTTTCTATTTTAGACCAGGCTGACTCGGTGGGGGCCAACCATCCTCCGATATCTTCACACGTTATCACTCCCTGTGACCCTCCAGGAGAAGATGTACTAACAATAGTCTCTAGCTTAAAACGTGAAGTCGGGGAGCTAAAGGGCATATTGTTTGAGGTTCTCAATCTCTTTAAAAAAATTGATTCACCTCCTCACCGTACTTTGATTCCTGTGCCGGTACAATCTTCTTGGCCTTTGGGCCCGGCTGCACTGCCTGCTATTTCTTCAACAAGTGAGGACCACAATAAGGGCCCCGCTAATAAGCCAGGCCATAGGATCCAACCGGCCACTTCCGCAGTACGTTCAGTACGTCCAGCACCCTCCTCTTTTGACTTTAGTCAAGTTGTGGCTCCTTCTACTCACGTGGCTAATTCAAATTGTATTTATTTGTGCAATGTTCCTCCTCTTACATCTCATATCAGAGAAGATACCTCCTCCCTTGTCAACAAGGTGGCATATTGGATTCGTCATACCAGGGGCTGTGCTTCTATCATTCATTCTGACATTGTTTTTGCTTCTCGAGTACGTGGTTGTCCCGGTGGCCGTGATACCATCAAAATTAACCTCACTAACCCTGAATTAGTTAGGGGACTTTTGCAGATGGAAGGCCGCAATACGCCAAGAACTGATTTCAATATTCATTTCCGCGAACGCCTGCCTGCTATTGGCCACAAGATCTTGACTGCACATTCTTTTAGGCCCAAGGGAAGCCCCTGCAGTGTTCCAGTTCCTGCTCCTAAGTCTGGCTCGTTGCCTTTCCCGGTTGATGGGGCTGCTTTGGTTCATAATCCTAAACATAGTGGTACTCAAGACCCCGTTACTATAGGGGATACATCTGATGTTGACTGACTACTCTTCCCTAATCATTGCACACCTTGTGGTCCACTTGTACTGTCTCAAAGACCATTAATCAGCCCAGGTGGTCCTAACCCAAGTGCTTCTTTCTGTACTCCTATAGTCAATTCTAAACTAATTACGGATACTGATTTTGGTGCGCTCACTTGTAACACTCCAACTTCTGAAGGGCATTTGCTGTCCTGGAATGTGGCGGGTATTAAGAGCAAACTGCCTGATCCGGAGTGGGGGGCTTTTGTGGGATCTTACTATATTTGCATGTTCCAGGAAACTTGGGCAATGGGTGGTATGTATAGGCAAGGTTATCGTTCTTTTATAAAAAAGGCAACTCAATCCCCCAGGGGAAGGGCGGTTGGGGGTCTATGTATCTGGGTCAAGATGTCTGAGATGGTTAGGGTCAAGGAAATTGCTGTTGATTCTTGTGACATTTTAGCCATAGTAATACAGCCTAGGTCTAGTACCCCTGTGCTGTGTATTAATATCTACAACCGTCCAGGCTCCCTTAACCAACAGTCTAATACCATTTATCGCTTGCATAATGTTCTTTCAGAATTCAATTCTAAATATTGAGTCATTATTGCTGGTGATCTTAACGCCCAAATTGAGTTTGGCTCAGCCTTTGCTGAGTCCACTCAGGATGAGGACGTAGTGTGGAACATTCCCCCACTCCAACTTCATCCTACGCCACTCACTCCTTCCCCTAGGGTGTCTCAGATAATAGACCTTGCACTTACCTACGGCCTCCGTTTTGGAAATGGCCGATTTCCAAATGATAACCCTGCTAGGCCCACTTTTTTCAGAGGTAATTATAGTAGCTGCTTGGATTATGTCATCTTGGACTTACGAGTTTGGCATTTCATAACTAATGTAGAGGTGGGTCTTCCCCGCACTAGTGACCACACCCCCCTGCAAATTGCATATAACGTAGCCCTGTTTGATCTACCCGCTGGTTTGGCTGGCCGAAGTGTTCTATCAAAACTTCCCACTAACAAGCTTGCGGTAAAGTGGCCCTCACTTTTTAAATCTGACTTACTGAACCATAAGCTTGGCATTATGATGACCAGTCACCAACTTTTTGAGGACTCTATTGCATTATCTCCTTCAGAAATTTTGTCCGCCCATGTGGGGTTTTTTGCGGAACTCAAGGAGCTTTTCACTAAACCTTCCAAATCCCAAACAAAATCTTCTGCTCCTAGGTGCAAATGGTTTGACAAAGAGTGCCGGGTGGCCAAGTATCTTCTATCTGAAGCCTTAAAGGCAAAGAATCGGGACGACATTGCACATGTGAGAAAGAACTATGGGCCTGATTCTGACCGCCGGGGCCAGGGTCGGCGGGAGCACCGCCGACAGGCCGGCGGTGCCCCGCAGGGCATTCTGACCGTGGCGGTTTGGCCGCGGTCAGATTCGGAAAACCGGCGGTCTCCCGCCGGTTTTCTGCTGCCATTGAGAATCCTCCATGGCGGCGGAGCGCGCTCCGCCGCCATGGGGATTCTGACACCCCCTACCGCCATCCTGTTCCTGGCGGGTCTCCTGCCAGGAACAGGATGGCGGTAGGGGGTGCCGCGGGGCCCCTGGGGGCCCCTGATGCAGGGGCCCCCGTAAGAGGGCCCCACTTTTATTTCAGTGTCTGCTTTGCAGACACTGAAATACGCGACGGGTGCCACTGCACCCGTCGCACCTTCCCACTCCGCCGGCTCAATTCTGAGCCGGCGTCCTCGTGGGAAGGTTGATTTGCCCTGGGCTGGCGGGCGGCCTTTTGGCGGTCGCCCGCCAGCCCAGGGCAAATCCCAAAATACCCTCAGCGGTCTTTCGACCGCAGAGCGGTATTTTGGTGGGGGAAGTCTGGCGGGCGGCCTCCGCCGCCCACCAGACTTAGAATGACCCCCAATGTGTCTACTCTCACTCTATCAAAACTCAAATATGAGAAGCATTTATGGGAGTGTCTGGCGGAGGCTGCTAGCTCTCGCGACGCCAAGCTCTTTTGGGCTTTGGTTGCACGCAGCGACCCAGGCCTGTCATCCAATACTGAATGTCATATCGACCCAGGAACCTGGCTCTCTTATTTTCGTGAACTGTATGGCTCTCGGACGGAGCTTTATGATACTCCCATAGATTACGCACTGTGCCAGCCTGAAATGCCACCCTTCACCCTAAAAGAAACAGAGATGGCAATTTGCACTCAAAGATCTGGTAGGGCCCCTGGCCAAGATGGTATTCCCTCTGATCTGTATAAATCAGACCTATCTGTGTGGACCCGTTATATAAACAGGGTATCAAACATTGCCATGGCATCCCGATCCTATCCGCTCTCGTGAAAGATGGCGATTATTGTCCCCGTTCATAAAAAAGGAGACAAGAGCTCCTCTGGAAACTATAGGCCTATCAGTCTATTAGACAACTTGCAGAAAATCTTTTCGTACCAGTTGCTAACTAGATTAAAACAATGGATAATGACATCTCCAGGCAGGATTTAGGGACAAGATCAGCACTATCGATCAGATCTTCCGATTCACCACCATCAAGTGGAAGACCGTAGATGTAGACAAAGGCCACTTATTTGTGGCCTTTGTTGACCTGAAGTCTGCATTTGACCTGGTCCCGCGTGCCAAGCTTTGGGAGGTCCTTAGTACCACCGGTGATCCGGGTTCCATGATCAATATTATCAAGGATCTTTATTCTGATAATTGTGCTAAAGTCCGCTGGGGTACCATTGGCGATTTGACCCCTGCTTTCCCAACTACACGGGGCGTGAGGCAAGGCTGTGTTTTGGCACCCACCTTATTTCTCTTGTTTATTAATGCCTGTTTGCCATATCTCTTAGACTGTCAAAGTGACGCCCCTAACCTGGGCGGGCAGAAGATCCCCTGTCTTCTGTTTGCAGATGATACCCTATTGCTATCACGTACTGCTATGGGCCTTTCTAGGCTGCTCTCCAGATTTCTGGAGTTTTGCACTGATCATGGGTTATCAATTAACTCAGCAAAAACAAAATACATGGTTTTCGGAGATAGTAGGAAAAAAATGAAGAGGCCTGTATACTTAGATGATGTTCCTTTGGAAAGTGTGGGTACCTTTGATTATCTAGGTATCAAAGTGGAAGATTCACATCTTTGGCATGCCCAGCGCCATAAATCTTTATTATGCCTGAAGCAGAGGGCGGGTGGAATTGTCAGATTTGCCTCTAGCTCCCCGAAATCTGCAATATCACCTGCACTGGAAATTTACAAAGCTCAAGCCAGGGGGGCCGCCCTATATGGAGCCGAACTTTGGGGCCATTGTAATCTGGCGAATCTGGCTAGCACGGAAAACCAGTTTTTAAAAATGATGCTCAAGGTTCCATTGAGTACCCCATCCTTGCCCATTCACCTGGACCTAAATCTTTTCTCAATCTCACAGATTGCTGCCTTAAGGCCCCTGCTGTTTTGGATTCGACTGTGGACAACTGATGCCCTAACCCCTTTTCGGTGTGGCCTCCTAAATGTGGTGGGCCGTGATTTTAGTATTAAATCTAAATGGTGTGTATTCGTTGAGCAATCTTTTTCCCGTCTGGGGTTAGGTTCCTCTTGGCATGATCCTATTTCTATTCCTAAAAATGCTGCACAGTTGTTAAAGGATGCTTATTGGCATAATGTTCAGGTTGGACAATTTGCTGGTTCTATTCCATTGTCCATGTCTGACAATTTTTTACTTGTTAAATGCCATTACGAATTTGAGCCCTTTTTGGATGCAAAGTTATCTCCATTTGCTCATGCCCTCTTTATCAGGTTTAGGATTGGGTCCCTCCCCCTGTGCTGCCTTACGTACAAATGGTCCAGTTCAACTAATAGATCTAAAGATTGCCCGATGGGTTGTAGAAGTGCAGAAACTGTTTCACACGTTTTCTTCCACTGGCAAGCATATCACAAACAAAGAGCACTTTGGCTCATCCCGCTTTTTAAACAATTAGGAGTTAGATCCTGTCTCCATGCTGAGAGAATTTTAAAAAGCAACCCATCCGTCAAGATAGCTCTACCAGTGGCAAGTTTCCTCGAGTCTATCTGGATGTTGAGATTAGCAAGTTTAAGGGATAAAATGGTGTAGTTATTGTTTAGTTCTATTTATGTATATTTATCCGACTTGGATGTATGATTGTAGCTTTTTTTTGTACAGGACATGGATCTTGGCTTAGTTCCTTATGGATTATTTATAGATCTATGGATCTGTTCCCTTATTTTATGTCGTGAGAATTTTAAAGCGAAAACCATCCACCCAGACAGTATTTTTTTTTATGGGGGAAAAAGGGGAAAATGTTTGTATTATTATGATATCCGAGTTCAGCAATTCCAAGGAGCAAGAGTGGGGAACTAATTTTTAGACTTATCTATTTATATTTATCAAATTGGATGTGTGATTGCTCCACAGTATTCAGATATTGGTGTATTATATTTTTAACTAGTGCTGATTCATGGAATTATTTTCAATATTTGTGTGTTGCCTTCCATTACATTAAGTGATGCTTATATGACTGTTCACTTCTTGTTTGTTTTTTATAAACCTGTCTTGCCCCTTTTAACTGTATTTTTACCTTACTTTTTTATTACCTCCGTATTTTTAGAAGTCCTCTCGTTCTTTGTTGTGTATTGTACTTTAATGGTTTGTTTTTACTCACCGAAATAAAGTTAAATGATGATGATGATGAAACAGCATGATTCTAGGAATCTGCACAAGATAGTTCCCCCTTACAAGGAGGGGGATAACATTAACAAGTGGTTTGCTGCACTTGAGAGGGCCTGTGTTGTACAGGGGGTCCCTCAAAGGCAGTGGGCTGCTATCTTATGGCTATCTTCCAGTGGAAAGGGTAGGGATAGGCTCCTTACTGTGAAGGAAAGTGATGCCAATAATTTTACAGTTTTAAAGAATGCACTCCTAGATGGTTATGGCTTAACCACTGAACAGTACAGGATCAAGTTCAGAGAAACCAAAAAGGAGTCTTCACAAGACTGGGTAGTCTTTGTTGACCATTCAGTGAAGGCCTTAGAGGGGTGGTTACATGGCAGTAAAGTTTCTGACTATGAAAGCCTGTGTAACTTAATCCTGTGAGAGCATATTCTTAATAACTGTGTGTCTGATTTGTTACACCAATATCTAGTGGACTCAGATCTGACCTCTCCCCAAGAATTGGGAAAGAAGGCAGACAAATGGGTCAGAACAAGAGTGAACAGAAAAGTTCATACAGGGGGTGACAAGGATGGCAAGAAGGAGGATGGTCAGTCTTCAGACAAGGATGTGGACAAATCTAAAAATGATTCTTCATCAGGCCCACAAAAACACTCTGGTGGGGGTGGTGGGCCCAAATCCTCTTCTAATCAAGTAAAGAAACCATGGTGCTATTTATGTAAAGTAAAAGTCCATTGGACAACTGATGCCAGTTGTCCAAAGAAAAGCACCAAGCCTCCTACCACTACAACCCCTGCTGCTACACCTAGTGCCCCTAGTAATAGCAGTCGTGGTGGGAGCAAACCTACTAATAGCCAATCCAAGGGAGTAGCTGGGCTCACTTTTGGTAATTTAGTCGGGGTTGATCTTGTTAGGGAGACCACAGAGGCTGTGTTAGTCTCTGAGGGGGCTATTGATTTAGCCACCTTGGTTGCTTGTCCCCTTAATATGGATAAGTACAAGCAACTTCCCCTAATAAATGGTGTTGAGGTTCAGGCCTATAGGGACACAGGTGCCAGTATTACCATGGTAATAGAGAAACTGGTCCACCCTGAACAACACCTACTTGGTCACCAGTACCATGTGACTGATGCTCATAACAACACTCTTAGCCACCCCATGGCTGTTGTGAATCTCAACTGGGGGGGGGGTTACTGGTCCAAAGAAAGTTGTGGTTGCCTCAGATTTACCTGTAGACTGTCTACTAGGGAACGATTTAGAGACATCAGCTTGGGCAGAAGTGGAGTTGGAGGCTCATGCAGCAATGCTGGGCATTCCTGGGCATATTTTTGCTTTGACAAGGGCTCAGGCCAAAAAGCAAAAAGGACAGGGTGACTTGGATCCTGGAACAATGGACCAAGTGCTCCCTAAAGCTAGGGTTAGTAAAGGTAAATCACTACCTACTATCCCTCCCTCTACAGTGGATTCAACTTCTGAGGAAGAAGAATTTCCCCCCTGTGCAGAACCTTCACCAGAGGAGCTGGAAGCAGACACTGCTGAGCTTTTGGGTGGAGGGGGCCTGGCAGGGAGGAGCTGAGTGTGGCACAGCAGAATTGTCCCACACTAGAGGGTCTAAGACAGCAAGCTGTCAAACAGCAAAATGGGGATGTCAGTGACTCTCAAATAATTTACTGGGAGGACAACCTCTTCTATACAGAGGCAAGGGACCCAAAACCTGGAGCTGCCAGGAGATTGGTTATTCCCCTGCAATACAGAGAGTTCCTCCTAACTCTAGTTCACGATATTCCCTTGGCTGGACATTTAGGGCAGATGAAAACATGGGATAGGCTTGTCCCCCTGTTTCATTGGCCTAGAATGTCAGAGAACACAAAGGAATTCTGTAAGTCATGTGAAACCTGTCAAGCCAGTGGCAAAACAGGTGGCACTCCAAAGGCTCCCCTTATTCCACTACCTGTTTTGGGGTCCCCTTTGAAAGGGTAGGGGTTGACATAGTTGGCCCCCTTGACCCTCCTACTGCTTCAGGCAATAGGTTTATTTTGGTGGTAGTGGACCATGCCACCAGATATCCTGACGCAATTCCTCTAAGGACCACTACAGCTCCTGCAGTGGCAAAGGCCCTCCTGGGAATCTTTTCCAGGGTGGGCTTCCCAAAAGAGGTGGTATCAGACAGGGGTAGCAACTTTATGTCTGCTTACTTAAAGGCCATGTGGAAGGAATGTGGTGTAACATACAAATTCACCACACCCTATCATCCACAAACAAATGGACTGGTTGAGAGATTTAACAAAACCCTCAAAGGAATGATAATGGGACTCCCTGAAAAGCTCAGGAGGAGATGGGATGCCTGTGAGAAGGTAGCCTCTTTCTAGCCTTGTTACCCCCACTTTTGGCCTGTTTGTGAGTGTATGTCAGGGTGTTTGTCACTGTTTTCACTGTCTCACTGGGATCCTGATAGCCAGGCCTCAGTGCTCATAGTGAAAACACTATGTTTTCAGTATGTTTGTTATGTGTCACTGGGATCCTGCTAGTCAGGACCCCAGTGCTCATAAGGTTGTGGCCTATATGTATGTGTCACTGGGACCCTGTCACACAGGACCCCAGTGCTCATAGGTGTGCATGTATGTGTTCCCTGTGTGGTGCCTAACTGTCTCACTGAGGCTCTGCTAACCAGAACCTCAGTGGTTATGCTCTCTCATTACTTTCAAATTGTCACTAACAGGCTAGTGACCATTTTTACCAATTTACATTGGCTTACTGGAACACCCTTATAATTCCCTAGTATATGGTACTGAGGTACCCAGGGTATTGGGGTTCCAGGAGATCCCTATGGGCTGCAGCATTTCTTTTACCACCCATAGGGAGCTCTGACAATTCTTACACAGGCCTGCCACTGCAGCCTGAGTGAAATAACGTCCACGTTATTTCACAGCCATTTTACACTGCACTTAAGTAACTTATAAGTCACCTATATGTCTAACCTTTACCTGGTAAAGGTTAGGTGCAAAGTTACTTAGTGTGTGGGCACCCTGGCACTAGCCAAGGTGCCCCCACATTGTTCAGAGCCAATTCACTGAACTTTGTGAGTGCGGGGACACCATTACACGCGTGCACTACATATAGGTCACTACCTATATGTAGCTTCACAATGGTAACTCCGAATATGGCCATGTAACATGTCTATGATCATGGAATTGCCCCCTCTATGCCATCCTAGCATAGTTGGCACAATCCCATGATCCCAGTGGTCTGTAGCACAGACCCTGGTACTGCCAAACTGCCCTTCCTGGGGTTTCACTGCAGCTGCTGCTGCTGCCAACCCCTCAGACAGGCATCTGCCCTCCTGGGGTCCAGCCAGGCCTGGCCCAGGATGGCAGAACAAAGAACTTCCTCTGAGAGATGGTGTGACACCCTCTCCCTTTGGAAAATGGTGTGAAGGCAGGGGAGGAGTAGCCTCCCCCAGCCTCTGGAAATGCTTTGTTGGGCACAGAGGTGCCCAATTCTGCATAAGCCAGTCTACACCGGTTCAGGGACCCCTTAGCCCCTGCTTTGGCGCGAAACTGGACAAAGGAAAGTGTGCTCCAGACCTCTGCCATCTTGGAAACAGAGGTGCTGCTGGCACACTGGACTGCTCTGAGTGGCCAGTGCCACCAGGTGACGTCAGAGACTCCTGCTGATAGGCTCCTTCAGGTGTTAGTAGCCTATCCTCTCTCCTAGGTAGCCAAACCCTCTTTTCTGGCTATTTAGGGTCTCTGTCTCTGGGGAAACTTTAGATAACGAATGCATGAGCTCAGCCGAGTTCCTCTGCATCTCCCTCTTCACCTTCTGATAAGGAATCGACCGCTGACCGCGCTGGAAGCCTGCAAACCTGCAACATAGTAGCAAAGACGACTACTGCAACTCTGTAACGCTGATCCTGCCGCCTTCTCGACTGTTTTCCTGCTTGTGCATGCTGTGGGGGTAGCCTGCCTCCTCTCTTCACCAGAAGCTCCGAAGAAATCTCCCGTGGGTCGACGGAATCTTCCCCCTGCAACCGCAGGCACCAAAAAGCTGCATTACCAGTCCCTTGGGTCTCTTCTCAGCACGACGAGCGAGGTCCCTCGAATCCAGCGACGCTGTCCAAGTGACCCACCCAGTCCAGTGACTCTTCAGCCCAAGTTTGGTGGAGGTAAGTCCTTGCCTCACCTCGCTGGGCTGCATTGCTGGGAACCGCGACTTTGCAGCTACTCCGGCCCCTGTGCACTTCCGGCGGAAATCCTTCATGCACAGCCAAGCCTGGGTCCACGGCACTCTAACCTGCATTGCACGACTTTCTAAGTTGGTCTCCGGCGACGTGGGACTCCTTTGTGCAACTTTGGCGAGCACCGTTTCACGCATCCTCGTAGTGCCTGTTTCTGGCACTTCTCTGGGTGCTACCTGCTTCAGTGAGGGCTCTTTGTCTTGCTCGACGTCCCTTCTCTCTGCAGGTCCAATTTGCGACCTCCTGGTCCCTCC
This sequence comes from Pleurodeles waltl, assembly GCF_031143425.1. Lineage (NCBI taxonomy): Eukaryota > Metazoa > Chordata > Amphibia > Caudata > Salamandridae > Pleurodeles > Pleurodeles waltl. The sequence goes on from NC_090448.1 coordinate 647,642,853, forward strand.
TGGGCCCCAGCAGCGTCCAAAAACGCCAAACGCACGATTTGCGTGTAGCAAGGCTTGTTGGCGTCCTTCCGACGGGAAAACAGTTCTGCACGACTCTCCAAGGCGAGAGGGATCCGTCCACCAAAGGGGAAGTCTCTAGCCCTTTTCATTCCTGCAGAAACCTCAGCTTCTTCTGTCCAGTCGAAGCTTCTTTGCACCCGCAGCTGGCATTTCCTGGGCATCTGCCCATCTCCGACTTGCTTGTGACTTTTGGACTTGGTCCCCTTGTTCCACAGGTACCCTAGATTGGAAATCCACAGTTGTTGCATTGCTGGTTTGTGTCTTTCCTGCATTATTCCTCTAACACGACTCTTTTGTCCTTAGGGGAACTTTAGTGCACTTTGCACTCACTTTTCAGGGTCTTGGGGAGGGTTATTTTGCTAACTCTCACTATTTTCTAATAGTCCCAGCGACCCTCTACAAGGTCACATAGGTTTGGGGTCCATTCGTGGTTCGCATTCCACTTTTGGAGTATATGGTTTGTGTTGCCCCTATCCCTATGTTTCCCCATTGCATCCTATTGTAACTATACATTGTTTGCACTGTTTTCTAAGACTATACTGCATATTTTTGCTATTGTGTATATATATCTTGTGTATATTTCCTATCCTCTCACTGAGGGTACACTCTAAGATACTTTGGCATATTGTCATAAAAATAAAGTACCTTTATTTTTAGTATAACTGTGTATTGTGTTTTCTTATGATATTGTGCATATGACACTAAGTGGTACTGTAGTAGCTTCACACGTCTCCTAGTTCAGCCTAAGCTGCTCTGCTAAGCTACCATTATCTATCAGCCTAAGCTGCTAGACACCCTATACACTAATAAGGGATAACTGGGCCTGGTGCAAGGTGCAAGTACCCCTTGGTACTCACTACAAGCCAGTCCAGCCTCCTACATTGGTTGTGCAGTGGTGGGATAAGTGCTTGAGACTACTTACCACTCTTGTCATTGTACTTTTCATAAGAGAAAAATATACAAAACAAGGTCAGTGTATATACACATAGCCAAAAAGTTTTGCATTTCCTCTTTTCACTCTTTTCTAAGTGCTGAAAAGTACTTCTAAAACTTTCAAAAAGTTCTTAAAAGTTTAAAAAGTTTTTTTTCTGTCTTTCCAAAAAGTTCTGAAAACTTTGTTCTCTTTTTCTATCACTTTAACTCTCTCTAAAAAATGTCTGGCACAGGCCAAAATGTTGAACTGTCCAAACTTGCATATGATCACCTTAGCTGGAAAGGAGCAAGGAGTCTCTGCATAGAGAGAGGTTTGAGTGTAGGGAAGAATCCTTCCTTAGAACTGTTAATTAATATGCTTAGAGTACAGGATAAGGCCATAAGTGCCCAATCTGTAGAAAAAGTAGCTAATGGTTCTCAATCTGATCCAGGGACTCCCCCAGGAAAAGGTTCAGGAAAGAAACTTCTCAGCCTGCCCATTACTAGACAGTCTAGCATAGTTGGTACAGAGGTTGAATCACACCATACTAATGGTGTGCTCTCACATTATACTGGTAGCCAAGCTGTTAGGGTGCCCTCTGTAAGGGACAGGTCTCCTTCTGTTCATTCCCATCATACCTCTGTATCTAGAAATGTCCCTCCCACCCACCCTGATGACAGATTGTTAGAAAGGGAGCTCAATAGATTGAGAGTGGAACAAACCAGACTGAAGCTCAAGAAGCAACAGCTGGATTTGGATAGACAGTCTTTAGGAATAGAGAGGGAAATACAGAAGTTGGGTTTAGATACCCATGGTGGCAGCAGCAGTATTCCCCATAGTCATCCTGCAAAAGAGCATGATTCCAGGAATCTGCACAAGATAGTTCCCCCTTATAAGGAGGGGGATGACATTAACAAGTGGTTTGCTGCACTTGAGAGGGCCTGTGCTGTACAGGATGTCCCTCAAAGGCAGTGGGCTGCTATCCTATGGCTATCATTTAGTGGAAAAGGTAGGGATAGGCTCCTTACTGTGAAAGAAAATGATGCCAATAATTTTACAGTTCTTAAGAATGCACTCCTGGATGGTTATGGCTTAACCACTGAACAGTACAGGATAAAGTTCAGAGAGACCAAAAAGGAGTCTTCACAAGACTGGGTTGATTTCATTGACCATTCAGTGAAGGCCTTGGAGGGGTGGTTACATGGCAGTAAAGTTACTGATTATGAAAGCCTGTATAACACAATCCTGAGAGAGCATATACTTAATAATTGTGTGTCTGATTTGTTGCACCAGTACCTGGTAGACTCTGATCTGACCTCTCCCCAAGAATTGGGAAAGAAGGCAGACAAATGGGTCAGAACAAGGGTGAACAGAAAAGTTCATACAGGGGGTGACAAAGATGGCAATAAGAAGAAAGATGGTGAAAAATCTCAAGATAAGCATGGGGATAAGGGTAAAACCAAAGATCCCACTTCAAATCTTAAACACTCTTCAGAGGGTGGGGATAAAACAAATTCTTCCTCTTCTTCCCAACCTGCACACATTAAAAAGCCTTGGTGCTTTGTGTGTAAAAATAGAGGCCATAGGCCAGGGGATAAGTCCTGTCCAGGTAAACCCCCTGAGCCTACCACCACTAATACATCAAGCTCTAGTGCCCCTAGCAGTAGTGGTACTAGTGGTGGGACTGCTGGCAACAGTCAAGCAAAGGGTGTAGTTGGGTTCACTTATGGGTCCATAGTGGAAACTGATGTCATCAGTCCCAAGACAGTTTCTGTCACACCTAGTGGCATTGGCCTTGCCACACTGGCTGCTTGTCCCCTTACAATGGATAAGTACAGGCAGACAGTTTCAATAAATGGTGTTGAGGCCTTGGCCTACAGGGACACAGGTGCCAGTTTCACTTTGGTGACTGAAAACCTAGTGCCTCCTGAACAACACATCATTGGACAACAGTATAAGATTATTGATGTCCATAACTCCACTAAGTTTCTTCCCTTAGCTATAATTCAGTTTAGTTGGGGTGGAGTTACTGGCCCTAAGCAGGTGGTGGTATCACCTAGCTTACCTGTAGACTGTCTCTTAGGTAATGACCTAGAGGCCTCAGGTTGGGCTGATGTAGAGTTTTATGCCCATGCAGCCATGCTGGGCATCCCTGAGGAATTGTTCCCTCTCATTTCAAGTGAAATGAAAAAGCAAAAGAGAGAAGGCCTGAAAACTCAGGATCCCTCTCCATCAACAGGTAAAAAGGGTATCACAGTATCCCCTAACCACCCTACCATTCAGGATACTATTCCTGTGGTGGGAGAAACCTCTCCTGGGGTGGCACCTGTTCCAAGGGAATCATCAGCTGGCATAGCTGGACTCCCTGAGGTAGAAGTACCTCTCTGTGGGATAACTAACATTGGTGACAAAAAGAGCACCATTTTAGTTAACATGGAGCATCCCTCCAACCCTCCCAGAGAAACTTTAGTGCAGAAACCCTGTACTGCCTCACAACACTTAGGACAGCATCCCTGCCCTAGTGTGGAGCTCATAGGACAGCATCCCTGCCCTGCTCCAACTCAAGAGAAACAGCATCCCTGTTCTCTCTTCCAGCCAGATGGACAACGTTTTTGCCCAGCTATGGCTTTTCTGAGACAGCATCCCTGTCTGGCATTTCCATCACTACAAATAGGTTCAGTGGACAATTCACACTGCTCTAAACTAAAACTTACTGATAGAAACTCTGAAAATACATCTTCACATTGTTGCTTAGCTAAAAAACTTCAAACAGGGTGGTTTACATCCCCACAGGGAAGTAACCATATAGTGGATGATAAAGGGAGTAACCAGTCTATTGCAGAGCTACTCTCTACTTATCACCACTTAGACAATAAAGTCTCAACTGGCCAAGGTTAGCCTTATTGTCCTTCGTTTGGGGGGGGTTGTGTGAGAAGGTAGCCTCTTTCTAGCCTTGTTACCCCCACTTTTGGCCTGTTTGTGAGTGTATGTCAGGGTGTTTGTCACTGTTTTCACTGTCTCACTGGGATCCTGATAGCCAGGCCTCAGTGCTCATAGTGAAAACACTATGTTTTCAGTATGTTTGTTATGTGTCACTGGGATCCTGCTAGTCAGGACCCCAGTGCTCATAAGGTTGTGGCCTATATGTATGTGTCACTGGGACCCTGTCACACAGGACCCCAGTGCTCATAGGTGTGCATGTATGTGTTCCCTGTGTGGTGCCTAACTGTCTCACTGAGGCTCTGCTAACCAGAACCTCAGTGGTTATGCTCTCTCATTACTTTCAAATTGTCACTAACAGGCTAGTGACCATTTTTACCAATTTACATTGGCTTACTGGAACACCCTTATAATTCCCTAGTATATGGTACTGAGGTACCCAGGGTATTGGGGTTCCAGGAGATCCCTATGGGCTGCAGCATTTCTTTTGCCACCCATAGGGAGCTCTGACAATTCTCACACAGGCCTGCCACTGCAGCCTGAGTGAAATAACGTCCACGTTATTTCACAGCCATTTTACACTGCACTTAAGTAACTTATAAGTCACCTATATGTCTAACCTTTACCTGGTAAAGGTTAGGTGCAAAGTTACTTAGTGTGTGGGCACCCTGGCACTAGCCAAGGTGCCCCCACATTGTTCAGAGCCAATTCACTGAACTTTGTGAGTGCGGGGACACCATTACACGCGTGCACTACATATAGGTCACTACCTATATGTAGCTTCACAATGGTAACTCCGAATATGGCCATGTAACATGTCTATGATCATGGAATTGCCCCCTCTATGCCATCCTAGCATAGTTGGCACAATCCCATGATCCCAGTGGTCTGTAGCACAGACCCTGGTACTGCCAAACTGCCCTTCCTGGGGTTTCACTGCAGCTGCTGCTGCTGCCAACCCCTCAGACAGGCATCTGCCCTCCTGGGGTCCAGCCAGGCCTGGCCCAGGATGGCAGAACAAAGAACTTCCTCTGAGAGATGGTGTGACACCCTCTCCCTTTGGAAAATGGTGTGAAGGCAGGGGAGGAGTAGCCTCCCCCAGCCTCTGGAAATGCTTTGTTGGGCACAGAGGTGCCCAATTCTGCATAAGCCAGTCTACACCGGTTCAGGGACCCCTTAGCCCCTGCTCTGGCGCGAAACTGGACAAAGGAAAGGGGAGTGACCACTCCCCTGACCTGCACCTCCCCTGGGAGGTGTCCAGAGCTCCTCCAGTGTGCTCCAGACCTCTGCCATCTTGGAAACAGAGGTGCTGCTGGCACACTGGACTGCTCTGAGTGGCCAGTGCCACCAGGTGACGTCAGAGACTCCTGCTGATAGGCTCCTTCAGGTGTTAGTAGCCTATCCTCTCTCCTAGGTAGCCAAACCCTCTTTTCTGGCTATTTAGGGTCTCTGTCTCTGGGGAAACTTTAGATAACGAATGCATGAGCTCAGCCGAGTTCCTCTGCATCTCCCTCTTCACCTTCTGATAAGGAATCGACCGCTGACCGCGCTGGAAGCCTGCAAACCTGCAACATAGTAGCAAAGACGACTACTGCAACTCTGTAACGCTGATCCTGCCGCCTTCTCGACTGTTTTCCTGCTTGTGCATGCTGTGGGGGTAGCCTGCCTCCTCTCTGCACCAGAAGCTCCGAAGAAATCTCCCGTGGGTCGACGGAATCTTCCCCCTGCAACCGCAGGCACCAAAAAGCTGCATTACCGGTCCCTTGGGTCTCCTCTCAGCACGACGAGCGAGGTCCCTCGAATCCAGCGACGCTGTCCAAGTGACCCCCCAGTCCAGTGACTCTTCAGCCCAAGTTTGGTGGAGGTAAGTCCTTGCCTCACCTCGCTGGGCTGCATTGCTGGGAACCGCGACTTTGCAGCTACTCCGGCCCCTGTGCACTTCCGGCGGAAATCCTTCGTGCACAGCCAAGCCTGGGTCCACGGCACTCTAACCTGCATTGCACGACTTTCTAAGTTGGTCTCCGGCGACGTGGGACTCCTTTGTGCAACTTCAGCGAGCACCGTTTCACGCATCCTCGTAGTGCCTGTTTCTGGCACTTCTCCGGGTGCTACCTGCTTCAGTGAGAGCTCATTGTCTTGCTCGACGTCCCCTCTCTCTGCAGGTCCAATTTGCGACCTCCTGGTCCCTCCTGGGCCCCAGCAGCGTCCAAAAACGCCAAACGCACGATTTGCGTGTAGCAAGGCTTGTTAGCGTCCTTCCGGCGGGAAAACACTTCTGCACGACTCTTCAAGGCGAGTGGGATCCGTCCACCAAAGGGGAAGTCTCTAGCCCTTTTCGTTCCTGCAGAAACCTCAGCTTCTTCTGTCCAGTCGAAGCTTCTTTGCACCCGCAGCTGGCATTTCCTGGGCATCTGCCCATCTCCGACTTGCTTGTGACTTTTGGACTTGGTCCCCTTGTTCCACAGGTACCCTAGATTGGAAATCCACAGTTGTTGCATTGCTGGTTTGTGTCTTTCCTGCATTATTCCTCTAACACGACTCTTTTGTCCTTAGGGGAACTTTAGTGCACTTTGCACTCACTTTTCAGGGTCTTGGGGAGGGTTATTTTGCTAACTCTCACTATTTTCTAATAGTCCCAGCGACCCTCTACAAGGTCACATAGGTTTGGGGTCCATTCGTGGTTCGCATTCCACTTTTGGAGTATATGGTTTGTGTTGCCCCTATCCCTATGTTTCCCCATTGCATCCTATTGTAACTATACATTGTTTGCACTGTTTTCTAAGACTATACTGCATATTTTTGCTATTGTGTATATATATCTTGTGTATATTTCCTATCCTCTCACTGAGGGTACACTCTAAGATACTTTGGCATATTGTCATAAAAATAAAGTACCTTTATTTTTAGTATAACTGTGTATTGTGTTTTCTTATGATATTGTGCATATGACACTAAGTGGTACTGTAGTAGCTTCACACGTCTCCTAGTTCAGCCTAAGCTGCTCTGCTAAGCTACCATTATCTATCAGCCTAAGCTGCTAGACACCCTATACACTAATAAGGGATAACTGGGCCTGGTGCAAGGTGCAAGTACCCCTTGGTACTCACTACAAGCCAGTCCAGCCTCCTACAATGTCCTGTTACCTTGCCTCCTTTTTGCTTACAGGGAGGTACCCCAGAAAGGAGTGGGCTTCAGCCCCTTTGAACTCCTATTTGGGCACCCTGTAAGAGGTCCTCTAACACTTGTAAAGGAGGGTTGGGAACAACCTTTAAAAGCTCCTAAGCAAGACATAGTGGACTATGTACTTGGCCTAAGATCCAGAATGGCTGAGTATATGAAAAAGGCCCGCAAAAACCTTCAGGCCAGCCAAGAGCTCCAAAAGCAATGGCATGACCAGAAGGCTGTTCTGATTCAGTACCAACCAGGACAGAAGGTGTGGGTCTTGGAGCCTGTGGCCCCAAGAGCACTCCAAAACAAACAGAGTGGTCCCCACATTATTGCTGAGAAAAAGGGAGAAGTCACCTACTTGGTTGACTTAGGCACTGCCAGGAGTCCCCTTAGGGTGCTCCATGTCAATCGCCTGAAACCCTACTATGACAGGGCTGATCTCACCCTGCTCATGGCAACAGATGAAGGACAGGAAGAAGAGAGTGACCCTCTCCCTGATCTCTTCTCTTCCACAGAACAAGATGCTCTAGTGGAAGGTGTAGTTTTGGCAGATTGTCTTACTGCTGAGCAGAAAGACCACTGCATAAATCTCCTGGGTCAGTTTACTGAACTCTTTTCTACTGTGCCAGGCACCACTTCTTGGTGTGAGCACACTATAGATACTGGAGACAGCTTGCCTGTCAAAAGTAAGATCTATAGGCAGCCTGACCATGTCAGGGACTGCATAAAGCAAGAGGTTCAGAAAATGCTTGAACTGGGAGTGGTTGAGCACTCTGAAAGTCCATGGGCCTCTCCTGTGGTACTTGTACCAAAACCTCATTCCAAAGACGGAAAGAAGGAAATGAGATTTTGTGTGGATTACAGAGGTCTCAACCAGGTAACTAAAACTGGTGCTCACCCTATACCCAGGGCAGATGAGCTAATAGATACACTGGCATCTGCCAAGTATCTAAGCACCTTTGATTTGACTGCAGGGTATTGGCAGATCAAGTTATCAGAGGATGCTAAAGCAAAAACTGCATTTCCGACTATTGGAGGGCACTACCAATTCACAGTAATGCCCTTTGGTTTAAAAAATGCACCTGCCACTTTTCAGAGGTTGGTGAATACAGTCCTGCAAGGATTGGAGGCTTTTAGTGCAGCATATCTAGATGATATAGCTGTCTTTAGCTCCACCTGGGGTGATCACCTGGTCCACCTGTGGAAAGTTTTGGAGGCCCTGCAAAAGGCAGGCCTCACTATCAAGGCTTCAAAGTGCCAAATAGGGCAGGGGAAAGTGGTTTATCTGGGACACCTGGTAGGTGGAGAACAGGTTGCACCACTTCAGGGGAAAATCCAAACTATTATAGATTGGGTTCCCCCTACAACTCAGACCCAGGTGAGAGCCTTCCTAGGCCTCACTGGGTATTACAGGAGGTTCATAAAGAACTATGGCTCCAAAGCAGCCCCTCTTAATGACCTCACATCTAAGAAAATGCCTAAAAAGGTATTGTGGACAGCTAGCTGTCAGAAAGCTTTTGAGGAGCTGAAACAGGACATGTGCTCTGCACCTGTCCTAAAAAGCCCATGTTACTCCAAAAAATTCATTGTCCAAACTGATGCATCTGAATTAGGGGTAGGGGCAGTCTTATCACAACTCAATTTTGAGGGCCAGGATCAACCTGCTGCTTTTATCAGCAGAAGGTTGACCCCTAGAGAAAAGCGTTGGTCTGCCATAGAGAGGGAGGCCTTTGCTATGGTCTGGGCACTGAAGAAGTTAAGGCCATACCTGTTTGGCACTCACTTCATTGTTCAGACAGACCACAAACCTCTACTTTGGCTAAAACAAATGAAAGGTGAATTGTTGAGGTGGTCCATATCTCTACAGGGAATGGACTATAAAGTGGAACATAGACCTGGGAGCACCCACTCCAATGCAGATGGACTCTCCAGATATTTCATCAGGTCATGGCTAGTCTTATTGTCCTTCGTTTGGGGTGGGGTTGTGTAGGAAAGTACCATCTTGTTACCCCCCATATTTCACTGTATATATGTTGTTTTAGTTGTATGTGTCACGGGACCCTGCCAGCCAGGGCCCCAGCGCTCATAAGTGTGCCCTGTATGTGTTCCCTGTGTGATGACTAACTGTCTCACTGAGGCTCTGCTAACCAGAACCTCAGTGGTCATGCTCTCTCATTTCTTTCCAAATTCTCACTAACAGGCTAGTGACCAATTTCACCAATTCACACTGGCATACTGGAACACCCTTATAATTCCCTAGTATATGGTACTGAGGTACCCAGGGTATTGGGGTTCCAGGAGATCCCTATGGGCTGCAGCATTTCTTTTGCCACCCATAGGGAGCTCTGAAAATTCTTACACAGGCCTGCCACTGCAGCCTGAGTGAAATAACGTCCACGTTATTTCACAGCCATTTACCACTGCACTTAAGTAACTTATAAGTCACCTATATGTCTAACCTTTACCTGGTAAAGGTTGGGTGCTAAGTTACTTAGTGTGTGGGCACCCTGGCACTAGCCAAGGTGCCCCCACATCGTTCAGGGCAAATTCCCCAGACTTTGTGAGTGCGGGACACCATTACACACGTGCACTATACATAGGTCACTACCTATGTATAGCGTCACAATGGTAACTCCGAACATGGCCATGTAACATGTCTAAGATCATGGAATTGTCACCCCAATGCCAGGGCATTGGGGAGACAATTCCATGATCCCCCGAATCTCTAGCACAGACCCGGGTACTGCCAAACTACCTTTCCCGGGGTTTCACTGCAGCTGCTGCTGCTGCCAACCTCTCAGACAGGTTTCAGCCCTCCTGGGGTCCAGCAGGCTTGGCCCAGGAAGGCAGAACAAAGGACTTCCTCAGAGAGAGGGTGTTACACCCTCTCCCTTTGGAAAAAGGTGTCAGGGCTGGGGAGGAGTAGCCTCCCCCAGCCTCTGGAAATGCTTTGATGGGCACAGATGGTGTCCATCTCTGCATAAGCCAGTCTACACCGGTTCAGGGATCCCCCAGCCCTGCTCTGGCGCAAAACTGGACAAAGGAAAGGGGAGTGACCACTCCCCTGACCTGCACCTCCCCTGGGAGGTGCCCAGAGCTCCTCCTGTGTGCTTCAGACCTCTGCCATCTTGGAAACAGAGGTGCTGCTGGCACAATGGACTGCTCTGAGTGGCCAGGGCCAGCAGGTGACGTCAGAGACTCCTTCTGATAGGCTCTTACCTGTGTTGCTAGCCTATCCTCCTTCCTAAGTAGCCAAACCTCCTTTTCTGGCTATTTAGGGTCTCTGCTTTGGGGAATTCTTTAGATAACGAATGCAAGAGCTCATCAGAGTTCCTCTGCATCTCTCTCTTCACCTTCTGCCAAGGAATCGACCACTGACTGCTCTGGACGCCTGCAAAACCGCAACAAAGTAGCAAAGACGACTACTGCAACCTTGTATCGCTGATCCAGCAACCTTCTCGACTGTTTTCCTGGTGGTGCATGCTGTGGGGGTAGTCTGCCTCCTCTCTGCACTAGAAGCTCCGAAGAAATCTCCCGTGGGTCGACGGAATCTTCCCCCTGCAACCGCAGGCACCAAAAGACTACATCACCGGTCCTCTGGGTCCCCTCTGAGCACGACGAGCGTTGGTCCTGGAACTCAGCAACTCTGTCCAAGTGACTCCCACAGTCCAGTGACTCTTCAGTCCAAGTTTGGTGGAGGTAAGTCCTTGCCTCACCACACTAGACTGCATTGCTGGGTATCACATGATTTGCAGCTGCTCCGGCTCCTGTCCACTCTTCCAGGATTTCCTTCATGCACAGCCAAGCCTGGGTCCCCGACACTCTAACCTGCCATGCACGACCTCCTGAGTTGTCCTCCGGCATCGTGGGACCTTCTTTTGTGACTTCGGGTGAGCTCCGGTTCACTCTTCTTCGTAGTGCCTGTTCCGGTACTTCTGCGGGTGGTGCCTGCGCCTGAGAGGGCTCTTTGTCTTGCTGGGTGCCCCCTATGTCTCCTCACGCAATTGGCGACATCCTGGTCCCTCCTGGGCCACAGCAGCATTCAGAAACCCTAACCGCGACCCTTGCAGCTAGCAAGGCTTGTTTGTGGTCTTTCTGCGTGAGAACACCTCTGCAAGCTTCTTCATGACGTGGGACATCCATCCTCCAAAGGGGAAGTTCCTAGTCCTCTTCGTTCTTACAGAATCCACAGCTTCTACCATCTGGTGGCAGCTTCTTTGCACCCTTAGCTGGCATTTCTTGGGCATCTGCCCACTCACGACTTGAGTGTGACTCTTGGACTTGGTCCCCTTGTTCCACAGGTACTCTCGTCTGGAAATCCATTGTTGTTGCATTGCTGGTGTTGGTCTTCCTTGCAGAATTCCCCTATCACGACTCCTGTGCTCTTTGGGGAACTTAGGTGCACTTTACACCTACTTTTCAGGGTCTAGGGGTGGGCTATTTTTCTAACCCTCACTGTTTTCAGTCCCAGTGACCCTCTACAAGCTCACATAGGTTTGGGGTCCATACGTTATTCGCATTCCACTTTTGAGTTGGAGCAGGGCAGGGATGCTGTCCTATTAGCTCCACACTAGGGCAGGGCTGCTGTCCTAAGTGTTGTGAGGCAGTGCAGGGTTTCTGTACTAAAGTTTCTCTGTGAGGGTTGGAGGGATGCTCCATGTTAACTAAAATGGTGCTCTTTTTCTCACCAATATTAGTTATTCCACAGAGAGCTACTTCCACCTCAGGGAGTACCGCTATATCAGCTGATGATTCCCTTGGTACAGGTGCCACCCTAGGAGAGGTTTCTCCCACCACAGGAATGGTATCCTGAATGGTATGGTGGGTAGGGGATACTGTGATACCCTTTTTACCTGTTGTTGGAGAGGGATCCAGAGTTTTCAGGCCTTTTTCTCTCCTTTGCTTTTTCATTTCAGTAGAAATGAGAGGGAACAATTCCTCAGGGATACCCAGCATGGCTGCATGGGTATAAAACTCTACCTCAGCCCAACCTGAGGTCTCTAGGTCATTACCTAAGAAACAGTCTACAGGTAAGCTAGGTGACACTACCACCTGCTTAGGGCCAGTAACTCCACCCCAACTAAGCTGAACTATAGCTAAGGGAAGAAACTTAGTGGAGTTATGGCCATCAATAATCTTGTACTGTTGCCCAATGATGTGTTGTTCAGGAGGCAGTAGGTTTTCAGTCACCAAAGTGATACTGGCACCTGTGTCCCTGTAGGCCTGGGCCTTAACACCATTTATTGAAACTGTCTGCCTGTACTTATCCATTGTAAAGGGTCAAGCAGCCAGTGTGGCAAGGCCAATGCCACTAGGTGTGACAGAAACTGTCTTGGGACTGACTACCCCAGTTTCTATGATGGACCCATAAGTGAACCCAACTACACCCTTAGTTTGACTGCTGCCAGCAGTCCCACCACTATTACCACTACTGCTAGGGGCACTAGAGTTTGATGTATTAGTGGTGGTTGGCTCAGGGGATTTACCTGGACAGGACTTTTCCCCTTGCCAATGGCCTTTATTTTTACACACATAGCACCAAGGCATTTTTAATGTGTGGATGTTGTGAAGAAGAGGAAGAATTTGATTTATCCCCACACCCTGAAGAGTGTTTAGGATGTGAAGAAGGATCTTTGGTTTTACCCTTATCCCCATGCTTATCCTGAGATTTCTCACCATCTTTCTTCTTGCCATCCTTGTCACCCCCTGTATGAACTTTTCTGTTCACTCTTGTTCTGACCCATTTGTCTGCCTTCTTTCCCAATTCTTGGGGAGAGGTCAGATCTGAGTCCACTAGATATTGGTGTAACAAATCAGACACACAGTTATTCAGAATATGCTCTCTTAGGATTGGATTGTACAGGCTTTCATAGTCAGAAACTTTACTGCCATGTAACCACCCCTCCAAGGCCTTCACTGAATAGTCAACAAAGTCTACCCAGTCTTGTGAGGACTCTTTTCTGGTTTCTCTGAACTTAATCCTGTATTGCTCAGTGGTTAAGCCAAATCCATCCAAGAGTGCATCCTTCAAAACTGCAAAATTATTGGCATCACTTTCTCTCACAGTAAGGAGCCTAAGCCTACCCTTTCCATTGAAAGAAAGCCACAATATAGCAGCCCACTGCCTTTGAGGGACCCCCTGTACCATACAGGCCCTCTCAAGTGCAGCAAACCACTTGTTTATGTCACCCCCGCCTTGTAAGGGGGAACTATCTTATGCAGATTCCTGGAATCATGGTCTCTCACAGGATTGCTATCAGGAATACTGCTGCTGCCACCATGGGGTCCAAACCCCAACCTATGTCTCTCCTTCTCCAAGTCTAGGGATTCCCTGTCTAGAGCCAGCTTTTGCTGTTTAAGCTTCAGCCTGGTCTCTTCCACTCTCAACTTGTTGAGTTCCCTTTCTAACATTTTGTCATCAGGGTGGGTGGGTTGGGAATGTTTTGTCACAGAAGAAATATAGGAATGAACAGAGGGAGACCTGTCCCTAACAGCTGGCACTCTAACAACCTGGCCTTCAGGAACAAAACCATCCCTACTATGATGGGAGCTTCTATTACTACCAGCATTGCTATGAGGTCTGCTGGGGGGGGGAGGTTTGGAAGAGAACCCTGTACCACTCCCACAAGGGTCTCCCCTGGGTCAGAGTGTGAGCTATCTACTAACCTTTCTGATGAAGTCCCACCCTGGGCCTTATCATTCTCAATGAGCATGTTAGACAGAAATTCTCTAGAAGGGTTCTTTCCTACCACTAAACCTCTATCAATGCAGAGACTCCTTAGGCTCTTAAAGTTAAGATTGTCATAAGTTGTATTGACCAAATTAAGAGGATTTCCTACACCAGACATGATAGAAGAAGGTTTAGAGACAGATAAAAGAGAGAAAAAGTTTCAGGACTTTTTAAAGAACAGAAAAAAAACTTTTTCAACTTTTTGAAACTTTTAGAAAGTTTAGGAGTACTTTTCAGCACTTAGCAGATAGTGTAAGAGAAGAAAAGCAAAACTTTTTGGTTAGGTGTACATACACTGAACTTGTTTTGTCTATTATTCTCTTATGAAAAGTACACAATGACAAAGTGGTAAGTAGTTGCAAGTACTTATCCCACCGCTGCACAACCAATGTAGGAGGCTGGCCTGGCTTGTAGTGGGTACCAAGGGGTACTTACACTCTGTACCAGGTCCAGTTATCCCTTATTAGTGTAGAAGAGGTGTTTCTAGCAGCTTAGGCTGATAGAAGGTAGCTATAGCAGAGCTGCTTAGGCTGAACTAGGAGACATGCAAAGCTCCTACTATACCACTGGTGTCATATGCACAATATCATAAGAAAACACAATACACAGATATACTAAAAATAAAGGTACTTTATTTTTATGACAATATGCCAAAAGTATCTCAGTGAGTACCCTCAGTATAAGAATGCCAAACATACCCAAGATATATGTACACAATACCAAACATATGCAGTAATAGCAAAAGGAAGTAATGCAAGCAGTGTAAAGTTGCAGTAGATTGCAATAGGAGCACATAGGTATAGGGGCAACACAAACCATATACTCCAAAAGTGGAATGCGAACCACAAATGGACCCCAAACCTATGTGAGCTTGTAGAGGGTCGCTGGGACTGTAAGGAAACAGTGAGGATTAGAAAAATAGCCCACCCCAAGACCCTGGAAAGTAGGTGGAAAGTGCACCTACTACCCCGAGAGAGCACAGAAGTCGTGATAGGGGGATTCTGCAAGGAAGACCAACACCAGCAAAGCAACAACAGTGGATTTCCAGACCTGAGTACCTGTAATACAAGGGGACCAAATCCAAGAGTCGCGATAGTGTCGAGAGTGGGCAGATGCCCAGGAAATGCCAGCTGAGGATACAAGGAAGCTGCCACTGGGTGGAAGAAGCTTGGTGTTCTGCAAGAACGAAGAGGACTAGGAACTTCCCCTTTGGAGGATAGATGTCCCACGTCGTGAAGAAGCTTGCAGAGGTGTTCCCACGCAGAAAGACCACAAACAAGCCTTGCTAGCTGCAAGGGTTGTGGTTAGGGTTTTTGGATGCTGCTGTGGCCCAGGAGGGACCAGTATGTCGCCACTTGGATGAGGAAACAGAGGGGACGCCCAGCAAGTCAGGGAGTCCTCACAGAAGCAGGCAGCACCTGCAGAAGTACCGGAACAGGCACTTGGAAGAGGAGTGAACTGGAGTCCACCCAAAGTCAGAAAAGGGAGTCCCACGACGCCGGAGGACAACTCAGAAGGTTGTGCACTGCAGGTTAGAGTGTCGGGGACCCAGGCTTGGCTGTGCATGAAGGAAATCCTGGAAGAGTGCACAGGAGCCGGAGCAGCTGCAAATCACGTGGTACCCAGCAATGCAGTCTAGCGTGGTGAGGCAAGGACTTACCTCCTCCAAACTTGGACTGAAGAGTCACTGGACTGTGGGAGTCACTTGGACAGAGTTGCTGAGTTCCAGGGACCACACTCGTCATGCTGAGAGGGGACCCAGAGGACCAGTAATGCAGTCTTTGGTTGCCTGCGGTTGTCGGGGGAAGATTCTGTCGACCCACGGGAGATTTCTTCAGAGCTCCTGGTGCAAGAAGGAGGCAGGCTACCCCCAGAGCATGCACCACCAGGAAACAGGCGAGAAAACCGGCAGGATGAAGCGACACAAGGTTGCAGGCGTCCTGAGCAGTCAGCGGTCGATCCTTTGGCAGAAGGTGAAGAGGGAGATGCAGAGGAACTCTGGTGAGCTCTTGCATTCAGTATCTGAAGAATTCCCCAAAGCAGAGACCCTAAATAGCCAGAAAAGGAGGTTTGGCTACCTAGGAAGGAGGATAGGCTGGTAAGAAAGGTAAGAGCCTATCAGAAGGAGTCTCTGACGTCACCTGCTGGCCCTGGCCACTCAGAGCAGTCCAGTGTGCCAGCACACCTCTGAATCCAAGATGGCAGAGGTCTGGGGCACGCCGGAGGAGCTCTGGGCACCTCCCCTGGGAGGTGCAGGTCAGGGAAGTGGTCACTCCCCTTTCCTTTGTCCAGTTTCGCGCCAGAGCAGGGCTGGGGGATCCCTGAAGTGGTGTAGACTGGCTTATGCAGAGATGGGCACCATTTGTGCTCATCAAAGCATTTCTAGAGGCTGGGGGAGGCTACTCCTCCCCAGCCCTGACACCTATTTCCAAAGGGGGAGGGTGTAACACCCTCTCTCTGAGGAAGCCCTTTGTTCTGCCTTCCTGGGCCAGGCCTGGCTGGACCCCAGGAGGGCAAAAACCTGTCTGAGGGGTTGGCAGCAGCAGCAGCTGCAGTGAAACCCCAGGAAAGGCAGTTTGGCAGTACCAGGGTCTGTGCTACAGACCACTGGGATCATGCGATTGTGCCAACTATGCCAGGATGGCATAGAGGGGGCAATTCTATGATCATAGACATGTTACATGGCCATATTCGGAGTTACCATTGTGAAGCTACATATAGGTAGTGACCTATATGTAGTGCACGTGTGTAATGGTGTCCCCGCACTCACAAAGTCCGGGGAATTGGCCCTGAACAATGTGGGGGCACCTTGGCTAGTGCCAGGGTGCCCTCACACTAAGTAACTTAGCACCCAACCTTTACCAGGTAAAGGTTAGACATATAGGTGACTTATAAGTTACTTAAGTGCAGTGTAAAATGGCTGTGAAATAACGTGGACGTTATTTCACTCAGGCTGCAGTGGCAGGCCTGTGTAAGAATTGTCAGAGCTCCCTATGGGTGGCAAAAGAAATGCTGCAGCCCATAGGGATCTCCTGGAACCCCAATACCCTGGGTACCTCAGTACCATATACTAGGGAATTATAAGGGTGTTCCAGTAAGCCAATGTAAATTGGTAAATTGGTCACTAGCCTGTTAGTGACAATTTGTAAAGAGAGAGCATAACCACTGAGGTTCTGGTTAGCAGAGCCTCAGTGAGACAGTTAGGCATCACACAGGGAACACATACCTATAGGTCACAAACTTATGAGCACTGGGGTCCTGACTAGCAGGGTCCCAGTGACACATAACAAACATACTGAAAACATAAGGTTTTCACTATGAGCACTGGGCCCTGGCTGGCAGGATCCCAGTGAGACAGTGAAAACACCCTGACATACACTCACAAACAGGCCTAAAGTGGGGGTAACAAGGCTAGAAAGAGGCTACTTTCTCACACAACCCCCCCCCCCCAAATGAAGGACAATAAGGCTAACCTTGGCCAGTTGAGACTTTATTGTCTAAGTGGTGATAAGTAGAGAGTAGCTCTGCAATAGACTGGTTACTCCCTTTATCATCCACTATATGGTTACTTCCCTGTGGGGATGTAAACCACCCTGTTTGAAGTTTTTTAGCTAAGCAACAATGTGAAGATGTATTTTCAGAGTTTCTATCAGTAAGTTTTAGTTTAGAGCAGTGGGAATTGTCCACTGAACCTATTTGTAGTGATGGAAATGCCAGACAGGGATGCTGTCTCAGAAAAGCCATAGCTGGGCAAAAACTTTGTCCATATGGCTGGAAGAGAGAACAGGGATGCTGTTTCTCTTTAGTTGGAGCAGGGCAGGGATGCTGTCCTATGAGCTCCACACTAGGGCAGGGATGCTGTCCTAAGTGTTGTGAGGCAGTGCAGGGTTTCTGCACTAAAGGTTCTCTGGGAGGGATGCTCCATGTTAACTAAAATGGCTTTTTCTCACCAATGTTAGTTATCCCACAGAGAGGTACTTCTACCTCAGGGAGTCCAGCTTTGCCAGCTGATGATTCCCTTGGAACAGGTGCCACCCCAGGAGAGGTTTCTCCCACCACAGGAATGGTATCCTGAATGGTAGGGTGGTTAGGGGATACTGTGATACCCTTTTTACCTGTTGATGGAGAGGGATCCTGAGTTTTCAGGCCTTCTCTCCTTTGCTTTTTCATTTCAGTAGAAATGAGAGGGAACAATTCCTCAGGGATGCCCAGCATGGCTGCATGGGCATAAAACTCTACATCAGCACAACCTGAGGCCTCTAGGTCATTACCTAAGAGACACTCTACAGGTAAGCTAGGTGATACCACCACCTGCTTAGGGCCAGTAACTCCACCCCAACTAAACTGAATTATAGCTAAGGGAAGAAACTTAGTGGAGTTATGGACATCAATAATCTTATACTGTTGTCCAATGATGTGTTGATCAGGGTGCACTAGGTTTTCAGTCACCAAAGTGATACTGGCACCTATGTCCCTGTAGGCCAAGGCCTCAACACCATTTATTGAAACTGTCTGCCTGTACTTATCCATTGTAAGGGGACAAGCAGCCAGTGTGGCAAGGCCAATGCCACTAGGTGTGACAGAAACTGTCTTGGGACTGACTACCCCAGTTTCTACTATGGACCCATAAGTGAACCCAACTACACCCTTAACTTGACTGTTGCCAGCAGTCCCACCACTAGTACCACTACTGCTAGGGGCACTAGAGCTTGATCTATTAGTGGTGGTAGGCTCAGGGGGTTTACCTGGACAGGACTTATCCCCTGGCCTATGGCCTCTGTTTTTACACACAAAGCACCAAGGCTTTTTAATGTGTGTGGGTTGAGAAGAAGAGGAAGAATTTGTTTTATCCCCACCCTCTGAAGAGTGTTTAAGATTTGAAGTGGGATCTTTGGTTTTACCCTTATCCCCATGCTTATCTTGAGATTTTTCACCATCTTTCTTCTTATTGCCATCTTTGTCACCCCCTGTATGAACTTTTCTGTTCACCCTTGTTCTGACCCATTTGTCTGCCTTCTTTCCCAATTCTTGGGGAGAGGTCAGATCAGAGTCCACCAAGTACTGGTGCAACAAATCAGACACACAATTATTAAGAATATGCTCTCTCAGGATCAAGTTATACAGGCTGTCATAATCAGTAACTTTACTGCCATGTAACCACCCCTCCAAGGCCTTCACTGAATGGTCAATGAAATCAACCCAGTCTTGTGAAGACTCCTTTGTGGTCTCTCTGAACTTTATCCTGTATTGTTCAGTGGTTAAGCCATAACCATCCAGGAGTGCATTCTTAAGAACTGTAAAATTATTGGCATCACTTTCTTTCACAGTAAGGAGCCTATCCCTACCTTTTCCACTAAATGATAGCCATAGGATAGCAGCCCACTGCCTTTGAGGGACATCCTGTACAACACAGGCCCTCTCAAGTGCAGCAAACCACTTGTTAATGTCATCCCCCTCCTTCTAAGGGGGAACTATCTTATGCAGATTCCTGGAATCATGCTCTTTTGCAGGATGACTATGGGGAATACTGCTGCTGCCACCATGGGTTTCTAAACCCAGTTTCTGTCTCTCCTTCTCTACTTCTAAAGTCTGTCTATCCAAATCCAGCTGTTGCTTCTTGAGCTTCAGTCTGGTTTGTTCCACTCTCAACTTATTGAGTTCCCTCTCTAACATTCTGTCATCAGGGTTGGTGGGAGGGACATTCTTAGACACAGAAGTATGATGAGAATGAACAGAAGTAGACCTGTCCCTTACAGAGGACACCCTAACAGCTTGGCTAACAGAAACATCATTTCTACTGTGATGAGAATGAATGCTCTTGCTATGATGTGAGACAACACTATCTGTATGGTGTGACTCAACATCAGTACCAACTATGCTAGACTGTCTAGTAATGGGCAGGCTTGGAAGTTTCTTTCCTGAATCTTTTCCTGGGGGAGTCCCTGGATCAGATTGGGAACCATTAGCTACTTTTTCAACAGATGGGGCACTTTTAGCCTTATCTTGTTCTCTAAGCATATTAAGTAACAATTCCAAGGAAGGATTCTTCCCTACACTCAAACCTCTCTCTATGCAGAGACTCCTTGCTCCTTTCCAGCTCAGGTGATCATATGCAAGTTTGGACAGATCAACATTTTGGCCTGTGCCAGACATTTTTAGAGAGAGTTAAAGTGATAGTAAAAGATAAAAAAGTTTGTCAGAGCTTTTAGAAAGACAGAGAAAAAAAACTTTTTTAACTTTTTAGAACTTTTTAGAAAGTTTAGAAGTACTTTTCAGCATTTAGAAAAGAGTGAAAAGAGGAAATGCAAAACTTTTTGGCTATGTGTATATACACTGAACTTGTTTTGTATGTTTTTCTCTTATGAAAAGTACAATGACAAGAGTGGTAAGTAGTCTCAAAGCACTTATCCCACCGCTGCACAACCAATGTAGGAGGCTGGACTGGCTTGTAGTGAGTACCAAGGGGTACTTGCACCTTGCACCAGGCCCAGTTATCCCTTATTAGTGTATAGGGTGTCTAGCAGCTTAGGCTGATAGATAATGGTAGCTTAGCAGAGCAGCTTAGGCTGAACTAGGAGACGTGTGAAGCTACTACAGTACCACAAGTGTCACTTGCACAATATCATAAGAAAACACAATACACAGTTATACTAAAAATAAAGGTACTTTATTTTTATGACAATATGCCAAAGTATCTTAGAGTGTACCCTCAGTGAGAGGATAGGAAATATACACAAGATATATATACACAATACCAAAAATATGCAGTATAGTCTTGGAAAACAGTGCAAACGATGTATAGTTACAATAGGATGCAATGGGGACACATAGGGATAGGGGCAACACAAACCATATACTCCAAAAGTGGAATGCGAACCACGAATGGACCCCAAACCTATGTGAACTTGTAGAGGGTCGCTGGGACTATTAGAAAATAGTGAGAGTTAGAAAAATAACCCTCCCCAAGACCCTGAAAAGTGAGTGCAAAGTGCACTAAAGTTCCCCTAAGGACAAAGAAGTCGTGTTAGAGGAATAATGCAGGAAAGACACAAACCAACAATGCAACAATGATGGATTTCCAATCTTGGGTACCTGTGGAACAAGGGGACCAAGTCCAAAAGTCACAAGCAAGTCGGAGATGGGCAGATGCCCAGGAAATGCCAGCTGTGGGTGCAAAGAAGCTTCTACTGGACAGAAGAAGCTGAGGTTTCTGCAGGAACGAAAAGGGCTAGAGACTTCCCCTTTGGTGGACGGATCCCTCTCGCCGTGGAGAGTCGTGCAGAAGTATTTTCCTGCCGAAAGAACGCAACAAGCCTTGCTAGCTGCAAATCATACGGTTAACGTTTTTGGACGCTGCTGTGGCCCAGGAGGGACCTGGAGGTCGCAAATTGGACCAGGAGGTAGAAGGGACATCGCGCAAGACAAGGAGCCCTCTTAGCAGCAGGTAGCACCCGGAGAAGTGCGAGAAACAGGCACTACAAGGATGTGTGAAATGGTGCTCACCCGAAGTTACACAAAGGAGTCCCACGTCGCCGGAGACCAACTTAGAAAGTCGTGCAATGCAGGTTAGAGTGCCGTGGACCCAGGCTTGGCTGTGCACAAAGGATTTCCGCCGGAAGTGCACAGGGGCCGGAGTAGCTTCAAAAGTCGCGGTTCCCAGCAATGCAGTCTAGTGAGGTAAGGCAAGGACTTACCTCCACCAAACTTGGACTGAAGAGTCACTGGACTGTGGGAGTCACTTGGACAGAGTTGCTGGATTCGAGGGACCTCGCTCGTCGTGCTGAGAGGAGACCCAAGGGACCGGTCATGCAGCTTTTTGGTGCCTGCGGTTGCAGGGGGAAGATTCCGTCGACCCACGGGAGATTTCTTCGGAGCTTCTAGTGCAGAGAGGAGGCAGACTACCCCCACAGCATGCACCACCAGGAAAACAGTCGAGAAGGCGGCAGGATCAGCGTTACAGAGTTGCAGTAGTCGTCTTTGCTACTATGTTGCAGGTTTGCAGGCTTCCAGCGCGGTCAGCAGTCGATTCCTTGGCAGAAGGTGAAGAGAGAGATGCAGAGGAACTCGGATGAGCTCTTGCATTCGTTATCTAAAGTTTCCCCAGAGACAGAGACCCTAAATAGCCAGAAAAGAGGGTTTGGCTACCTAGGAGAGAGGATAGGCTAGCAACACCTGAAGGAGCCTATCAGAAGGAGTCTCTGACGTCACCTGGTGGCACTGGCCACTCAGAGCAGTCCAGTGTGCCAGCAGCACCTCTGTTTCCAAGATGGCAGAGGTCTGGAGCACACTGGAGGAGCTCTGGACACCTCCCAGGGGAGGTACAGGTCAGGGGAGTGGTCACTCCCCTTTCCTTTGTCCAGTTTCGCGCCAGAGCAGGGCTAAGGGGTCCCTGAACCGGTGTAGACTGGCTTATGCAGAAATGGGCACCAAAAGTGCCCAAGAAAGCATTTCCAGAGGCTGGGGGAGGCTACTCCTCCCCTGCCTTCACACCATTTTCCAAAGGTAGAGGGTGTAACACCCTCTCTCAGAGGAAGTCCTTTGTTCTGCCATCCTGGGACAAGCCTGGCTTGACCCCAGGAGGGCAGAAACCTGTCTGAGGGGTTGGCAGCAGCAGCAGCTGCAGTGAAACCCCAGGAAAGGCAGTTTGGCAGTACCAGGGTCTGTGCTACAGACCACTGGGATCATGGGATTGTGCCAACTATGCCAGGATGGCATAGAGGGGGCAATTCCATGATCATAGACATGTTACATGGCCATATTCGGAGTTACCATTGTGAAGCTACATATAGGTAGTGACCTATATGTAGTGCACGCGTGTAATGGTGTCCCCGCACTCACAAAGTCCGGGGAATTGGCCCTGAACAATGTGGGGGCACCTTGGCTAGTGCCAGGGTGCCCTCACACTAAGTAACTTAGCACCCAACCTTTACCAGGTAAAGGTTAGACATATAGGTGACTTATAAGTTACTTAAGTGCAGTGTAAAATGGCTGTGAAATAACGTGGACGTTATTTCACTCAGGCTGCAGTGGCAGGCCTGTGTAAGAATTGTCAGAGCTCCCTATGGGTGGCAAAAGAAATGCTGCAGCCCATAGGGATCTCCTGGAACCCCAATACCCTGGGTACCTCAGTACCATATACTAGGGAATTATAAGGGTGTTCCAGTAAGCCAATGTAAATTGGTAAATTGGTCACTAGCCTGTTAGTGACAATTTGTAAAGAGAGAGCATAACCACTGAGGTTCTGGTTAGCAGAGCCTCAGTGAGACAGTTAGGCATCACACAGGGAACACATACCTATAGGTCACAAACTTATGAGCACTGGGGTCCTGACTAGCAGGGTCCTAGTGACACATAACAAACATACTGAAAACATAAGGTTTTCACTATGAGCACTGGGCCCTGGCTGGCAGGATCCCAGTGAGACAGTGAAAACACCCTGACATACACTCACAAACAGGCCTAAAGTGGGGGTAACAAGGCTAGAAAGAGGCTACTTTCTCACAACACATGATCGCACACGTGGCACCACTGGACAAACATACTAATGGTAATCTATTGTTTAGCACAGAACTCTGCCATACCACTGCCCTGACACCCCTAGGCATGGGATTCATACAGCCCAAAAATATGTAAAACAGTACCTGGGTCAATCCATGTCCACTTCAAATGTTAGACCAGCTACATCCACCTACCATTGATACAACCCAGAAATGTCCACATGAGGATGGCATTGTGAAGGAACCTGGAAGGAAAAAGTGATAAACAAGGAGATTAGGCAGGTAAAGACTTACATGAGCAATACAAATGTGTTCCAAATAGTGTTCTTTCTCAGATTCTGCATTTAGCCTGCTCCAAACAAAGAAGTACCTCATGAGAGTCACAATTCCAAGTATAAACTTGCCAGACAACCTGAGCTGTAAACTACAAAGCATCAATTGATCTGTCTGATGGTCACACAGAGACCCTTTTCAACCAATCCTGACCGCCCACAGTACCCCACGTAGTCAGTGAAATCACAAAAAATCACATACTTACACTCAGGTGTAAGTACTGATTGATGATGAGGTGTAAGTACTGATTGATGAGATCTGCCCCCATGTCTCCCACTTTCATCGTTATCCTCACTTGGCTTTTCTGCATTCTAAACCCGGTGGAACTGCCAGCTCCCCCTCATCTGAGAATTATGGGATCTGTCATTTCAGGGCAAGGTTGTGGAGCAGGAAGCAAGCCACAATGATCCAACACACTTTAGCGGGTGAGTGGAGACTTATCGATGCTGCAGAATCTTGCCTTTAGGAGCCCAAAAGCCACCTCCATGACAAGCCATGTCCTTCCATGGGCCTCATTTAAGAAGACTTCCCCTAACATGGTTGGGTTCCTTACTGGTGTCAACAACCAGGAATAGTTTAGGTAGGCAGAGTCCCCCGTAAGGAATTGTGACATGTGTGCAAACATGAGTCTAGGGCATCATCACATTTGGCAGCAGATATAGCAAACAAACACACATGACATATGTACCATACCAACCAGCCAGGCTCTCACCGGGTACTGTTGTGTCATCATCATATGTGAGATAGCGCGTGTTCCGCATGATGAAGGCATCATGAACTGAACCTGGATACTGTGCACATACTTGAGAAATGTAGAGGTCTGCCAAACAAACTACTTGGATATTTATGGAGTGGTAGTTCTTCCTATTCCAAAAGACCTGTTCATTGACATGTGGGGAAACCAAGGCTACATGGGTACCATCTATGGCTCCCATTACATGTGGGATGTGTGCCAAACCATAGAACTCTGCTTTTACATGCACAGAATATTCACTTTGTGGAAAATGGATGAAGCTGTCCAGGTTTTTCAACACTGCAGAGATTACATCCTTCAAGACCAGACTGAAAATGGGCTGGGACATCCCTGCAGTTAGGGCCACTGTATTTTGGAAGGTGCCTGTGTCCAGGAAGTGCAGCTCTGACATGACTTGTACAATGAGTGGTATGCAATTTGGATGACTGATAGCAGGCATCAAATCTGGCTCCAGCTCATGACACAGATCATTGATTGCCTGCCTTTCCAGGCAATACATTTATATGACATGTCTATTGTCTATGGTCTGCAATTCTCCTAGTGGACGGTACACGGGACGTTGTCTGACCCTTCTCATTGCAGGGTAACTATGGGACAGAAAATGAGAAGGTATGTCTATCACTCATTGTGTCCCTTGTAAGTGACATGACATATGTCACATGAAAACTGTGACATGTCTTTTGATAGAGTGAAAACATGATACACAGCACATACTAGTGGTCACAGTGGCACATTATTTACATGTCATCCCCTTGCCTCAATTAAGATATGTTTATATTAACTGAGATATCAGAAAGGCTATGTGATACTAACATCAAACAATGCCTGTGATTGAAAGGCCAAAATACAATCTTGCAAATGGCTGAGAGGGTAGTGACTATGCCACCCATGATTCCTGAAACTTAGCAGGACAACATGACAACACAATCCTTCCATCGGCGGAAGTTGTCATGGTATTAGGCGGATCATACTGTGGTGGACATTTACAATTGGATTTCATTGCTGCCTGTAGCGGTATTGGGCTAATGGCAGTGTCTGCCGGCTGTGATGGTCGCGTCCGTGGCTAATGTGACTGCCATCTTCTGCTTCTTCTCTCACTGACAGTGCTTCTAGCAAGACCTCCATGACCTGAACTGCTGTGTACTGCCTCTGGGAGCAATCATGCCACATCCTACAGGTGAATGGTCCCCTGCCTTCTCACCAGAAGAGACTGAGGAGCTTGTGGAAGAGGTCCAATTCCTGTATGAACAGCTCAATGGTACACCAGAGGAGCAGGTAAGAGCACCATGCGCAGATATGTTTCTACATCTCTACTGAGATATGATTTAGTTAGCCTAGGCTTCTGGGCAATGTGTCAGAAAGTGTCCTTAAAGCCCTGTAGGTGCCATCTGTGTGTTTAAATGGTTGAGTCCCTGAGCATGTACCTATGTGAAGTGACAGGTTTAGAGTCCTGAGGCAGTGAGGAGAGTCTGCAATGAGTGTGGCCTGGCTGTGACCTGTAGAGACCATATGCAGCCTGTGAACATCAGGGGTTGTGGATGTATGTGTGCAGTGTTCACCTTTTGGTGTAGCTGTCACTTGCCATTTTGTGTGATATGTTATATCGTGTTCCTGGTCAATGTAATGTGGAATTCTCATGTCACACAAAAAACATGGCTCTACTAACTGGTCAGTGCAGGGGCTGAGCTAGTGGTTGTGATGGATACCCTTATAGGGACTGTTAGCAGTAATGTCTCCTTATCTAATGTCTACAATGTGCCACAAGTGGAAAGGAAGGTCAAGGCAGGTTGTTAGTGGCTTGTTGGACTGTCTTTTAGTTATCTATGCCTGTTCTTGTGTGGGACTTGTGGACATGATTGTCTGTCTTTGAAATCCTCGCAGGTCAATGCCCATCAGAAGAAGGGGATTTGGCATGCCATCGCCAAGTAGGTGCGGACCTTGGGGGTCTACGGCCAGAAGGGAGCCCGCTGTCAGAAGATGTGGGAGTGCCTGAGATGCTGGGCAGGGAAGATCACAGGGGCCCAGCTGGGGCAGTCCTCCCAACGAGGACTGGGTGTCCTTAGGACCATGAACCTCCTAATGACCCACATTTGGCAGTGGCCTACCCTGAGATGGATGAGTGTTTGAAGGCAGCACAGTGGCCACAAGGGGGTAAGTACAGGCCTAACTCATCTATGCCTCTTTACCAGGTGATTGAGCGAGGGACAGAAAGCTAGCTCTGACAATGTGGGGAGTGTCAAGTGTCACAGGTCTTCAGAGCTCACATTGGTGAACACAGGTCATGTATTGACAACAGGTGTGCACATTCATTTTGGTTTGGGACCTGGAACTCAACCATGGGAACCCTTCTGTCCTGTAGCACAGAATGGAGCACATGTGACTTGGTTATAAGTTCCAGGAATCTGCATTTTCTGCCCTGGTGAGTGTTAGTTCCCACCAACAGATCACTGCTCCCTAATGTCACAGTAGAAAGGTGGGTAGGTTCTTGCCCTCTGTCCTCTGCTATGTATTGGGGGGTATGTCTCTGTGTGATTTTAAGTCAGGCAGGTGCAAGTCATCTCCAGTGTTTATTGGTTTCTGATGTGTTACAGCATTATGTGATTCAGTGGTGCCCATCAGCCATGTCACATGATATACATAGCTAACATCTTCACACCTGTTGCAAGCTAATTCCTATTGGTCATAAGGGAATGTATATTGACGTGTGATGACCCATCAAATTTGACAATATGCATGTTGGTTACCAGTGTGCATATGCTACATTTCCACTAAGACACATATGTTGGTATCAGACGTAAGAATGTGATTGCCATGCTGATGTCCTGATAGTAGAAAACTGTCACATATTTTGTCCATGGTATATTTATGAAGGTATGATACGTAGGCAATGGTTGTCCTCTCACAGCTATGGCCCAGACAGTACTGTGTCAACATCATGTGTATTTTGTTAACAAAAATCATGGCTACATGTTGGAATGTATCATATGTACCTGCTGTAGCTTTGATTGAAATGACACATGAGACCAAGGTGTTTGGGGACTTCATTTTTGACAGTAAACCTATTTGGTGCAGTTGTGATAGTTCATTAACACCCACGTGTAGGTTGGTAAGTGTGACCTGACTTGCATCATGGTTGGTGGACCAGTTATGTTAGCATCACTTATGCTTTGCCTCTGGGAATCCTCCACAGACAGATGCCATGCTTGCCATATCTGATGTGTGAGTAGTGATGTTGCTTCTCATTCTGTGACAAATTATTTTACTCATGTTAGTGTTTGCAAGGTATGTTTTCCTCCTTCCTGCATAGTACATTTGTTTTTTTGATACATACACAAATTAGTAGACTTGTGTGTGGGACATTGGTGTGAGCTTACTTGGTCCTCACTTGACTTCTATTGCTCGTCTTTTGGAGACATTTAAACTGGATATTTTGGACCTGAGTCTATTGTCACTCCTTGCTACATCACAATTGGTGCATATGTGTGTGACATGTGTACTACCTCCTTAAATATCATTTGGCAGGTGATTCATATTGATGTGTCATATGATGGTATGTGCCCATAGTGATATGGTTGGATCTATGTCACTTGGTGAAGGCATGGCTTGTTTGTACCAGAATTGCCTGCCTTTACTTGCCAAAATATTTTATTGCTTGTTACATTACATCAGAGTAAGGAATTTGTGTGGTAATGATTGGGTCTGTGTAATTGGCTAACAACCTTACAATGGGAATCGATTGCTTGTCGTCTGCTTGACTAATTTGTTCTGATTATGGCACATGTATGTTGTGGATTTGTCACCTAGTCATGGTACGGTCAATGTGATAGGTCAACTTAATTCCTGATATTGTAGTTTTCTCTTAACATGCTTTGCTGGTGTGTGTCACCTGTAAAATTGAGGGGCATGCATTGTTTAGTGTTGTTACATGGTGTTGATATTTTGCTGGCACTTCCTGTGGGGGGGAGAGTCAGTTGACATGATGGTATGTGATTTCTAACTAAATTGTGAGGGAAATGTTATCATGTGTATGTTATGACCCTACTTCAATATCTATTTTCAGCATCAGCACTGGCAGGTGAAGGAGATGGGGCACAGCCGAGTGAGGAAGCCTCTGGCCACGGGACCTCAGGTTACAACATCACAGACACCGATGGACCCAGTAGCCCAGAGGGAGAGGGGAGTGCTATGGGGGAGACTGGATCTGCAACATCTTCATTTGAGTCCTCCTTCAGTGGCCACTCCCTAGTGGAACCACTCCTGTACCATCTCTGTCCGCCACCCCAATTCTATCATAACCCTCCCTGTAGCTCCCTACCCAGTTGGCCATGCCTGCTAATCCAAGATGGTGAGCATCTCCTTTGCCGAAGGCACCTCTACCCCAGCCCATGTTCCCCCTGATTCCCCCAGTGAGGAGGCTTTTGATCTCCTGAGGTCTATCTCTGTGGGTCAGATGGCCATTGCGAATGTCATCCAGAGACTGGCAAGCCAGATCCATCAGAGCAATGCATTCCCTGAGGCCATTCACAGTGCAATCTCTGGCCTACCGAGAGCATTTCAGGCTCTGGCCTCCACACTGACGGCAGCCAGTCACCCCTTATATACCCCCCCACCTTCCACTTCCCAGTCCAAATCTCCCCTTCCCTGACCCAGCCAAAGCACACAAATAAACTGGTATGCATCCACCTCAGCACCACTGGCACACACACAAACAACATCCTCCTGCAGACACAACAACAGTCATGACTTGCCCTGACACCCACCAGCATCCAGCCACCACACTTATCCTACCCACAGCCACCACCTCAGCAGACCCTCAAACATCCATCCCAGTACCCACACCCCCAGACACCACATCCACTGACACACCTACATGCAGCATGCCCACCATATCTGCAGTCACCACCCCAACAGACAGCCACCCACCCACCACAGCAGCCCTCAGCTCCTCCACCACCTCAACTCAAGACACATAAATGCCCTCACTCTCCCACCCAACAGATACCCACCCCACACAAACATACCTCCCACATATACCCAAGATATCCACACCTAAATGTCAGAAAACCACTCCCTCACCCTTCACACCCAAACCCCCTTATTATGACTGTCCCTGTGTGTCTAAAAAAGTTGCCCTTACTAACCTTGACCTTTTCCCTACCCGCCCCCCCCTTAACACCCCCAAAAGATGTGTTCCCCCCAAGCCCATCCCTTCCACCTCCAAGGCCTCCCCTATCCCGCTCGCCAGCACCCATGTACCACCACCAAGAAGAGGTCCAACCTTCACAAGAAAGTCCCCCTTCATAAACCAAAGTGATGTAGTCCTGCATGATGTATGCCTTGTCCTTTGTGTACATGTGGTGTGTGTTGTGGAGTTTTTCATTGCAGATACAAAGTGTGTTGAGTTGTACAAGTGTGCTTTGCTTTTGTGTGCATATGACTATTTCGGTGTGTGTCCCTCAGAGCTGACTGGTGTCTTGTATAGTTTTTCGAGTAGTGTATGCTTTGTAGCCTTGTCCTTCACCCATATGTGTGTGTGTGCATTACATTTGTTGTTGGTATTGGTTGTCAATTAGATCTGAATGGGCCCTGTTTGTGTGGGTATGTTTTTGTGGGCCTTGACAACAAAAGATGTGTCCCAGTATGGCCCCCTTCCATGTATGGTTTTGGTGTTCCCATTGCTGCTGTGCCGGTGTTGTTGTGATGTGTCGCTTTGTGTGTTTTGACTGCTTGTGTCTGCGTGCATTGTGCATGGCATAATGGGTTTGATGTGCTGTGTGTGTGTTGTTTGCTGGGTTGTATGATGGTGTTGTTGTGTGTGTTCCATGGCATGTGGATGTACCTGTGTGCTGTATGTGTGTCCAGTCCCTAGCCAGTGTTGGGTGTGAGTGTGTGACATGTTATTGTATTTGTGCAGTTGTTGTGCTGTTTTTACAAGTTTGTATGTTGTATGAGAATTTGAGCGTCTGGACCTGTGCTCTGTTGCCATGCGTAAATGGGTGGTATTGATGTGTGGTGTGTGTGTGCTGGTTGAAGTGTGCATGATGTGTATGTGTGGGTGTCCTTGATGCAGTATGTGAGTGGGTGTCGCTATGCTGTTACGTGTGATTGCAGCCCTCCGCACCCCCTCCCTATGTTATGTTATGCAACTGTACAAATTTATCCATTTTACAAATATAAAAGGTGAGTGTGTGTACTTCTGGTTGTTGTCGTACTCGTTGGTGATGATTCTGTCATCTTTTGGCAAGAACGAGCAGCGGGATGACGTCTAGTTATTGTTCCACGGCGGCTCCTGACATGTATAGCTTCCTGGAGGTGAGTGTCTTCTTTTATACTGTTCGTTTTCACCTAGTGCTCCGTGGTGGTTGGACCACGGCAGTCACATTGGTGGTGTGCTACCTCCTAATAGGCTCAGCAGAAACATGGTTGCCACAGGACTGTTGTGACCGCCTCGTTCTGTGCTTGCTGTGGGTGCCGGCGAACCGCTGGCGGTCTTCTGTGTGCATCACCGCCAGACTCATAATTTGGCGGTCTGCTCTGCCAGCCTGTTGGTGGTTGGACCACCACCGCTAACATGGCATCATGAGACCACCAAACTCATAATAAGGCTCTAAGTCCCCTAATGGACTACTTTGAAGACACTTGGGGATAGCAGACTGCTTCACTTTTGACACAAGTGCCAACCCAAATTCGTAATACCATTTTGTAGGAGGCTGGTCTGGTTTGTAGTGGGTACCTACAATACTTACACCTTATACCAGGTCCAGTTATCCCTTATTAGTGATTTGTAGGCAGTGTCTAAAAGCCAGGCTCTCTCGAGGTAGCTGTGGATGAGCAGCCAAGGCTTATCTAGGAGACATTCAAATCTCATGCAATACCACTATAGTCACACAGTATTCACACACATGAAAGAAAACGCTCAGTGTTACAAAAATAAAGGTACTTTATTTTGGTGACACAAATACCAAAAATATCACCCTTAGAAGGTAAGTAATTAAAAAATTATGTACACTAGTATGCAAAAATAGGCATTACAACTGTTAGAAAACAGTGCAATTAGTGAAAATCACAATAGTTAGAAATGGGCCTAGGGGCAATAGAGAACATATACTAAGAAAGTGGAATGCGAATGTCGATTTCCCACCTAGGCATGTGTAGTGTGTAGAGGGGAGAACTAGAAAACTCCAAAGGTAAGTACTAGAACCCACACCAGTGCCCAGGAAAGCAGGAGTAAAACACAGTAACTTTCCCAGAATACGCACAGAAACGAACCAGAAGAGACTACAAGACACCAATAATGGATTCCTGGACCTGAGGACCTGTGGAAGAAGGGGACCAAGTCCAAGAAGCACAGAAGAGTCCAGGGAGAACAGGAGTCCCTGCTAACCCGGATGAAGGTGCAAAAGAAGAACCACTGGTGAAGTAGAACAGTCAGTACTGCACCAAAGAAGATGGAGTCGGGTTCTTAATTGGTGCAAATGATGTCCCACGCCGGATGGAGGATTGCAGTCTGGTTTGCGTCGCTGGAGTCTGCCAACAAGCCTTGAGACAGGCAAATCTCGTGGTTAGCGGAAAATGGCACTGCCCGGGACCAGGAAGGACCAGATGGACTCTACCCAGGAGGGGAAGTCAGAGGGTGCTCTCAGCAACTCAGAGAGCCCACAGAAGACCAGGCAGCCCACAGAGGAGTCCCACAGCACAGGGACAAGGAAGGTGCAAAAAGTAGGTGCCTGCTAAAGCACAGAAGTGACTCCTTCACCCCAAGGGAGATTGCTTCGCTCTTCTGGTGCAGGCTGAAGACAGGCTGTCCTCAGAGGAGAAGATACAATGTTGCAGAAGACATCTTTCTTCCTTGTTGCAGTTTGTAGAGTTCCTGGAGGGTCAAGATGCAATTTCTTCAGTGAGAAGTTGAAGTGGAGGATGCAGAGGATTCCTGCTGGAGTCTTGCAATCCAAATCTGAAGAACCACCCAAAGGAGAGACCCTAAATAGCCCTGAAAGGGGGATTGGTCACCTAACCAGGTGAGCACCTATCAGCGGAGGGCTCTGACATCACCTGCTGGCACATGCCATTCAGATGCTCCCAGAGTTCCCAGCCAACCTTAAATCCAAGATGGCAAAACCCAGTGAACCTCTGGAGGACCTCTGAACACCACCCCTGGGGGGGGGGGGGGTGGTGATGGACAGGGGAGTAGTCACCCCCCTTTCCTTTGTCCAGTTATATGCCAGAACAGTGACTGGGGGTCCCTGAACCAGTGTAGACAGGTTTATGCAAGGAGGGCACCAAATGTGCCCTTTAAAGCATTTCCAGTGGCTTGAGGAGGCTACCCCTCCCGAGCGTGGAACAACTATTTCCAAAGGGAGAAGGTGTAACACCCCTCTCCAAAAGGAAATCCTTTGTTCTGCCTTACTGGGATCAAGCTTTTCAAGCAACAGGAGGGCAGAAACCTGTCTGTGATGTTTTGGTCTCACCACTGAACAGTATAGAATCAAGTTCAGGGAGACCAGACCTCACAATATTGGGTTGACTTTGTGGACTGTTCTGTTAAAGCTTTAGATGGCTGGCTATGTGGCAGCAAAGTGTCTGACTATGAGGGCTTGTACAATCTGTTACTGAGAGAGCATATTTTGAATAACTGTTTGTCTGACTTGTTGCCCCACTACTTGGTAGATTTAGGTCTGGCCTCTCCCCAAGAATTGGAAAAGAAAGCAGACAAATGGTCAGAACAAGGGTGTGCAGAAAACATACAGAGGGAGACAAAGGCAAGAAGAAGGATGGTACATCACATGACAAAGGTGGGGACAAAGATAAAAACAAAGAGTCTTCATCAGGCCCACAAAACTCTTCTGGGGGTGGGTCTAAATCCTCTTCTCACACCCATCAGAATAAAAAGCCTTGGTGCTATATTTGTAGAAACAAAGGCCAGAGGGCAGGAGAAAGCTCTTGCCCTAAGAAAAGCACTAAACCTCCCACCACCACTATCCCTACTGCTACAACCAGTGCCCCTAGCAATAGCAGTGGTGGTGGGAAAACTAACACTACAAATAGTCAGTCCAAGGGTTTAGCAGGGCTCACTCTGGGAAATGTAGTGGGGGTTGGTTTAGTTAGGTAAACCACTGAGGCTGTTTTAGTCTCTGATGGTGTCATTGACCTTGTCGCCCTTGTTGCTTGTCCCCTTAATATGGATAAGTACAAGCAATAACCCCTAATAAGTGGTGTTCAGGTTGAGGCCCACAGGAACACAAGTGCCAGTGTCAAAACGGTGACTGAAAAACTGGTGGCCCCTGAGCAACACCTACTTGGTTATCAGTACCAAGTGACTGACGCCCATAATAACACTGTAAGCCACCCCATGGCAGTTGTAGATCTCAACTGGGGGGGGGGGGTACTGGTCCTAAAAATGTTGTGGTATCCACAGAGCTACCTGTAGAGCTTCTACTACGGGATGACTAGGAGACTTCAGCCTGGGCTGCACTGGAGTCAGAGGCACGTGTAGCCATGCTGGGCATTCCTGGGCATATCTTTGCTTTGACAAGGACTCATGCTAAGAAGCAAATAGGACTGGGAAACTTGGATCCTGAAACTATGGACCAAGAGCTTCCCAAAAGCAGGGCTAGGAAGGGTAAAAAGTTATCCCCTATCACCCCCTCCACTGATAATTCCCCATTTGAGATGGAGGAGTCAAATCCTTGGACAGAACCTACACCTGAAGAACATCAAGCTGACACAGCTGAACTCATAGGTGCAGGGGGGCCTGCCAGGGAGGAGTTAAGTGTGGCTTAACAGACTTGTAACACACTTGAGGGTTTGAGACAGCAAGCAGTCAAAGAAGAAGCAGAGGATATCAGTGGCACACACAGGATGTACTGGGAGAACAATTGTAATGTTTTCTGAGGCAAGGGACCCCAAACCTGGTGCCAGCAAGTGTCTGGTCATTACTTTGCAAAACAGAGAATTTTTCGTTAACCTTGGCACATGATATTCCCCTTTCTGGACATCTGGGGCAAAGCAAGACCTGGCACAGACTGGTACCTCACTTTCACTGACCTCACATGTCTGAAGATACCAAGGAGTTTTGTTGCTCCTGTGTCACTTCTCAAGCCAGTGACTAGACAGGTGGCACGCCAAAGGCCCCCTTAAACCCACTGCCAGTGGTTGGGGTACCCTTTGAAAGTGCAGGGCTTGATATTGTTGCCCCCCTTGACCCTCCTACAGCTTCTGGAAACAGATTTATTCTGGTGGTGGTGGACCATGCCACCAGATATCCAAAAGCCATGCCTCTTAGGACCACTATAGCACCTGCTGTGGCCAAAGCCCTACTGGGAATCTTTTCCAGGGTGGGTTTCCCAAAAGAGGTTGAATCAGACAGGGGTAGCAACTTTATGTCTGCATACTTAAAAGCAATGTGGAAAGAGTGCGGTGTAACCTATAAATTCACTGCACCTTACCACCCCTAGACAAATGAGTTGGTTGAGCATTTTAACAAAACACTCAAAGGCATGATAATGGGCCTCTCTGAAAAACTCAGGAGGAGATAGGATGTCCTGTTACAATGCCTCCTCTTTGCCTCCTTTAGGGAGGTACTCCAAAAAGGAGTGGGCTACAGCCCCTTTGAACTCTTCTTTGGTCACCCTATGAGAGGTCCACTAGCACTTGTCAAGGAGGGTTGGGATCAATCCCTGAAGCCCTCTAAACAAAATATTGTGGATTATGTGCTTGGCCTAAGATCCAGAATAGCTGAGTACATGAAGAAGGCCACTAGAAGCCTTCAGGCAAGCCAAGAAGTTCAGAAGCAATGGCATGGCCAGAAGGCTGTCTTGACAGGGTACCAACCAGGACAGAAAGTGTGGGTCCTGGAGCCTGTGGTACCAAGGGCACTCCAAGACAAATGGAGTGGACCACTCATCATAGTGGAGGAAAAGGGTGAGGTCACTTATTTAGTTGACCTTGGCACTCCTAGAAGTCCTCTCAGAGTACTTCATGTGAACCACCTAAAGGCCTACTATTACAGGGGTGAGTTAACCCTGCTCATGGTCATTGATGGGGGACAGGCTACCACTCCCACGCCTGTAACACCTATTTCCAAAGGGAGATGGTGTAACACCCCTCTCCCAAAGGAAATCCTTTGTTCTGTCTTCCTGGGGTCGAGCTTTTCAAGCAACAGGAGGGCAGAAGGTAGCAGCAGCTGGGGCTGCCTGGAAAACCTCAGAAGGCTGAAATGCCTATGTTCAGATTTACCATTATGTAGCTGGACCTAGGTAGTGACCTATGTCCAGTACACATGTAAAATGGCATCCCCGCACTCACGAAGTCTGGGAAAGTGGTCTTGAAGGTCGTGGGGGACACCTCTGTTAGTGCAGGTACTTTGAACCCTGCCCTCAGGGCTGGAGGGCCTGCTACAGGGGTGAGTTAGAAGTGACCTGGTGCCCTGTAAATGGCAGTGGCAGAAGCCTTTGCATTTGCTCCCTATGGGTGGCAAAATATATGCTGCAGCCCATAGGGATCCCCTGAAACCCCAATGCCCTGGGTACCTAGGTACCATATATTAGGGACTTATAAGGGGGCACCAGTATGCCAATTGTGGGTAAAATACTGTGTTAACAGTAAGTAACAACCACATTTAGAGGAGAGAGAGCATGATCACTGGGGTCCTGGTTAGCAGGATCCCATTAGACACAGTCAAGCACACTGACATCAGGCACAAAATGGGGGTAACCATGCCAAGAAAGCATTCCTACACATTTTGGAATGTCGACGACAGCATCATGGAGCCATAACCAACAACGGAGCAGTAGGATGGCATAATGTCTTCTGATCCACATTAGACGGAACCCAACCGAAAGTCTACAAATTCATAGAAACCCATCGCTAAAAATAACAAAGCTTACAACCATTATGAACGGAACAATCAGTAACCCACATTAAAACCAAATTTAGCAAACAAGCTGACAGAATATAAGACATGCTTCAATGTAAAGTAAATTCCTTTATAAACCTCAAAGGAGTACATTACTTAGAGTCAATAGCAGAGGTGAGCAGAATTGGCAGAATTTCATTCTGCGGAATCACTCAGAATTACATTCAAATTCTATAGAATTCCACCAAGGGGTACAGCGAAAACAGCAATGTGCAGTGCATATCCCTCAGTGCCCTTAAATAAGTATGTAAGGGCACTGAGGAGTGTGCTCTGCATTACAGCACAGTGTATATCCCTCGATGCCCTTACATAATTTTTTAATGGGCCACAAGGGGTATGCAGTACACATACAACTACAATAGCAAATAATACTGATGCATAAAAAAAATATGTACATTAATTTGTTTAAAAAAAAGTCACCAACCACAAAGCTGATATTTGCAAATAAAATCAAATGTAACTAATTAGATAGAGCACATAGTAAACGAAGGAAGAGATGTGGCTAGGGACGCCAGGACCACGAGTTGAGACAGGCCGAGAGGTGTATCCATGGGGAGAAGCCCGGGAGGATTTTGAAACTCAGGGCCACCGCCCGCTGTTCTACCATAGTTGAGTCTGCTCTTGAGGGCCCTAGTCCTCCTTGGGAGAATGGGAGAAGACCCACGGAGCAGTGCAGGGGCCCGTGAAAAGCTTGCCTACAAGCAGATCAGTTTCACCTGCTAGCTGCTAATATAGTGTGGAGGTGAGCAAAGGTAAGTCATAGGGCTGTGGCGCAGAACCAGTAGTTGTGAAGGCTTTCAGCACTAGGCTTGTGCCATCCAGCTTGGAGCCACATACTAGTCATGCCTCCCCGCATGAGGTGTGAAGTGGCCTGGGCTGAACACAAAGGAAATGCCTGGGATTGGAGATCTGCCTCAGTAGATATTGAACAGGATGGGGGGAGAGCAGCCAAACCTATCTTCAAAGGAGGGAAGGACATTTGGAGCAGCTCAGGACCTCCCCCATTTCCTGCAAACCCAGACAATCAGGTGCCCTCTTGATTAGATTAGGAGAGGGGTGTGTTTAGGATTTTTATCCACACCAGTGGGTGGGCTCAGCCAGACCTAACCTCCAAAATTCAGTTTCTGCCATTTTGTCTTTTTAAGGAATGTTTCTCCCTGGAACTGATTTTTGCCACACTTCCCAGGAAGTGGTCATCCAGGTGACCTGCCTGTGATTGGACAGTTGCCCCCCTGCTTTTCAACCCAGGACCAAGAATAAATTTGGCAGAGCTGAACCAACACCTCCGATCCCTGCTGGAAGAAGATACTGGAAAAGAAGGGCTGCCCTGCAGTACACCTGGCCTGCACCTGGACACTGCACTCACAAGGACTGTACCACCTGCAATCTTTGGGCTTCAACAAGAAAAGGACTTTGCCTTGCTTCTGCAACTCCAGGAGTAGACTCCCTGTAAAGTACAAGTACAAAGGAGCTGCCAAGAGTAACCTGCATCAAGTCCTGCAAGAAGAGCCCAGCTGACCAGCGTCCAGTGGCTATTTGAGAATTGTGACCAGGTGCATTCTGGGAACTGTAGTCCCAACTCCCAAGGAGCAACTCAGAGCTTCTGGAACCTTGGATCAAGTTGTGGACACTTCAAGGGCCCAAACAGAACCTCTGGAAGAAGATCCAGAAGTTTGGAGACATTTGGAGCAACTGGTGCAAACAGCTCCATAAGTTGAAGAGATACATCGCGGGAGTTGTAGTCCCAAACCCCAATTGGCAAACCAGAGCCTTAGAACCCTCGGCGGGTGCTGTGGACCACTTTCCTCTATCAAGAAACACTTCTGAAAGTAAGTGTAACAGTGTTACATTGTGGGTGGCCTGAACTCCGGACTTTGTCCCTGTCCAGTGTGACCTTTGTTAACCCTTTGAGCTCTATTTGCTTCTAAGCACTAGAATTACTTTTGATCTTTAAAAATTTGTATCTTCGGTTCCCTACATTGGATTTTCATCATTTGTGTGTCATTTTAAAGATATAAGTATAATCTATTCCTATAAATTTGTGCTGGATTTTTATTGTGTTTTGTGTTTTAATTATTTACTGTTATGTTGATATTGAATGCTTTACACACCTGTCTCCTAAGTTAAGCCTTGACCCTCGTGGCCAAGCTACCAAGGGTTGAGCGGGGTTTAATTTATTGAGACCTAACTGGCCCTAAGTGGGGGTTAGTGGACTATTCCCAGGTGTAGGTACTTACCTACCCTTGCCAATAATCTACTTTTCAACATTTTTGTTGAGCAGTGGTGGGATCCAGTACTTGTGTTTAATATCACACTACAGTTTTAGGTTAAAATTCTCTAAATTGACTTAGAGCAAAACTATTTTAGATTTTTCAAATTTGGACTATTTATTTTTTAATTACTTTATTTTTTAGTTTTCTAAATTGTTCTGATCAATTAGTGCCAAAGTTTTTTTTAATCTAGCTAGCCTACCCACACTCACTGCAGCTGAGCTTAGGGTGTTGTGCAGAAAGAGGGAATTACCTGCTGCTAACAACCTTAGGAAGGCTGTGATGATCAAGTCCCTTGAAGCCTGGGTAGTGCAGATGGAGGTGGAGAAAGCTTCATAGGTAGGAAGAGAGGTTGAAGATGTCCTCTCCAACCTCCAGGAGGAGGAGGATGACATCATTAGTTAGGGCCCCATCCAGAGCTAGTGAAAGGGGAGGGTCTGTGGCATCAGCTGAAGAAGAAACAGACCTGGACCTCAAGGAAAGGGAACTTGAGGCCCAGGTAGCCCTCATGTTTTTGGATGCAGAGAAGATGGCCCTAGAGATGAAGACGTGGGAAAATATTGAACAGAGAGATGGTGGCAGAGAGAAAGAAGTTGAGGTGTCCATGAGTGATGGGTTCTGCCCCAGGCTACCCAAATCGGTTGTTCCTGCCTATGTAGAAGGGGATGACATGAACAAGTGGTTGGAGGCCTTTGAAAGGGCCCTCAAAA
Source organism: Pleurodeles waltl (assembly GCF_031143425.1). Lineage (NCBI taxonomy): Eukaryota > Metazoa > Chordata > Amphibia > Caudata > Salamandridae > Pleurodeles > Pleurodeles waltl. Next base: position 647,682,142 of record NC_090448.1, read on the forward strand.
TGGGAATGGTTAAGCCCAAATATTGGGGTCACTCCTATGGTAGTTGGTCCCAAGATCTGGGAGGGAGAGGCTCCTAATCCTAGTGGGGGGAGGAAGCAGATTCCTATCCAAGAACGAAAAGGTGTTCAACCAAGAAGTTTGGTCTGACACCAGAGCAGTACAGAATGAAGTTCAGGGACACCCAGAATGTCAATACCCAGTCTTGACTTTGTTGACACCTCACTTAAGGCACCAGAGGGCTCGGTACATGGTAACAAAGTGAATGCTTATGAGGGGCTATATAATTTGATCATAATTAAGCACATCTTGACCAATTGTATACAAGAGAGGTTACGCCAGGATCTAGTGGACTCTAAGATGACCAACCCCAGAGAGCTGGGGGAGGCAGTTGATGAGTGTTTGAGAACCAGGGTGGTTGTCAAGTCCCATGGAGGAGACAACAAGAACGGGGAGATCAGATCCCCAAAAACCTAAAGAGGGGTGGGGTAAGCCCACCACAGAGACCCCTTCTGTTCCCCTGAACCCTATGAATGAGGGAAGTAATCCCACTCCCACTCTGACAAGCAGCTGCAAGGAGACCCAGGGTTAAAGAAGGTCTTCTACAATAAGGTCTGCTTTGACTGTCAGCAGACAGGTCACTTCAGAGGAGAAGCAGCCTGTCACATGATGGTGGTTATCTCAGGGCTGACCAGTGTACCCATACAGGAGGACTCCTCAGATGATGAGCGCCTTATAGCATAGGACTGGGAGACAGGACCAGATGGTAAGCTGGTGATCACTGAGGGTGGGAGTAGGCACTTTCACCCCATTCAGGTGAATGGGATCCCTACCACTGGCCTGTGATACACCTCTGCCAGTCACACTATAGCGAGTGATCTTCTGGTGGCCCCATACATGTATGTCCCAGGGGACACCAGGAAAGTTAGGATAGCCACAGGTGAGGTCACCACCAAACCTGTAGCCATAGTGCTGCTGCAGTGGGAGGGTATCCTTGACTGGTTTAGGGTGGTGGTCAGTGCTGACCTCCCCCTAGATTGTATCCTGGGCAATGGCCTCCCAGAGGTGAGTCTGGTCCCAGAGGGGGTGGTCACCCCACAACCCAAAATCCTGGGGGGCAGTTCCTACAGTTAGGAGACAGGGTCCCCAAGAAAAGGGAAGAAGAAAAAGAAAGGTAGGCCACTCTGAAAGGGAGTTCATGTGAGACCAAGGCCTTCTACCCCTGTAGGGTAGGAGCTCAGAATTGGCACTGGTGAGGCCTCACCTGACTCCAAGGAAGTCCTGAGTAGTCAGGGAGCTGTCCAGCTGCAGGGTGTTGTCCCTGCACTGACAGAAGGGAGAGTGGAAGAAGGGTGTCTGTCACAGGATGTGGTAGCCCCCCACTCTAAACAGCAAGAGGGTGCCTGGATCCCACAGCTGGCCCTAAAGCAGCTCACACACCTGTCAGTGGAGAGCTTAAGGTGTGGTTCTGGGTGCTGACAGCTGTCACCATCCTCTGCTGGGTGCTAGCCTTCACGGCAGCACTGCACTTCGCCTGGGAGGCAGACCCCGGGACAAAAGCACAGTAGGTGGGGTTGCTCAAGTGTTGGGTGATCTCTTTGGGCAAGCTAGGTGTTGCCCTAGCAAAGATAGGGATAGGGGGGGTGGCCACCTCACTACTCAAGTTGGCAGAGAGAGAGAGGAGGAGGACACCCTTAGAGGGAAGTTTCAGTTAAAAATGTGTCCCTTTAGTGTTGGAATGGGTTCACTACCCAGAGAAAATGACCCCGACAGGAGGATGTAAGTCAGAGTAGGCCCTGAAAAAAAGGACAGCCAGTTTTCCTCACTGGTTTCCTCTCCTGACAAGCCAGGAAGACTCTCCCAGGGTTGGGTTGAGTCTCCTGGGCATGTGGACTGAGAGGGGGTTTGACTGAGAAAACTGGTCTGATTGCAGAACTCCCCTAACTTTTTGCCCCCATTTGTCAATTTTTACTGGTGTTATCTTGACTCTGATGGTGCCCTGGGTGATGCTAACCAGTCCCAGGGCCTGTGCTCTGTGTAAAATGAGTATGCACATTGCCAGGAGCCGTGGTGGGAATCTGAATCCCCCTGAGACTGCGGGGGGGAGCACTGTATAGGGCCTACCCAGTCACATCTGTGTTTGGCTGATTCTGTATGAGTTAAATGGATGTCTTGGAGGAAAGCTATGTCCACCCCATATAGAGGACATGTAGGTGAGACTTTTCTTCTGCTCAACATAGCTCCTCAGACCATTCATATTAAGGGAAAGTATTTTCAATGGGGAGGTGGTCCTCTCTAGAGTGGTGGTGACGGGTAAGGGAGGCACTTAGTCACCAAAGACAGGAAAGTGTATGGCAATCGGGGGCGCTGGCAGTCCCCTGGTTTTAATAGATACTGGGGGACTCCTATTCATATGGGATGGGCAGGGGAGAAACCACCAACGGGGTGGCCTGTGGGAGACAGAAGAAGGTGAAGCAATATGGCCCTTGTATGGGGCTCAGAAAAGAGAGAGGGAGCACACTAAGACCCCAGCTACCCGTCCCAAGGACAGGCAACCCAGAAAGTGGCAAGCATACACAAATAAGCAACAAACAACCAAGAGGTCAGAGTATGCCTAGTGAGGCTGGCCCTTAGAGCATGTCCATCAGTCGGACTTCCAGAGGGTCCTGCCAAAATGCTGGAGGCATGGAGGGAGGTGACTTCAAGGGAGATCTTGAATAATCTCTGGCAGCATCATTCGAGAATTCTTCCACACAGTACACGGTTCTCACTTTAATCGGAGGACTTCTTAAAGGCCTTGTCTAGGGCATGGCACACCCGCCGAGAAGGGTGGTCACGTTGAGGGGCCGGCAGAGACCCTCTGGTGGATGGTGGTTGGGCGGTGTAAATATCTTTCTCATCCAGGCAATCTGAAAAGCGTGGCAAGCCTTCCTGCTCAGAATAGTCTTTAGAGTTACTATCCATGGTTATTCACATTGTGGCAGATTCCAGGAAGCCACATTTAATGTCCCACTTTTGAAGACGTGGATGTAGTCGCAAAAAAGCCTTCTATTTGGCTTTGGTTTCCATGGATTAATCTGTGGCTATCTGCAGTTTATGGCCATCCAGAATGTGCAGGCTGCGGGTCCTTGGATGAGGATAGAATCTGACAGACCTGTTCATGCCAAAGGAAGCATTCAAGCATCTGGTTGTTTGAAAAAGGCACTCAAGGGTGGATGCTATGGGCCCTCTGGATCTCCAGGGGATGAGTAAGAATGAGACCAAGAGAGTGAGGGAGCAGGTCTGGCAGGAAGAGCCCCACATCATTTTTTGCCTCCAGTTTTTCAGGGATGTCATAAAACCTTATGTTATTCCATCATGCCATGTCCTCCAAGTCAACCACTTTCTGTATGATACCAAATGTCCAGGCCCCCATGAGTCAGCATTGTTCAGCCGCTCCTCTATAAGGGTCTTCCGTTTGTCCAGGTCATCTTCCTTAGAATGAACAGTGCTCATGTCTGCCTGTAGAGTCTCCATATCCATGGTAAGGTCAGAGATCTTCGTGTCCATGGGCCCTAGCTGTGCCACCATTGCTGAAATTGCCTTAAGGATAAGGTCCATGGTGCCTCTGAGGGCTGAGATGTGGTGCTGCCAGAGGATTGCTTCAATTCCTCCATGGCCTCCGTAAACAGTAGCTGTCAGGAGGCTTTATCACTGGCCATTGTAATCAGTTGGGCCCACAAGGGGTGGGGCAAAGTTCCATACAGGGCAGTGCGAGAAGGCTTGCCAGGAAGCCCACGCGGTAAAGGAAGGGGGTGTTGTGAACCAGTGCTGCAGGCCAGGGCACAGAGCATGACCAAGTTGAGCTGTATTCGCAGTCAGCTGTAGGCAGTTGAAGGGATGAAGGAACAATACGGGACCCCTCACACCCCGAAGGCAGAGACAGGGGAAGATGTGGTCCAAATGCCCAGGGGGAGAAGAAGTGGCAGTGTTGGTGAATGGTGAACCCCCCTCACAGTGCAGGGCCATAGAAAGTAGGCTGTCAGGAGGTTCCATGAGTGGAAAGTCCAACTTGTGAAACAGCAACGTAGGAGGAGGACAGACACAATGATGTCTCTTTCTGTAGCCAGTTGCCAAAGAAGAAAGGGGGGAATGCAGTGAGACCACCTGGATAGGATGTTGCAGCCCAATCAAAGCTGCACAGGTGCGGCCCCATGACCCTAAGTCTTCTCGTCTCCTGCCTCAGGGGAATTATGATCCTGTGCATGGCCCACCTGGGACGACCAGAACGCAGCAAGGCCGCAGTGGGGCACTGCCAAGAAGGCCACTTCAGCCTCACCCTTCGAAGGAAATTGGCTGCATAGGCCTCAGCAGGACATTGCAGGTCTGGGCGGGACAGCAAAGGTAGACAGGATCCTCATTCTTTCATTAAGGGAACACCAGCATCGTATGTGGTGTGTAGGAAAGTACCCTCTTCTTTGGCATGGTTACCCCCATTTTCTACCTGATGTCAGTGTGCTTGACTGTGTCTAATGGGATCCTGCTAATCAGGACCCCAGTAGTTATGCTCTCTCCCTTCAAAATGGTTGCTAGATACTGATAACACAGTATTTCATCCACAATTGGCATACCGGTACCCCCTTATAATTCCCTATTATATGGTACCTAGGTACCCAGGGCATTGAGGTTCCAGGGGATCCCTATAGGCTGCAGCATATATTTTGCCACCCATAGGGAGTCCATGCAAAGGCTTCTGCAGGACTGCCATTGCAGCCTGCGTGAAAAGGTACAAGCACCCTTTCACTGCCATTTACACTCCACCAGGTCACTTATAAGTCACCCCTATAGCAGGCCCTCCAGCCCTGAGGGCAGGGTGCATAGTAGGTCATTTTACGTGTGTATTGGACATAGGTCACTACCAGCTACATAATGGTAACTCTGAACATCGGCATGTTTGGTATCAAACATTTTGGAATCATACCCCAAGGCTTTTGCAAGCATTGGTTGTATGATTCCATGCTCTCTGTGGGCTCCTTAGAGGACCCCCAGTATTGCCATTGCAGCCTTCTGAGGTTTTCCAGGCAGCCCCAGCTGCTGCCACCTCACAGACAGGTTTCTGTCATCCTGGTGCTTGAGAAGTTCGAGACCAGGAAGGCAGAACAAAGGATTTCCTTTGGGAGAGGGGTGTTACACCCTCCCTCTTGAAACAGGTGTTGCAGGTTTGGAAGGGGTATACCCCCCAAGCCACTGGAAATGCTTTGAAGGGCACTTTTGGTTCTCTCCTTGCATAAACCATTCTACACCGGTTCAGGGACCCCCAGTCCCTGTTCTGGGGTGAAACTGGACAAAGGAAAGGGGAGTGACCACCCCCCTGCCCACCACCATCCCAGGGATGGTGCTCAGAGCTCCCCCAGAGGGTCCCTTGGTTTTGCCATTGTGGATTCTAAGTGGGCAGGGAACTTTGGCAGCATCTGACTGTCCAGTGCCAGCAGGTGACATCAGAGCCCTCCCTTGATAAGTGCTTACCTGGTTTGGGGAACAATCCCCCTTTTAGAGCTATTTAGGGTCTCTCCTTTGGGTGGTTCCTCAGGTTTGGATTGCAAGACTCCATCAGGAATCCTCTGCATCCGCCACTTCAAATTTTCACTGAAGAAACTGCATCTGGACCCTCCAGGAACACTGCAAACTGCAACAAAGAATCAAGACGCCTTCTGCAACATTGTACTTTCAGCTCCTGCCAGCAACTGCATCTGTTTTCCGGTTGTGCATCCTTTGAGGACAGCCCATCTTCAGCCTCCACAAGAAGAGCGAAGGAATCTCCCTTGAGGTGAAGGGGTCACTCCCCTGCTTCAGCAAACACCTACTGCAACGACGACCGGCTGTGTGGATCCCCTCTCCTGCTGAACTGTGTTGATCCTGCATCACAGTTGGTGGACTGAAGTGGTTCTGACGGTCCTGAGGTCCAACTGTCCAACTTTGGTGGAGGTAAGAGCCTCCCCACATAAGACAGTACCCCATGCACCGCATGTTTTGCAGTTGCCAAGGCTTGTTGGCATCCCTTCCACAAAATTCTTCATGCATCTTGCAGCTCCAGCCCCCAGCACTCTATCCTGCCGCGCACATCTTCCTCAGTGGTTCTCCGGCGGTGTGGGAGCCTTTGCCGTAGTGCTGCGTGGGCCTCTTTTTGCACCTTCTTTGTCCCTGTGCTGTGGGACTCCGGTGCACACTACCTGGTCTTCTGTGGGCTCTCTTAGTTGCTGAGAGCCCCCTCTGACTCCCCTTCCTGGGTAGAGTCCACCTGGCCCTTCCTGGTCCCGGGCAGCTCCATTTTCTGCTTACCACGAGCTTTGTGGGTGCCAAGGCTTGTTGGTGGTCTCCAGCGACGCAAACCAGCCTGCAATCCTCCTTCGCCGCGGGACATCAGTTGCACCAACCAGGAACTGACTCCATCTTCTTGGGTGCAATACTGACTGTGCTTCTTCACCTGTGGTTCTTCTTTTGCACCTTCATCCGAGTTAGCAGGGGCTCCTGTTCTCCCTGGACTCTTCAGTGCTCCTTGGACTTGGTCCCCTTCTTCCACAGGTCCTCAGGTCCAGGAATCCACTGTTGGTGTCTTATAGTCTCTTCTTGTTTGTGCATAATCCTTCTTTTTGTTTCTATGTGTGTTCTGTGAAAGTTACTGTCTTTTACTCCTGCTTTTGTGGGCACGGGGGTGGGTTCTAGTACTTACCTTTGGTGATTCTATTGTGATTTGCACTAATTGCACTGTTTTGTAAACTTTTTTTATGCCTATTTCTCTATACTAGTGTATATAATTTGTGTATTACTTACCTCCTAAGGTAAGGTATAGTTTCTATGGTATTTTTGGTATTTGTGTCACCAAAATAAAGTACCTTTATTTTTGTAACACTGAGTGTTTTCTTTCATATGTGGGAGTACTGTGTGGCTACAGTGGTATTGCATGAGCTTTGCATGTCTCTTAGGTAAGCCTTGGCTGCTCATCCAAGGCTACCTCTAGAGAGCCTGGCTTCTAGACACTGCCACATTTCACTAATAAGGGATGAGTGGACCTGATAGAAGGTGTACGTACCATAGGTACCCACTACAAACCAGGCCAGCCTCCTACAAGGTGCCACTGCCCCATGGCAGCCAAGGTTACAAGAGAAATATGCGGGTATGCCTGCCTGTGAAGCACCCCATGCAGCCCCTCACATGCAAGCAGCCAGTCTCAATTAGCTGCACAAGTTTTGGCAGGAAACTGGAGAAATAAGGCTTCTGGGCCAGTCCTCAGGACATCTCAGGGTCTAGTGTTGCGCTGCCCCTCCTCTGCTAAAGTGGTCCCTCAATCAGGACGGTGGGGCATCCGGAAGAAAGTGGTCAGGCAGAATTTTGTCCCCCCAGGCCGGAGGAGCTTTACACAGAGCTGGCAATGAGAGTCAGCAGCTAGACTCCACCCTGCCAGACTCCGCCCTCCCAAGTTATTGAAACTGAAAAGCAGTTTCAATATCCTGGTAAGACACAGACACATCAAGAGAGTCTGCATCACATTATGTGAGTGTTTCCAGCTAGATGGAGTTTATGTTTAAGAGGAGTGATTGTTCAGAGATTTGTCTTTCTTCAGTGTATAACGTTTGGTAATACTCCAGAAAGACACTGATGAAATAATCTATTTTGTAATCCCAATTTCTTGTGCATTTTTATACAATTAACATTATTCTGTTTAGGGGTTCCTCTCATTTTAACAAAAAAAATGTTCCTACTGATTTAATATACTCATATGTTTTTGATCGATTAGCTCCGTCAAGTTTTGATATTTCTGGTTAGTAGGATTTTGTGAGTTTTACCTTAAATTTTTGAACAATTGAAGTAGTGCCTCGAACCCAAGAGGCAACCCTCAATATGTGCAGGGCTGCTGAACCATTAAGATGAAATGTAAAGTTCTCAGCCCCACTTACGCAATGTAAATGTGAGGGCTGGCCAGCAGAGCCCTATTGAATGTCTGTCTGGGGCATGGTATCTGTAAATTACAAACCTTACAAACTAATGAAAGTGCATTGTGATTAGATGAAACTTTTATGTATGTGTTTAATTTGGCTTGTGATCAGTATAGGGAAAGGTGTGGAAGACATTGTGACACGAAGGGTTAATTAGCTTGAGCAGTGTAGATGAGCGTGATGCCTGCTGAAACCCGAACAACGTGGAAAAGTTCACAATATTAGTTTCAAGCTTGTTTGTGTAGTAGACTCCGTCTCAACCTTGAGAACGAGAGCACAGGGAGAAGATGGAATGAAAACAATGGCTGGGGAAGGGCAGAGCAGCCAAGAGACAAGTGCTGATAACATAGCTAGAAAATGCCAGAAGGGGATAGAATCCAAGCTTTGAGTTATTTAAGCACTGAAGTGCGGGTGAGGGATTTGAAGCTCGCAGATGGGGTTGTGAAAGCTGCCATCTCCAGACCCAGTGCTGCCTCCCTGTTTGCTGTTCAGAGACTGTGATGCTTGAGAGAGGGAGAGGTCCAAGCGGGCCGTAGAGGGCTTTCCAGCATTTCGTGGACTAAGTTAAGTTCCACACAGGGATGAAAGGCCTTTGTTTCTCTGCTCTATTATTATGATTGATTATTATGCTTGCACTGTGTTTATAATCTGAAGTATTCAGCTTGTTTATATTTTGCTTACTGAACATCGTAGTGTGAGCTTGCTGCAGTAATTGAAATATGCATTTTGGTATGCAGTTGATCAAAGCTAATCTGAAGTATTCAGCTCGTTTATATTTTTCTTTCTGAACATCGTAGTGTGAGCTTGCTGCAGTAATTGAAACATGCATTTCGGTGTGCAGTAAATCAAAGTTTATCTGAAGAATTCAACTTGTTTATATTTTGCTTCCTGAACATCGTAGTGTGATGCATTTTGGTATACAGTTAATCAATGCTTATATCTGTCAATTAAATCTTTGCTCATATATATGTATAGATGCTCTTTGTAGTGTACTCATATATAAATAGATGCTCTTCACTGCTATTCTTATTCTACCATTGTGGATGTGCTAAATGCATACATTTACCTGAAATTCTAGTAAAGCTAAATTGTATTCATAATTGGCGTGTGGTCCTTCATTGAGCGTCCTTATTGACTTATACCGAACAGGTGTCAACCAGTCACCTGGATAAGACAGCTTGCTTTATTAGAGATCTCTCCACTAATAAAGCGACTATATGGGGATATTGGTGCACGATGAGTAAAATGTAGAATGTCACCTTCTTAGTGACATTGTCATCCTTTTAAAATACTGTACCTTTCTGCTAAAATTAAGATTGACTTTAATTTAGTGCATGCATTGAAAACCGTCATTCCATAATATTCAGTTTCTTTGCCTAATGAACAATTTAAATTTCAGCACACTAATTTTATCAAATACTTCTGGGTGATCTATAGCAGGACTATAGATGGAATCAAGTGTAAAGTTGTAACAACCTGCTGGAAATTAGTCATTGGCCACCTCACAGTCAGCAGCTTTCTGTGAGACTCACCACACTCTTAAACGAACCAATATAGCACCCCACAAAGAAAACATGTTGTGTATTGCATACTAATGTTTGAGGAGGAATTTAACAGCCTTTTTCCTAATAACTAACATGAGTTCCGGAATAGAAATTATCTCCATTTTTAAAAATATTGAACTACTCTGCGACTAGCCTTTTTATTTGTCTGATTTAGCCCTTTAACTTTTCTTGTTAGAAATTGCAAGTCAGTAATATTATTCATAGTATAGTGTTTGGGGAGCATAAAAGACTTATCTTAACTTATTTCTTATCGTATTTTTACCATCATTTTTACTTTCATGTTTCTTTTTTTCTGCCTACCTCCCGCCCTTCTCCCTAGTACCAAAATCATGTCTTTTTTAATGCCATTATTTAGCAGACTCATGCGCTGAAGTACAGTCTTGAGACCGATCTAATGAACTAGCATTTTATCCCCATTCTGGACACTTCAAAGAAAGCACCACTTCACCAGGTGGGATGCTTTCTCTGTGTCTTACAAAGTGGCTGATAACTTCTTGCATTCATCTGTATAGTAAAATGCACAAAGCTATATGTTAAGAGCACAAATTTGATCTTTTAACAGTGGAATAGGGGTCTTTCGCTGGACTCGCTGTACTTCAATTAGTATCCCTGTTCCTCATATTGCAGGGGGGATAACTGTAGCCATTTTCTCCTCGCTAGTAGCGCACATTGAGCCACCACATTGAAGGAATGCTCTAATTAGTCAGATTTTTCATGGTACTATTGTACTTAATCAATACTGTGGCGTGCATGTGTAGTACTACAAGTGGGGGTACTATTGCTGAATAGCTGATATTTTGTTGGCCCTGTTATTTTTTTCAAAATCTGCTTTTGCCCATTGATTTATTTATTTTTGGACTCCGTAAACTGTACAAAACATTTTAATGTTGGACATTGCTTCTGATGATTTGCATAGTTGTCTTAAGGACTGATTTCTATTTTACCTGAGATTGTCTATCTTGCTCCTTTAACCCCTTCGCTACCAGGCCTTTTTCCCCCTCAGGTGCTAGGTCTTTTTTTCGCTATTTGGGGCAGCTTGCACTTAGGTCCTCATAACGTTTTGTCCACATAAGCTACCCATGCCAAATTTGTGTCCTTTTTTCCCAACATCCAAGGGATTTTAGAGGTACACAGAGTCTGTGGGTTCCCCTGGAGGAGACCAAGAAATTAGCCAAAATACAGCAAAAATGTTGTATTAAAAAAAAGGGAAAAAAGTGATGGAGCAGATATGGTAACTAAGAAATTTCTAATGACTAATGTGTGTTTATTCATAAGAAATATGTATAGAAAAAATAATTTCAGAAAATAAATTGTGCATTTGAAAATGTTCCATCGGGGAGTGGTCACCATGTGTATTAACAGATGCAAAATAATGGAAAAATGTATAAGAAAATGCACTAATATGTCATAACGAAGTGTATAACCTATGTTTCATATGAATTCATATTATTAAATTAGCCGGGCTAAAGTCTAGTTCCATTGGGCCTTTCTTGCTCTGAACATGAAGAATTTGAGCGTCTTGCCCAGGACTGGTAACCGGGGATGGCAACCTTGAAACACTCAGAGTTCAAAATGCTCAGCTAGAAAATTCTGCAAATGTACCAACGGACAGGAGATGATGAAGACAATTTGATACAATTATGTGTAGTGTAGACTAAATGTACTTTCCCAGGATTTGAACAATAGAGGCACTGACTAAAGACTCGTATGCAACAATTTTGTTATCTGAAGAGCTGGATGATGTTCTCATCGCAAGAAAAACCAATCCGTTTTATGGGACACAAGACATATGGAAAATCAAAGATTTGGTAAACAAAAACTATAGGTTAGAGTCATAACTTCCGATAGACTGAACAATTAGCCATTAGTGGGATGGACTGGGAGACCCTAATAAAAAGTCATGACAAGGGGTGAGAAATCTGAACTGCGAGGAGAAAGTTGATGACGTCAGGAGACGCTGTCCGAGGTGCTGACATTGTGCTCATACTCTGTGAGCCTGATGCGTAGCTGACTATTGATGACCTGAAGACGAAGACTGACTTGTTGCTGATCCATCCTGGATCGGTAGCTATGAAAATGTGAGTGGCAATTTCTGCCTTTTCTTCTAGGTACCAACTGCACTGTTTGTAGAATTTCTCTCTTTTAGGTCGATTTTTCCAAATTAATGTTTTCACTAAATTGTTTTCGCATGAAGACCCACATGCTCTTGCTAATCTTGGTTAGGTAGGCTGACAGGGGAGACGTTGACACTGACAAATGACTGGCAAATTATTTGCTGAACTGCATAATTAATGCTGATATTCATTGTCTTATTATTTGCATTGTTGCTCATGATTTCCTGGGAGAAAATGTTTTTCTTTTGATGACTAATAAAGATTGATTAATAAAGATATAATTAGCAATTGATTAGAATTGTAAGCAATAGGGAATAAAAGCTGTTAACCTTTTCCATGAGTGATGGTTATCTCTGATTAGTGTGGTTTTCTTGGGGGTTTCTTAAGGTGTTTTATCTTGTTCTATTGATGTTGATTATTGATTTAGTAATTACTGCATGACTAGGATACTCCATGCGATTCAAAAGATTCATCGACCTATACGCGTCCCCTTGTAAGTTTACTTACTAAGGACCAGGCGTGCTAGCAAAATGGCTGCAGAAGAAGGCTTGTGGTTTTTCCCCTGAAAATGGCATCAATAAAGGCTTTGCGGTGCTAAATTCACCATCTTCCCAGCTTTCAGGAACAGAAAGACTTGAATCAGAAAACCACATTTTTCAATACATTTTAGGCATTTTACTGGGACATACCCCATTTTTACAATTTTTTGTGCTTTTACTCTCCTTCCATTTAGTGACAGAAATGGGTGTGAAACCAATGCTGGATCCCGGAAAGCTAAACATTTCAGAAAAGTAGACAAAATTCTGAATTCAGCAAGAGGTAATTTGTGTAGATCCTATAAGGTTTTCCTACAGACAAATATTGAAATTGAGGTGAAAAAAACAGCCATTTCTCTCCACGTTTTACTCTGTAACTTTTTCCTGCCATGTCAGATTTTCAAAAGCAATATACCGTTACGTCTGATGGACTCTTCTGGTTGCAGGGATATGTAGGGCTTGTAGGTTCACCAAGAACCCTAGGTACCCAGAGCAAATAAAGAAGCTGCACCTTGCAATAGGTTTTCATTGAATACCGAGTATACAGCAAATAATTTGGTGAAATATAAAGAGTGAAAAATAGGCATCAAGAAAACATTTGTATTTCCTAAATGGGCACAAGATAAGGTGTTGAGAAGCTGTGGTTATTTGAACATCTCTGAATTCCGGGGTCCCCATACTAGCATGTGAATTACAGGACATTTCTCAAATAGATGTCTTTTTTATACACTGTCTTGCAGTTGGAAGGAAAAAATGTAGAGAAAGACAAGGGGCAATAACACTTGTTCTTCTATTCTGTGTTCCCCCAAGTCTCACAATAAAAATGGTACCTCACTTGCATGGGTAGGCCTAATGCCTGCGGCAGGAAATGCAACATGGACACATCACATTTTTAAATTGAAATCTGATGTGTTTTTTGGAAAGTGCCTAGTTGTGGATTTTGGCCTCTAGCTCAGCCGACACCTAGAGAAACCTACCAACCCTGTGCATATTGGAAATAAGACACCTAGGCGAATCCAGGATGGGGTGACTTGTAGGGCTCTCACCAGGTTCTGTTATCAAGAATCCTTTACAAACCTCAAAATTTGACAAAAAAACACTTTTTTCTCATTTTTCGGTGATCGAAAGTTCTGGAATCTGAGAGGAGCAACACATTTCCTTAGACCCAGCACTCCCCCAAGTCTCCCAATAAAAATAGTGCCTCACTAGTGTGGGTAGGCCTAGAGCTGCGCAACTGAAAATGTCCCAAATAACAATGTGGACACATCACATTTTCCCAAAGAAAACTGACCTGTTTTTTTGTAAAGTGCCTAGATGTGGATTTTACCTCTAGCTCAGGCGCCACCAAGGGAAACCTAGCAAACCTATACATTTTTTAAAACAAGACACCTAGGGGAACCCAGATTGGGGTGACTTGTGGTGCTGTCACCAGCTTCTGTTACCCAGAATCCTTTGCAAATCTCAACATTTGGCAATAAAAGACATTTTCCTCACATTTCAGTGTTAGAAAGTTCTGGAATCTAAGAGGAGCCACAAATTTCCTTCCACCCAGCATTCCCCCAGGTCTCCCAATAAAAATGGTACCTCACTTGTGTGGGTAGGCCTAGTGCCCGCAACAGGAAATGCCCCAAAACAATGTGAGGACACATCAAAATCATCAAATACAAAACTACCTGTTTTTGTAGGGGCAACTGCCTTTTGGTCTTGGGCTGAGCAGCCATCTAAAGAAACCTACCAAACCCAAACATTTCTGAAAACTAGACATCTGAGGGAGTCCAGGGAGGTGTGACTTGCGTAGATCTCCCAGGGTTTTCTTATCCAGAATCCTCAGCAAATCTCAAATGTAGCTAAAAAATCACATTTTTCCCACATTTCTGTGTGGGATCACCTCTCCCGCACAAATTTCCTACCATCCAACGTTCTCCTCAGTCTTCCGGTAAAATTGAAATCTCACTAGTGTAGGTGGGCCAAGCGCCTGTGTCCGGGAAGAGCCAAAAACATGTTGAAAAATGAGGGGGAACAAAAGCGGGTCCAAAAGAGCAGTTTAATAAAAACATTTTTAGGCTGACAAGGGGGGAAGAACTTTTATCAGTATAGATGCGACAATACTGGGTGGTTGAAAATTTGTGAATTCCTGCAGTTTCTCGAAGGTTCCATCATAAAAATGTGGGAAAATGTGTGATTTCAAGCAAAGTTGGAGGTTTGCAGAGCATTGTGGGTAAGAAAATGGTGCAGGGTGCATGTGAAGCACACCACCCTGGACTCACCCAGATGTTTAGTTTTCAGATGTGTCTAGGTCTCGTAGATTTTTCTAAATGGCAGCGTCCCAAAGTCCAAAACGTGCAGCCCTCACCATTCCAAGTGGGACGATTTTGAGAGTTAGACAAGCTCTCATGGTCCTAATGTAAAACCAAAATCCAAAATAATCAAATGTCCTCTTGCTTGCCGTGGGATAAGATGTTTAAGTGTGCGGGACAAGGGCTGAAAGACTGTTACCCCCTTCAGTTGGGGTAGCCACCACCCCACTATTAAAAATAAATAAAAAATCCTGGCATCTAGTAGGCTTTCTGCCCCTCTGGGGAGTGGATCGAGGGTAATTGCCCCATCTGCCCACCGGTGGGCAAAATAACTTTGTCCCCATTTATTTGGGGTGGGGGTATGACCATACCCCCATCTCTCTTTTTGAACAAAAAGTGTTCCTTGGTGTCTGGTGGGCTTTCTGCCCCCTTTGGGGCAGATGGGCCTTACAAAAATAGGCCAATCTGCACCCAAGTGGGGCAGAAATGGCCAACTATAATGTGTCACCATGGGGTGCGACCCTTGCCCAAGGGGCTGCCACCCCAAACAAAACACACACACCAATCATTGGTGCCTAAGTGGTTTCTGCCCCCTCTGGGGGTAGATGGGCCTAATAGAAATGGGCCGATCTGTCCCCAGGTGGCAGGAATGGCCTAAAATAAATTTGCCCACCAGTTGAACAACCCTTGCCTAAGGGGTCAGTCCCCATCTGTAAAAAAAAAAACCCTGGTGCCTAGTGGTTTCTGCTCCTCTTGGGGGCAGATCGGACTAATGAAAATAGGCCGAAATGCCCTAAAATAAATTTGCCCCCCAGGGGAGCAACCCTTGCCTAAGGGGTCACTCCCCTTACATGAAATTGAAGTAAAAAAAAAATCACTGGTGTCTAGTGGTTTCTGCCCATGGGGGCAGATTGACCTTTCCAAAATAGGACAGTCTCCCCCCATGGTGGGTAGAAATGGCCTTAAATAAAATTGCCCCCAGGGGAGCTCCCCTTGCCTAAGGGGTCGCTCCCCAACTGTAAAAAATAAAATCCCTGGTGTCCAGTGGTTTCTGTACCCCTTGGGGGCAGATTGGCCTTCCAAAAATAGGCTGATCTGCCCCCAAGGTGGGGAGAAGTGGCCTAAAATAAAATAGCTCCCCAGCAGCGCAACCCTTGCCTAAGGGGTCACTCCCCATACGTTAAACTGACATTACAAAAAAATCCTGGTGTCTAGTGGTTTCTGCCCCCCTTGGTGCAAGATTGACCTTCCTAAAATAGGCCGATCTGCCCATAAGGTGGGCAGAATTGGCCTAAAATAAAATTCCCCCCCCCAGAGGAGCGACCCTTGCCTAAGGGGTCGCTCCCTATCTGTAAAAAAATATATTAAAAAAAATCCCTGGTGCCTAGTGGTTTCTGCTCCCCTGTGGGCAGATCGGCCTAATTAAAATTGGCCAATCTGCCCCCAGGGGTGCAGAAATGGTCTAAATACAATTTGCCCCAGGAGAGCGACCCTTGCCTAAGGGGTTGCTCCCCATATCTAAAAAAACAAAAAACTAAAATTATCCCTGGTATCTAGTGGCTTTTGTCCCCTCTGGGGGCAGGTCGTCCTAATTTAAATAGGCCGATCTGCCACCTAATAATTAAATGCCCTCCAGGAGAGCGACAATGCCCAAGGGGTTACTCCTCTTATGTAAAAATATAACATAAATATATATTTTTTTTAACTCCCTGGTATCCAGTGGGCATTTCTGCAGCCCGATCGCTTCACGGTCGGGCTGCAGTAATGCTTACAGAGACATGAAAGGAAAGCCCTTTTCTTTCCTATCATGCCTATGCCTGCCCCCACCTCTCGGTCAGAAGAGAAATGCTTAGCATTTCTTTTCCGCATCAAGATGGGAGGTGACCTCTGATGAGGGCAGCACGCGATTGCATAGTGATGTCTTCAGATGTCACAGGGGTGAGGGGGGGACGGGGTGGAAAGGGAAGCGATTCCCCTTCCATCCATGACGGGGTGGGAGGCCCACTGGGGAGCTCTGGCGCTCCCCCCATGGGCCAGGTGCAGGAAGAGCTGGTCTCGTCCGTGGCACAAGGTTACCGTGGTCGAGAGCGAGACCAGCTCGTCCAGGCACCGTGGGGGTTAAGAGAGGAATAGGGGTCTTACACTGGGCACTATTAGCTGATACTTAATACCCCGGTCTGCTTATTGTGAAGAGATTGACAGTGGTAATTTTTACAGCCTCACCAGTAACAACAGAGATAGATTATCCATTCCGCCATCATAAAGGTCTGCCCGCCCGAATTAAATTTGGGCGGATCTTTGGTGCAATGACAGTGGAGAGTACTCCATCTCTGCAGCGTTTACACTCATCCTATGGTCTGATGGCATAAGGTCCAATAGAGGTTGAACTATATGTCCATCTCCACCTACCTAATTTGGGTGCGTGGACATACAGATCAGCTTTCACTACCCGTAACTGCCAGGAAAATTCTGCCGGTAAGGGACAGGGAAAACTGTAAAAATGCCCCCTCACCATTGAAGGTAACTCCTATGGCAAGGTGGGCATTGCTGATTTTGCATTTTGTTTTTGTGTTACATTTTTTTTTTACTTTGTCAAAAGGCTCTACCATGTTTGTCAGAGCTGTATGGCAAAGTTACAAACTTACATTACATTTTCAGGATCCACCTTGATGGAAGGTCCTGTCAATTGTTGAAACGTCCACTGGTGCAATGGACATTTCTATATTTGATCATTAGTACCTCAGTTAGGGCCACAGCGTAATTTACTCCATCACTCTGGTGTAGAACGGCCTGACCACCAAATATTCAATTGTACCTTTAGCCCCTTTTCCTCCAAGATCTTTGGATAGCATTAATGTTGCATAACTCAACACTCCATCCTTTGAGAAGAAAAAACTTGAAATATTTGATCTGCTCAACACAGAAAGCCGTTATATTACTACTCACTGAAACATGGTTTATGTAGTAATCTACACCAGATGTACTAGTAGCATTGCCCAATAGCTACCATGTATTCAGGTGAATATAACAGAGGGTAGGAAAGGGGTTTGGCTGGCTGCAACTGTCCATAAAAACTTCAAAACCTCACTGCACCATTGTGAACTCATACCTGATGTTGATATTTTAACACTAAAAAACAAGTTATCATTCCATACTCTGATTGGTTTACTTACCTACTGAACACCTCAGCAATTTTATAACACCATATGTCCCTTATTAGTTGACCATTCTCAACTACTAATAATTGGAGACTTCAATCATCGGGCTACTGATAAAAATGTGGGCTAAAAAATTAAATTTATGGAGCGAATGAACTGTTTAAAACTAAACCAGCACACATTAGGCCCTACCACATTAAGAGCCAATCCATTGATCTGCTATGCATGTTTAATCCTCAGTTACCTCAACTGGAGGATTTGCCATGTATTGGGTCTGACCATCACATGGTAAACTCACTCTGAAAATCTTGTAAATACTGAAAACACGAGAAGCATGCTGTGTACCTCTACCCCATACCATAAATCTGATGGTATGAACAAATGTGGATCCCATGATCACTTTGCCACTGGTCCCAAACCACACCCAACTGAAGAGCCCCATTCAGGGTCAGCGGTTGTCTGTTGTGGGCCACAGTATTCAATGAATGAAAAGGAGTTAATTTCAAAGGTAACAGAAACAGTGACCTGATATCTGTCTCATGTTTCACAATCAGCAAGCCCTTCATCTTCCTAAAAATAATAGTGTTTGCTCTGTGAATCACAGAAGCACACAAATAGAGGATGGCTTGGGTCCAGCCATACCTCTGTTTCCACTAGACCCTCTTAAGCTTTCTTAGGGAATTGCCAATCTGAAGCATAATAGTCTAGGATCAAGAATGTTCTAAAATTGAAATCAAACACTGAATTTATGGGGATTAACAAAGCTATTAATATTCAAAGTCAAATGTTTAACAATGACCATTAGTCGCTGCCTATTATTTCTCAAAAATCCAGAACCCCTACATTTTCTGAATCTTTTCTCACATTTTTGTCTTGGTGCCCTGCCTCCATGTTTCACCATTCACGTTTCTTAACTAATCCCAGAGTGCTCGCCCTCTGGTAGCAGGGAGTAGGAGCTGGAACCTACACTACCTTCAGCTTCCTCCATCTTTCTAAAATAAGAATGGAGCCTAATTTGTCCCATAGGAAAAACATGGTTTGATATGCACAATTATCCTTAACCCCTTATAAAACGTTAAGTATTGCATAGGTCCTCCTAATTTTCTGTGACAAAATATGGCAATTTAGCCAGATTTTAATGCCCACATTTCTGATCACCAATCCAGTCCCAGATTTCCAAATCCCATTATTTTTAGTATAAATGATATTTACTTCCCAACTCCTCAGCCTCCTGATTCAAATTCATCTGCTTCACCATTTCAATTCAATAACACATCCTATCTGTTTGTTGAATCTTTACCAGAAACTCGCAAGCCTTTTCTGGTTCATGGGAGATTTGAAAGACCACACTCATAGATATGTTCAATTTGGAGACTCATTGTCAGTATTTTCAGGTTGGTGGCATGCATGGCTTATGCTGATTTAATTTCTAACATTCCCTTTAATGTAATCTTGTGCATATACTTTGTAGAAAACCAATTTTGTGTTTTTTGGCAAGGCAAAAATTTTTCTTGAATATTGCAAATGATGTGAAAACACTTCTTTTATTAAATTAACTCTCATCTCTGACTTTGACGCTTAGTAATTTAGCCATAGCCATCCTAAAAGGAGTTAATCTCTCCATTTCAAGGAATTCACTCATCTTGTCAAAATGGCAAAATAATAAAGGTACGCTTCTTCTAAACATGTTGTGCCTAGGAGTTTGTTTTCATTCAGAGGTAGCCTCCTCTCTATTTTATAGGTCTTTATCTTCAGCATTAAAGCCCAAAAACCTGAATTAAGCTCCATGAGGGCTTGACCTAACTAAGTTTCTCTATCTTTCCCGCCTTTCTTTTTTCCTGATCCCCTTTTTTGTCTGAAGACTTTCTTATCACTCAGTCTGTGTTCATTATAAATTCTATAAGCAATATTTACACCTTTTTGCCAGACAATATTTAGGCCACAAAATTCTGGCACCATACCTGAGCAAACTAAATGGTTTTGCAAAATAGGTAAGTAAACATACACCAGCCTACATTATCCAAGTCCTATAGTTTTCTAATAAGGCACCAAAAAAATGGTCAGTGGACTTATATAAAATTTGCAAGAAGAAGAAAGTGTATGCCAGTTTTGTAGAATCGTAACATCATATTGACATGAATGAGTGTCACTGATCTGCAGCCATCCTAAATTGAAGCACGGAGGGTGATCTATGAGATTGGACCAGAACTTTGTCAAGAGCCCTTTAGATATGGGCTGTTCACTCAAATTACATAGAGTCCTTGCTCAAAGTGTTTGTCAGAATATAACTTCTCATATTTGGTTTGCTAATTTCCTGTGATTTCTAGCCAGTCTTTTGGAATTAGAGGCATTCTTTTTTTCATCTAACTTATCGTATTCAATGACTTTCTTTGAATTTTACAGCCATAGAAAATGTCTGCACACACACGTCCTGGAAAAACACAACACTTACCTTAATAGAACATGAAGATCCCCCTTGATTAGCTTTACCAGCCACACAAAATGGCAACAACAGGCCTAAGGCTAGAGCAGAAAAGACAGAGCAACAGAAGAAAGAATGACAGAAAAACAGTTAAGAGAAAAAAGAGAGTAGCACAGAGAGTGCGGCAGAATTCTCAGATGTTGCAACTCCTCATAACACAAAGCATACATTTGCAACCATTTTTCTATTGTCCAGGTCATCAAGGGAACAGCAACTGAAGGGGATCAGATGCAACTAAATAACTTCAGAAACGTCATGGCAGACTTTAACTGTATCCTAGTTTGCACTCTCAAAACCCTTAAAAGCAACCAGGAAAGGCTGAGTACCTTCCACCTGTGTTTTCTCAGGTGAAAACTTTAAGTTTTGCTGACTCAACAAAGAAGCTTATGCACCCACTGAGGGGGTGCAAATCACCTGCATTTTTATCTCTTTGGGTAAGGGGGCCAAAACCAAGTAAAAGCAGTGTGCAGTTGAAAAATTAACAAATTTAAACTTTAACAATATTTTATAGTAGCCAATGCCGTAGGATATTAAAACGTACATGACAAATAAAAGTGCCTAGATTTCTTATGTCTGAGAAATAAAAAAAATATTGTGAATTACACTTCATTTTCCTAGCTTTTGCTCTATTGTATCTTTCCTTGCATGACAAGATGTAACATTACAAAGACAAAGGCGGCAATATGTTACATAGGGCCTCTTTACTAGTTTGGCAGTTTGACCATAAGACTGCTGCAGTGGTGGCCGCCAAAAGGATGCCATGTTGGCAGTAATACAGACCGCCGTATTATCAGTTACACAGGCAAGCCCACCAAAAGACAGCCAGAATTCCGACACCGCCAGGACCCTGGAGGGTGTAAAGAGGCGGTCTCACCACATGCAGCCCCAGCCCGTCAAACATCCACCAAAGTTATTACGACCCACAAATCACAATAGTTTTTTTCATGGCAGTAAATCAATTGCAGTGCTATCCACGGATGTCGGCAGTCACCACAATAATACACCACACCACATTGGATAATTTGAAAACCCCACACCGGACACACATCCACCCATCCGCCACACCAATTCCCTGCTCTATAAAACACACCCCTTCACACTCCACAATCCTTTGCAACCAGAACGCCACACACAGCTCATAAAAGGCTGTAGGTAACTATCCATGCACAAGGGAGGACACCAGCAAGAGGTGGAACAACCTCAGGGGGATGGTGCGATCCATGGCCACTGTGCACAAGCTGGCGGTCAGCAAGGCTGTCGGTGGCCCCCCGCCTCCTCCCCCACACTTCACATCAAGGGAGGAGGTTTTGGACATCCTGCATCCTGAGGGCTTGACAGGGATACCTGGGGGAGTGAAGTCGGGTAAATCACAACACCTAAAGGTTTCTCTTGCATGATCACTGATCACCTTTTCACATCATAATTGGCAAACCACTTATCACCACTGTGTCCAACTGTCCAAATAATCCTCTCTGACGTCCCACATGTCAACTAACCTCATCTGGGGCCCCAGTGTCTGTTAATGGCATGGGTAGTACAGGGACTGATAGCACTTCAACTCCCATCAAGCACCATAAAGAAAAGCAGAACAGTTTACTACAAATAAAATTGCCTTGCCTGTTAATCTAAAAAACAATTCAACACACCTGAATGCTCCACAATTGTACAGTCTATGGCACTGACAGGAATATAATGGGCATCTGCAAGTACAATACCATCCAACACACAGCTACAGCTGTGTACCCTGCTCAAGTGGTCTTTAATCTCCATTCAAACAAAGTACGTACTCACCTGGGGGCACACACATTTAGGAAGCTGGATGTACTTGAAGTACACCATACAGATGACCAGGTATAATGGTAACTCTGAACTGTTGGCCACCTCTGTTTCCATTGTACATTGTGCTGCTGTTAGTTGACACTATGAAGCCATACACTTAACTTTAAAATAATAATTCATTTAGCAGACAAGATATGAGTCTATGAACACACATCCAATCATCAAGATAATCCAAGATCTTGTAACAAGGTGTATGATATGGGAAACCTCTGTTTCCCATATAGCTCTAACCCAGATTTGGAAGCAGGTGTCAATGTCATATGAAGTAAAGGCTTTGTGTGCATTTCTACCAGTCAAACTTTGAAGTCATTTCTTGCATACTTCACAGTAACTGTGAGTTCCACTTCTTCTACAGATAACCGAGCCATTGTGACAATGGAAAGGACACCAGAGACATCCACTTCCCCTCTGGATGAAAGCCCTCAGTGAGGAAATCACCATTGGGTATGTGGACATTGAGGACAACTCTGGCCCATCTGCAGGACCTGGTCAGTCAACAACTGTCAGCCTCACCCTACCTACATCCACTCTTCCCAGACCTGTTGTTGCACCTATGTCAGTCCTGTTATACATGCAGAGTGGCCTGGTTGGGTACCTCACTGGTGTCAACAACCAAAGACGGTTTGGGTAGCTAGAGTCCCCTGTAAGAAATAGTCACAAAGAGGCAAAATTAAATTTTGGACATCCTAACATTTGGTGTCAACAAAAAGTTGCAGGAACACATGACATATATAATTTACCACCTAGCCAGGCCCTCTCTCTGTATTGTTTTGTCATCAGCAGTGGGATAATGCTGTTCCCATGATGAAGGCATCATGGACAGACCCCGGGTGCCTTGTACAAACTTGTGAAATGTAGAGTTTAGCCAAACAGACTACTTGGACATTAATGGAGTGGAAGTTTCTCCTGTTCCTATACACCAGTTCATTGTCTTTTGGGGGAACCAAGGCTACATGGGTGCCATCAATGGCACCCACCACATGTGGGATATGTGCCAAAGCATAAAAATCAGCCTTCATATGGGCCAAATGTTCACATTGTAGGAATCTGATGTAGCTGTCCAGGTGTTTCAACAGTGCAGACAAAACCAGACTGAACATAGGCTGAGACATCCCTGCAGTTGGGGCCACGGTTTTTGGAAAGGAGCTTGTGGCCAGGAAGTGCAGCACTGGCATGACTTGTACAATGGGTGGTACGACATATGATAATAAATTGGCAGGCATCAGATCAGGCTACAACTGATGACAGAGATCCATGATCGTATGCCTATTCAGGCAGTCGATTTGGATGACATACTGATTCTCCATGGTCTGCAGGTCTACTAGTGTGCGGTACACTGGAGGTTCTCTCACTCTTCTCATGCCGGAGTAACTATGTGTGACAAAATCAACATTTATGTGTTTCACTCATTCTGTCCATTGTAATTGCTAAAAAACATGTCACACATAATGCTCCGACATGCCACATGAAATTGTGGAAACATTGTACACAGTTCATAGCTAGGCAAATAATGGCTTCTTACTACATCACATTCCCTACCCTCACTCATGAATTAGAAATGGAGGAGGGTGTCACTAAAGGTTTCTGTGATAATGACATTCATATCATGTTTCACATTGATAAGACACAAATGCCATATATCAATGGTGTGCTAACTATGCCATTAAAGTTACATTAGTATTAACTCATCAAGCTAAAAGCCTGCAGTGAACACAAGGTCGTGAAAATGTCTCACAGCTTGTGACGCAACTTTGAACAAACTTTCCTGATCAACTGTGAGCCTTAAAATGGCAGCTGCCTGACATACTCAACTGAACAGTGGGAAATCACCTAACTCCACTGGTAGAAGTCGTCATGGTGGCAGGTGGCTACAACCATGGTGGATATTGCCATTGGAACACATTGCTTTCTTTGGTGGTCCTGCTCCAATGGCGATGTCTGCCGGCAGTCGTGACCACTGTCTCATGCTTCATCTCTCACATGACTACCGACAGTGCTGCCAGCAAGACCTACATGACCTGAGCTGCAGTGCACTGTCCCTAGGAGCAATCATGCCATGGCCTACAGGTGATAGAGCCCCTGCTTTCTCCACAGAGGAGCTTGATAAGCTGGTAGATGAGGTCCTACCCTATATAGACAGCTCTAGGGTGCACCAGAGGAACAGGTGAGTGCACCATATGCACATATGTATATTTCCCCATATATCCTTTGTTATGACAAGCAATGGATGATGGGTTAAGTTTGTGATGATGTCCAGGAAATGAGGAGAAATTAAGGGTTGTGGTGATATGTGTGGGTAGAAGGGCACGTTCTAATGTGTTTTGATAGATTTGGAGTAATCAGACATGAAGAGTATGTGATGTATGTTCCTTGACCCACCTACTGACTGTAATACATGATCACTGAAGGTGGTATGACAAACTTTGCCAGGAAGAACATCTTTAAAGATGTGCATTGGTCTGGTCATATGTAACAAGCTGACACCTGTTACTGGAAATAGATGTTGTATGCCTGTTCCAACATCACACATGTCCTGACTCCATATGTTCATCTACCATTGAAGGGGATGTTGAAGACAGTCTATGTATGGCTATGTGCTCTAACTTGTTTTTCACCCTGCTTGTTTTGGAATTGCGCATGTGGACATGACATTTTATTCTTGCCTTTGTCATCCGTGCAGGTCAATGGCCATCAGAAGAAGGGGGATATGATGTGCCATCGCCAAGAAGGTGCGGACCCTAGGGATCCACAACCAGCGGAACACCCACTGTAGGATGAGGTGGAAGGACCTGAGACACTGGCCCCGGAAGACCATGGAGGCCTAGCTGGGGTGTCCTCCTAACGAGGACTGGGTGCCCGTCTGACCATGACCCCCCCCTAATTTCCTCCATATTGGCGGTTGCCTACCCGGAGTTGGATGGGCATTTAAGGGCAGCACAGCAATCACAAGGGGGTAAGTACAAACCTAACACAATTGCACCCCTTTAGCAGGTTAGTGTCTAATGTGACAGATTGTTAGCTCTGACAATATGGTAAGTGCAAAGGGTCAAAGATCCCCAGTCAACACATTGATGTACAGTCCCCAACACTGGGACAAAGATGTGTACATTCTAATGTGTACGGGGACATATTACTCTCCTATGTGGTCCCCTCTGTACAAAAGCATATAATGATGCACATGTAACAGGGCCATGTGTGTACCACAATACAACTTTTCATACCCTGGTGGTTGTTAATTTCCAACTACAGATCAATAATCCCAATATCATGTGGATAAGTTGTCCAGGTCCTTGCTCTCTGTCCATTGCAATGTCCCTTGATCTATGTCTATCTTCAACATTGAGTCAAACAATTTGAAGTCATTCATACTTTTCAAAATGTTACAGATGAGTGACAGCATAATGTGAGACTGTGATGTCCATTTGACATTTCACATGACATACTTGCTTCACTTATTCAGACCTGTTACAAGGTGAACCCACTTGGTAAGAGAGGGATGTACACAGACCTTTGTAATGTCTCTTCTGAGTGGACAACCTACATGTTGGGAACCATGGAGGTACTGCTAGACTCCTATTGGATCACATACATTGCTGTCAGGACAATAAATGTTAGTACCGTGTTCATGTTCAGTAGGTGGCAAGTGCCTACCCAGCATTTTACTTAGCCATACCGTATTAGGCATGATAATGAGTGAAAAAAATCACATTCCCAGTTTAAATCTTATCTTTTATTGCCAACAGAGTGTGCAAATTGAAAGGTTCTGTCATGATTCCACATTGTTAAGAGTTATATACATACTTTCAGTTGCTAAATAGGTTATGTTTACTGAGTCCTGGCTATATGGAAAGCTATTGTTTGCACTGACACTGATGTGGTGCAGGTGTACTGGTTCACATACACATGTGAGTGCCATGGTATGTATATTCAGACATTTGGCTTGCATCATGGTGGATGTACCTGTCATCAGATGTGGTTTGTCTCTCAGAACCTTTTCACAGACAGATAGAAGGGTGGTCATGTCTGATGTGTGGACAGTGATGCTGCCACCGAGTCAGAGATTGGGCTATTGGTGGACTGATTGCATGATTAGGTAAATTTGAATGTCAACTCCATGCACATGACAGTGGTCCGTTGACTAGAAACATAAGATGTAGTAGCTGTTGTTGTGTGTGGTGAAATGCTGTGAGCATGTTAGCCCCTTATATGACTGATATACTTTGTTTTCAGAAGGGCAACGACTTAGATGCCTTGGTCCAAAAAGTATTTGCAATCCTTTCAATCATCACTCTTGGTACATGTGTAGGTGACATGTGTTTAGACTCTGTCATTAAAAAAAAGATTTAAAGTATGGTAATTAGAGAAGTTGCATGATTGCATATATCCATTGTGCATGTTGTTAAGTATGTGACATGAAGTGCTTATGGCTTGTGTACAATAGGCTGTTTACTATGCAATATGTTTCATTGCCTGGTACATGACATTAGGCTTATTTGTTAGAATGTGTTGAGTTTGTGTATTTGAATTGTGGAACTCAATGTCACATTTCTGAACTATTGCTTGATTCTTGCTTGACTATGTTGCTGTGGATAGGGACCCTGTAGCATGTGGCAAATACACCTTGTCATGGAATGGTCAGTGTGACAGGTCTACTGATCATAGTATTGTGGGTCAGAGATAGGTAGCTTAACCTGTGTGTAAATATATTTTTTATAGAGGGACATACATTGTATCCTGTTGTGACAAGATATTGGTACTAAACTGGTACTACCTGGGGGTGTTGGTCAACTGAATGTAAATTTGCTGATTTGTAAAGTGTGATTGAAGTGGTATGTAGAGAATGTGAGGACCATACCTCACTTTCTGTTTTTCAGCATTGGCAGGCAAAGAAGAAGGGGCACAGCCAACTTGGGAAGCTGCTAGCCACAGGACCTCCAGTCATAAGAACACCGACATCGAGGGACCCATTGGCCAGGAGGGCGACGGGAGTACAGTGGGGCTGACCAGATCCTGTCCAATATCCTCAGAATCTAGCTCCAGTGGCCACTGTGTGGTGGCGACGGACCCATCTGGGACCACCCCAGCACCATCTCTGTCTGCCACCCCCCTTTCTATCACCGCCATCCCTGAAGCTCCCCACCCAGTTGCCAGTGCCTGCCCATCCAAGAGAGTGGACATCTCCTTCGCTGCAGGCAACTCTGCCCAAGCCCCTGTTAGCCCTGCTGCCCTCAGTGAGGAGGCTATTGACTTCCTGAGGTCAATCTCTGTGGGCCAGTTGACCATCGTGGATGCAATCCAGGGACTGGCAACTCAGACACAACAGAGTAATGTGTCCCTGGAGGGCATTCATGGTGTACTGGCTGGCCTATAGAGATCTCTTCAGGCTCTGGCCTTCACACTGATGGCAGTCAGCCACCCTTTGTCTACTACCCCCTCCACCTTCCTTTTCCCAATCAGAATACCCCCTTCTCTGACCCAGCCAAAGCACATAAACAGAGAGGCATGCATCCACCTCAGCATCCAAGGGTAGTGCAGAAAAACCAAAGGACCACAAGACACACCTCCAGCATTCACACAAGCAACATACACCTGCACACACAGCAACAGTCACTACCTGCCCGGATAGCCCCTCCACCCCCACCATCACAGACACAACACCTGACACACCTGCATACACCACACCAACATTCAGTGATGCAGTCCCCACACCTTTCCTACCCGCAGGCACCACTCCAGCAGACCCTCAGACATCCACCCCAGTCACCAAAACCGCAGACATAACAACCACAGACATGCCTACATACAGCACATCCACCATACCCGTGGTCACCACCTCAACAGACAGCCAACCACCCACCATGGCATCCGCAGTACCTCCAACCCCCCTCAGCCCAAGAAACATAAAACCCCTCACTCATCCACTCAACAGACGCCCACTGCCCACAAGCATACCTCCCACAAACATGCACCCAAGACATCCACACCAACACCTCTTACAACCACTCCCTCCACCTCCACACCCAAACCCTTTTGTTATGACCGTCCCATTATGTCTAAGAAAGCTTTCCCCTCAGAGTTTAACCTTATCCCCAGTGCCCCCCCATTGACGCCCCTAAGAGATCTGTTTTCCTCCCCAGGACATTTCTTCCACCTCCAAAGCCTCCCCTGCCCCCGTCAGTACCCACACCCTTCCTCCCACCAAGAAGTCGACTCCTCCCAAGATCCACCACTCCCCCAAGCCAAAACTAAAACACCCCTTCCAAGCCTAAGCCCAAATCCTCCCAGCATAAACCCAAACCCTCACCACCCCCCCAAATGTCCCTGAGGTGCCTGCCTGGCCTCTTGATGCCCGTACCTGTGGAGGTTATATGGAAGTCAGAAGTGAAGTTGGGGCACCACTTCATGACTTTAGGTGCAATGGACTAATTTTAAAAATGGACTGGCTAATGGCCTTGCACTTTTCTGTGTTGTCTAAGATTGAAATAATATATAGTGACCAACCAGTTGTTGTTTCTCTGGTTACATCTTTGTCCTGCCTTTCCTTTCCTAGGTTGAGTTGTTCCAGAAGACATTGGTTGTGTCCCAATTTTTGTGTGGGTGTGGTGCTTGTGCTTCTTGTGTTGTTTGAGCAGTATGTGAGGGTGTGTGCAGTGCTTTTGTCCCCCAAGGACAGGGTATGTGTTGTGTGATGGGCATGTGTATGTTGCGACATGTTGTCATGGTGTGGTACTGTGCTTGTGTTGACATGTGGTAGTTGTTGTAGTGTGTGGCTTTGTGTGCTTTGACTGTGTGACTGTGCGTATATTGTGCATGTTATGATAGGTACAATGTGCTGTGTGTCTGATGTGTGTTGTCGATTGCTAAGTTGCTTCAGGGTTTAATTGTGTGTGTTCATTCCCAGTTGGTTGTACATTGCATTGTATGTGTGATGAGTCCCTGGCCAGTGTCGGTTGTGATTGTTTGGCGATGTGTTTATGATTGTGCAGCTGTGGTGTAGTTGTGACTTGTTGGTATGTTGTATGGGACTCTGTGAGACTTGGCCTGTGCTGTGTTTGCCATGTGTAACTGTGTGTTCTTGATGTGCAGTGTGTGTGTGTGTGTGTGTGTGTGTGTGCTGGCTTCAGTGTGCATGCTGTGTATGTGTGGGTGTATTTGTTGCTGTATGTGTGTGCATGTCACTATACTGTTATGTGTGAGTATAGCCGTATGTGTCTATACAAAATTTGCCACTATACAAATGTAACAGGTGAGAGTGTGTACTTATGGTTGCTGTCATCCTTGTCGACGATTATTCGGTTGTCTTTCGGTGAGCAGGAGCAGTGGGATGACATCTAGCTGTGGTTCCTTGGCGGCTCCAGAAGAGTTTGGCTTCCTGGAGGTGAGTGTCTCCTCTTATCCAGTTCGTTACCACCTGGGTTTCTGTGGTGGTCCGACCGCGGCAGAAATGTTGGTGGTGTGCTACCTCGGAATAAGTCTCTGCGGTGGTCTGACCGCACTGGAGGTGCTGATGGTGCTTTGGCTGTATTCTATTGGCATCACCGCCAAACTCAAAATTTGGTGGTCCTCTCCACCAGCCCGTCGGCAGACTGATCGCGGTCCTCGGTCCGCCAAACTCATAAGGAAACCCTAAATGTTCTCATTGTTATATTTACGCATGCTTCCTCCTAGCATGAAATGTGCGTGGAAAATACCATGCAAAAAAGCCAAATGAATGCAATGTTTTTTGAAGATGTTATTTAACTTCTAGTGGAAAGGTTATACGAATAGTGGAAGCTTGCACAGAAAATATTGGTGTATTTTTATTTGAAAGATACAAGTGTTCAAATGGAAAGCAGGAGAAAATTATATTATTTTCATGAAAATCTCTGTTCTGTTCCATTGCTGACAGAATGTTATGTCTTAAAAATGTCACAAATTGTTCTGAATAACATGCATTGATCAAAACACTATGGCAGTCTCAAATGTTTTGCCAATCAGCTCATTTTAGCTCATTTACAAGCATGCTTCACATGGGCATAGTTTATGGGATCTCAGAGCATACTTTGGTCTTTTCATGCAGAACATTCTTTTATGTTTTCTAGTGATTTAGGTTTTTGATTATGCCTTTTTTATTTGGTAGACTTATTGTTTTCTGCAGCAATGTATGTCTAATGAGCACTATTTTCATGATTACATTATTATTGTTTTTTTATGACATTACTACTGTAATGCTGATTATAATTACTGAATAAATTTAGTGCTGTGGGAAAAAAACAAGTGATTTATTTGCTGGATTTGGGAGTTCCGTAATCTACTTTTTCTCCCGCTGATATGTCTTTTCTGATTTCAATCAATTTGTGAAGCTTTGAATATATAGAAAACTACAGTGTGATTTGTGTTTTTTGGAACATGGTCCCAATTCTTTCATTCTTATTTGGAAGGTAGAGTAGCGATATGAAGTAACTATGATTTACTGTGGTTTGAGCACAATTATTTTTACGTCTGTAACTGGTAATTGACTACTATATTTTGCAATTGTCCGTAGGTGAAACCTGCAAGAACCAATGTTTGAGGCGTCTTGGCATAACGCCTCACAGACTGCAGTGAGTTTGTGAATTCCATTTGATGATATTTTTTAAGTTACGGCATCTAACATTGTAAGGTAAAAATGTGTATTGTGATGGGCTTAGAGGTGATTGATCATAATTGGTTCTTAGCTTTACAATTGGTTGAAATTAAACATGACAATTTGACTATGAGATTAACATAAGGCATTATTGTCTGCTTTTCTCCCACGAGCAATATAAATATAAAGTTGATTTTACTTCCTCAGAATTTGTGCATGAGGATTGTAAATATATGGCTTTTATTTTTTTGTATTTAAAATTGCTCAGGATTATCAGAATGCACAGTAAGTGACTCTTAGCCTATTGGTATAGTATTTATAACATAACTTATGCTTACAGGTACAGCTCTGAAAAAAGCAACGTGTTACCATGAAGCACGTGTTGCCCTGGGTCCGTCCGTCAGCTGTTGTTACAAATGTCTTTCAAAGACTATTCATAGAGTTACAACGAATCCTAACATATATGCATTTCAGGGTGAAACCATCATTGCTTTGCAAAAATCATCCCTAAAATTCAAATCATTTTCAATCGTTTTATGCTGTGTTTTTTTAATTGTGACTGCTACAATTTGGTCAGGGGAAAGTGTAATTTGTGTGAACTATAAATACATAGGATTGACCTGAAAAATTAGGGGCCAGATGTATCATGCATTTTGCCAGTCGCAAGCCATGCATTTTGGTATGTATGAAATCCAAACTGTGATTTGGTAACATGTTATTAAACCACAGTTTGGAATTGAGAATACATACCGATTCGGTATTAGAATGGGACGTGTTTAGGGCATTCCTGTCTAATACCGAAAAGCAGAGGTATGCAAGAATGTTTTGTTACTAAAATGAGGTCACAAAACATTTGCATTATATCACCTACTTCTAGTAGGTGGTAACCCATTTGCAAATGGGAAAGGGTCCTCTAGGGACCCCTTCTCCTCTGTGAATGTTCATGAAAATATTTTTTTTTAGAGCAGGAAATGGTGCCATGGATCACAGCTTTTCATTTTTCTTTTTTATATGCATCCTGTTTTTTCCTTTGAGAAAAACAGGCTGCATTTAAAAAAAAAACGATTTCTTTATATAAAAGCAATCACAGACATGGTAGTCTGTTGACCCCTTGCAGGCCACCATCTCTGTGATTTTTGAGTTTCCTAATGGGTCACAAATTGCAACCTACCTCATTAATATTAATGAGGTAGGTCAATTTGTGACCCATTAGGAAACGCAGAATGAAACTCTATGAGTGTCATAAATTAGTAATTGCATTACATAATTGTGATTTGCAGTGAATCGTAATAATGATACATTTGGCCCTAAGTTATGCTTTTCAAGTCATGTTATGAACTGAGTTTGAATAAAAAATATAATTGAAATGTGGAAATTGACACATATATCATTGTGAAGATTGTTTCTGCTCTCCACTGGACAATCATTTAAAGTTTTAAAATGTATCTGTCTGTTTGGTTACCAATGCAGTGAGTTAGCTCTAGCACAGGGCCACTGACATCTCTAATCTGTATTAGTTGTGTTTTTTTTCAACTCCAAAGGTATTTGTGCCTCAGCACAGTGCTCCTGCATTATGATCTGATCCTTGAAGTTCATTATTTTCTTTTGCAGCTCTAGTTTCAACCTTGTCCAATCAGTCTTCCAGCCCTTTCGTTTGCCCCTCCCAGTTTATCACTATCACATCCATTTATGCCAGTCAGACTTCTACTGCAGCTATAGATTTCTCCACCTTGTCTAGTTTATTTGTAATGGTGTCTAGGTATGCTATTATCCTCTTTTGTCCCTTCTTAAGGGCCCTTGTCAACAAGCCCTTATCTTCTTCTCTGCTGTGCACTCTCATCTTGGGGGATATGGTGAGTAAAGAAGTCCACTTTTCACTTGTTGGTATGTTACCTTGCCTTATCAAGCCCATCCCCACCCAGCAGGTCCAAGTCATATTTAGTGAGTGCTCTACTGAAATATGAGATGTTACCCTAATGCCTTTATTCCACAGCTTTTACCCTGCATACCTTTTACTCCACAATTACATTTACTTCAATGTGATTACAATGAGAGTCTTTATTCTGCACATCTAATTTTGCTCCACAATGTATTTATTTTCCCATATTTAAAAGTGTTTTCAGTTAACTTAGAAGCATTGTTTAAAAAAAAAAAAGAAAAAGCAACCATCCTAGAATTAGACGGATTAAGTTTTTTTTTTTTTAATTGCCCACACCAGAATAGCAATTACGTTTACAAGTAAGAGAGGTCAAAAACTCCTCAACTTCATTATAATAAACAAATATAGGTTTAGCCTTAGTACATTTTAAAATAAATCATAGGATCAGCTTTTGTTTAAAAATAACTTTTAATTTTAAAAAATATATAAAAGAGAACGTTCAGCATTTTACACCTAGTCAAGTGTCTGCCTCTGAGGGGTATCACACAACCCTAACAAAGCTAGATAGTTACTACCATCTACCTGAAATGAGAGGTAGGAAAACCCTAGTAAAGAAGACATAAACATACCTTACTATATTAAATATACTGTTATACCTTTCCTGTTTGATTTTTTCAGTGTATTCCTTTCATTTCAAATTTATACAAGGAATTTTTGAAATTTCCACAAGTGGATAATACAAATGAATTGTGATTACTTTTCCACACAGTCTCTTATGGTAATCATAGTGAGGCATATAAAACTTTTTTTGAAATGATATAGGCCCTGATGTGGCCTAAAGAGCGCCCGCCGGCCCAGCGGAAATGCCCCTGCAACGAGGATGCCGAATGGAGCCGGCGGAGTTGCAGGGGTGCGACGGGTGCAGTCTGCATGAAATACTTTGTGGGGCCCTCTTACGGGGGCCCCTGCAGTGCCCATGCCCCACGGCACCCCCTACCGCCATCCTGTTCCTGGCGGGAGACCCGCCAGGAACAGGATGGCGGTAGGGGGTGTCAGAATCCCCATGGCGGCGGAGCGAGCTCCGCCGCCATGGAGGATTCTGTAGGGCAGTGGTAAACTGGCGGGAGACCGCCGGTTTACCCTTTCTGGCCGCGGCTGAACCGCCGCGGTCAGAATGCCCTTGGGAGCACCGCCAGCCTGTTGGCGGTGCTCCCGTGGTCGGTGACCCTGGCGGTCACCGGCCGCCAGGGTCAGAATGACCCCCATAATATTTAAATACACAACCTACAGTTTTTTGCACGGGGAAACCAAAATAATCAGTAAATATTTGAAATTAAGTGATTTTATATATCTATTTCAAATTATTTTATCTATATGTGACATCTTCCAGGACACAATAACAATCAATCTTTCGATCACCACAGTACTGAAGATATATCTAAAAAGGTAAATACTCAGAAAAAGTAAAGAAAAAAAGGTTGACTGACATTTCTTCTTAGATAAGTATGATTTTGTCTATTAAATCCAAGTATTGAAATTAATCAAATACCATGTACCATTTCATTTTTCCAGTATAAATATTCAAGCATCGAAGCATGTTAACATTTGAATTTTTCCTCAAAGCCTAATATTTTTATCCACTTGTAGCTAATTAACAAAACAAAATCTAAAATATATGAGTCTAATTATAAGAATCTTTTCTATCAGGGAGATCCAACATCTAAATAAAAGACAACACCAAATAAAACAGAGTCCTTTGATATACCACAAAATTATTCTCTAAAACATCATCAGAAAGTCTCAAGGTAGATTTTAAATTACTCAGCAAAAAGGCAAATTGTTTTACCTTTACTAATCACCTGTCATGGCAGAAAAAATAGAAAATACAAGGCCAAAGGATGAAAAAACTTTTTTCCAGGAACCAATTAACTTTTTCATTTACAGTTCATTTGCAATTAATTAAAAACATTTTTTCTTCTTTACAGGAAGAAAGAAGTGCAAAATAAACATTAGTATTCACAAAGCGATATTTAAACTTGTTTTTATTTTCCTACAGAACTATTAACTAAAAGAAAGGCATGGAGGTTTGTAAATAATATTCACACAATAAACTAAAGTGATACACCACTCATTAAACAATAGTTTATTTCCTTCAAAAAAAGGTAAGATGGAGAATCTGCCCCTGGCCTCCTATGCTCTTTCTAGAGGGGAAACAAGTTGTTGAAATATAATGGTTACGTTTATTTTAAGGACAGAAACACTGAACCACGGACTCACTGCAAGTACGTAAATTGCAATTCAACTTCTGGCAGAGCCACAGCTGTTACTGCTGAAGATCATACAGAAAGAAGCACTGAGCAGCATCATATAGAACAAATCACCGAACATAGTCACTCTGGCTCTGCAACAGTGTTAGAAGTAAGGAACAATGCTCAACAAATAAAATCCATTGCAAGCACCTCCTGTGAGCCCTCTTGGTCAGTGGTATGTGACGTTGAAACTAACTTTGTAACAAATGTTGTTGGAGATCTACTTAGCATTTAAAATTTAAAAAGAATGGTGAGTAGAAAAGGATAGGGTAGTAACATTTCTTGTCCCAAGCCCAAAACATTTAATAACGTACTAACACCTCCTGAACTAAAAGAAACTTACTTTCATGAACCCTTTCCAATCTATACTAATGAGAAACTTTAAATAAAAACATTAATCTTTGCAATTCTCTACAACTTACGAACTCTCAAGACTAATGATACTTGGATGATGGATGAAACATTCAAGACAGCACTCCCTTATTCAAGCAAATATACACTATTCATAATAAAAGTAACACTAGCAAAATATATCTTGTGCATGCTTTACTACCTTAAAACAATCCTCTACTACCTGTGAATTACTATGTCATTTACAAATGTGAACAAAAGTCCTGTGAGAATTATAACTGATTTTAAATTTGCTATGATTTCAACAAATAAGAAACTGTACTCCGGTACACAAAGTCATGGATTTGTTTATCCATTTGTACAGGCAATTTGGCCTAAAAGATCAAAAATGTCATATAGCAAACTACAATTCTCACTTAAGAAAATCTGCAGTAGCTACTGTGCCCAGGACCGTGTGGAG
This sequence comes from Pleurodeles waltl, assembly GCF_031143425.1. Taxonomy (NCBI): domain Eukaryota; kingdom Metazoa; phylum Chordata; class Amphibia; order Caudata; family Salamandridae; genus Pleurodeles; species Pleurodeles waltl. The sequence goes on from NC_090448.1 coordinate 647,717,707, forward strand.
GATTTCTATGCCACAATTATTCAAACTCCTTATTTTAACTAAAATTAAGAAAAATTCTAACTATTATTAAACTATTTTGAGCAAAATTGGATTGGCCATCTAAACAGGTCAGTTCACAGGTGACTTTCCTATCATCAAATTACATTGTGGAACTCTGTAGGAGAAACACATCCAACCTTCTGTCATTTCCTGGATGTTTTTAAAAAGAAGCAAAGTTTTCATGAAATAAGACAAGAACAATTGATTTTAAGTAGTCTGCTACTTCAAGTTAGTAAAAAAGCCGTTAAGGCCTCATTACAAGTGCGGTGGTATGAGGATCCCCACATTCGCGTTGACGGTTGGGCTACCACACTCCAGGATATACGACTGCCCAATTACAACCCTGGGAGGCAGACTCACCAGGGGACCGCCGTCTTCACTGGGAAGTGTTTCCGATGGGCTGCCAGAGGTCTTCATTATAGTCAGCCAGGGGAAGCCGCCTCACTGATTACAACTGTGTTCTCCACCAGCCTTTTCATGGTAGTTTCCCCACCATGAAAAGACTGGCAGGAAATAAGTGCAGGTGGGCACACTGGGGCCTCTGCACTGCCCATGATTTGGTCAATGCAGGGGCCAACCTGCCCAGCGCCGTCAGAATGCACACTGCCTGCTCTGCTGGCAGAGCACATTCCGAGGATGCTGGTCGGTCCCCTCTGTGCTGTGAGAGAGAACTTGGCTCCTTTAAGGGAGCTGAGTGCTATCTCGTACCACTGACCCCACCAGACTGATTGGTGGGAACCCGCATGGCAATGTTCTGGCTGGTCAGCCCCGTGGGAACATTGTAATACGCTCGGGGACACCACCGCATTGGTAGTGGCATCCTCCCTGCACAGTTGGCGGTCCCATGATGGGACCACCAAACTTGTAATGGGGGTGTTAGTTTGGAATGTTAGGGGGAGCAGACTATTCAGAAAACAGTGCATAGATTTTACTTGAACACAAATTTTAACACCTGTGCCTTCGTGAAGTGCCAAGTTGACGGTTGGCATATGTGGAGTCAAATTGCAACTCCTGCTGGTGTGAAGCGTGTCAACAGAAAGAGAGCTTCACTAAAAAGTTTATGCATCGTTAGTCAAGAAACTATGGTCAAGATCCTACAAAAATGTACTGCTCTGCCACGTAAAAATAAATATAGACAGTGTATGGAGCGTTAATGCAAAAGGAGGATTCAACCAGGTTTACAAAGTGCAGTTATAGACAATTATCACATACCAAATAGTTCTGCAAGGCAGAGATCAACTTGGTGTAAGAGAATGCAAACTGAAGTGTAAAAAGAATAAAATAAATGACTTACCGAGCCCGATAGACAGAGTCATCATGCACAGTTGGTGGTGGCCCCAAGAGAATTGCCTTGGCTTTGGCTAACGGAGCAGTTCATATTTACAGTGGTTAGAAACTTGGCAGAAGGCCATTCTGCTGATGGAGCCCATCAAGGATGACCCCAAGGCTGGCCCATTGCACGGTCAAAGCATGAATGGAACTGATCCTGGATTCCAATCAAGTAGGCCAGAGAGAGCTCCAATCTCAATTTCAGTAAGTTCCACACTGGTTTACAATGCTGTCGCCTTCCTGAAACCACCACCACCTTTCGATGCTGCCAAAAAGCAAAATATTAGTGATAATTGCTCTGCCTGGATAGAGATATATGAAGATTTCATTGATGCACTTGAAAAGACTTATAACAGAAAGATTATCAAATATCTCAAAACTCTTGCTGATGATAGTGTGAAAGAAGTCATAAAGAAAATGCAGAGAACTGACAAAAAAGTCACATACCATCAAATAAAAAATGTGCTGCATCTCAAGTTCAATCCAGTACCAAATGTTGATTATGAAAGGTATGTTTTCAGTCAAGAATATCAAAGTGTTGGTGAAACAATTGATGAATTCCTGGAAATACTCAACACACTCATCAGACACTGCAAATTCAATCAATTTAACAATGAAAAAGCCATGTGGCTTAAAGTTATTGATGGTGAGAGAAACTCTCTCTAAGTCTGGAGCAAGTGCTTATGGCTGCTAGAGCAGAAGAACTTGCTGAGAGACAAGCTGCTGACATAGAGCATCAGAGGTGCCCAGAATGAGTCAGTCGTGAGTGTGAAAATTAACTCGAAACAAAAGACTGAAGGACATAAAAGCCCTCATTATGACCTTAGCCGCCCCCCAAGGTCTGACCTCTGGGAGGCCGCCAATGCGGCCGCACCCCAGCCGCGGTCATTATGAGATCCCCGCTTGGCCGGAAGGCGGAAACCTGGTTTCTGCCCGCCGGCCCAGCGGGGATCTCGGCCGCAACATAGGAGCCGGCTCCAAATGGAGCCGGCGGTGTTGCGGCCGTGCTACGGGTGCAGTTGCACCCGTCACGCTTTTCACTGTCTGCATAGCAGACAGTGAAAAGCTGCATGGGGCCCTGTCAGGGGGCCCGTGACTACCCATACCGCCAGCCTTTTCCTGTCGGTTCAAACCGCCAGGAAAAGGCTGGCGGTCGGGGACTCGTAATCCCCTGGGCAGTGCTGCAAGCAGGGCTGCCCTGGTGGATTATCACCGGCGGGGCAAATTTGGCGGGAAACCGCCGGCCCCGGCGGTGCGACTGCTGCGCTACCGCTGTGGTCTTAATCCCCTCTGATGCACCGCCATCCTGTTGGGGGTGCTTCAGCCAAAACAGCCTTGGCAGTCTTGGACCGCCAGGGTTGTAATGAGGGCCAAAGTGTTGTCTACTTGCAAAAAGAAGCTGTGTTTCAGATGTGGATTTGTGATTCCGCGGGAAGGAAAGTGTACCAGAAGCAACCTTTGACATGTGCCCACAAGGTCAAGCAGCAACATCAATTCAGGCAAAAAATAAGTAATTAAACTTAAGGCAAAAAAAAAGAAAGTGGCCTTGCATAGCCAGCACAACAAAGCCAGTTGTCCTATGTGGCTTAAAATTTCACACTCTTATATTAAATCTGTTTGGCGCATAAACAATGAAATAAAAAATTCTACTGTCAGTTTTTCCTTTTATTTCCTTTTATTTCTAACATATCATAGTGCAAATACTTTTACATGTACATGTACAGTCAAAATATAGTCTTGAGTATTTCCATGAGATTATGCCAATATGAAGCAAATAACAAACTAAACATCATTATATTCTAAACAAATAGCTTGACAATTTTCACGTTTCAAGGCATATTACATCACTTCTTCAGGGCTAATTAGAATGATCTGTAATGAATCATATAAAGGAAATTCCCCAATATTTTCTTCACTCGAGACATAAGGTAAGTGGACTACAAGATCAGTTCAGTTTCCCAGGCAGTTTCTATACAACTTCTAAGGCACACATTATGGGAATGTGTCGATACTAGGACCATGTAAATCATCATACCTAAACTTCATCAATACGAACCATAGAACATTATAGATCACATTCATGTCTAGCGTCCACCACAAGCTGACTCTCCAAATATATCCCTTTGTTACCCTTCAGCCGTTAGGGTAGAAGAGACTTCTTAATGCTGCAGGACGGTCTCGTGTTGCATGTCCGTATCAAACCAAATTTGATGTTCTCTAGTTCGCACTGATAAAGATTAGATTTGATGATTCACATGGTCCTACTATCGATCCATGCTTATAGTTTGTGTTTTAGAAGCTGTGTATGGACTTTCTGGGAACCAGAAGACTATTGTTTGACTGTACATGTGAAAGTATTTGCACTATGATATGTTAGAAGCAAAAGAAAAAACTGACAGTAGAATTATTAACAGAACACAAACATGTTCTCTTGATGCAGTCAAACACTATTGATTGATCCATGAACCAGGTGGATCATTTTTTAAACAAGTCTTTCCAATTAGCAGACTTAGGCCCTCATTATGACATTGTGGTAAATTCCAAATTCTGCCACAGTGACTGCAACCAACATACCGCTGCAGAGGCGAACATCCGTCCGCCACATAATGACACATACACACAAAGCCAACAGAAAACAGCCACAACCACAAATCCGTTAGACCCACTGAACATGATAAACTGATGGAACTACCACCCATACCATTACGCCACCAAAACAACACCCTCCAAATAATGACAAACGTTTCACCACAGTGGACATTCAATGATGGTAAACCATTGGCGGTGAACACCGCCGCAGTGTATTTGGCCACCCAAAAACAAAACAAGAATACATTGGCCAGAACAAAAAAGACACACCTGACACAAATACACACACCCCACACACCAACCAACAGCACTTTAAAACACACACCCACATCACCCACAAACCTCTGCAAACACAAGACGGCTACACTTTGCGACACAAACACAAAAGAGAACTGCACACACATATCACATCCCACACGCACCACCCTCTGCACAACCTACACACACCACACAACACCCATGTCCCCACAAACGTACCCTTGTTTCACCGATGAGGAGTTGCGGGTCATGGTTGAGGAAATAATCAGGGTAGAGCCACAGCTGTTTATATCACAGGTACAGCAGATATCCATTGTCAGGATAATGGAGCTATGGCGGAGGATCGTGGACAGGGTGAACTCTGTGGGACAACATCCACACACAAGGGCCGACATAAGGAAGAAGTGGAACGACCTATGGGGGAAGATGCATTCCGTTGCAGCAAGGCACCAGCTCCCAATCCAGAGGACTGGTGGTGGACCCCCACCCACTCCCCCACAGCTGACAGCATGGGAGGAACAAGTCCTGGCAATCCTGCATCCTGAGGGACTCACTGGAGTAGCCGGACGACTGGACACTGGTGAGTCAACATTTACTACCTATCACCCCTCCATACCTGCATGCCACCACTAAGCCTCACCCTTACACTCATCACCCCACTCTATCCAACACAGTGCACTACCACAATTAACAAACCTAAATGCTCAGCCCTGCATGCAATAACCACTGAATGCACACCCACCACCAATGCATGCACAGCATAGAGAACTAACAATCCCACAATCCATCACCATACACAAACAAAGATGGCAGGACAACTGCAATAGTATAGCGGACGCTAGTGATGCAGAATATGTCACAGACATGTAGCATAATACACCACATACATCCCCAGAGGTGCCCCAGCCAATCTCAGCAGAGAGGAGGTGCCACTGCTACCCAGCCCCCACCCCTAGAAGATGCCCACAGTGATGACAGCTACTCTGGAGCTTGTTTTTTGGGATCTGGATGAACTTCCTAGCCCATCAGGGACCACTGGTCAATCGGCTACCCCAGCCCACACCCAGTCCACTACAGAGCCTCCCCCTTTGGAATCCAACACCACTGCAGCCACCCAACGTCCCCAGACCTCTGTCCCCAGGACACGTCAATCAGTAGTGTGCCCACCCATACAGGGACCCAGGCCACACCTCACAGGCATGACAATGAGGCTCCTGGGTTCAGTGGCAGTGGGAACACCATTCAGGGGACACAGGAACAGGGGGCCAGGGACGGTCGGAGGACAGCTGTGCACCGGGGGAGGACAGGCCCAGGGAACCGAATGCCCAGGAGGCACTCACAAATGTCCTGGGGTCTTACCAAAAATCCCAGGACAAGATGGGTGCGGTGATAAACATCATGCAGGAGAACCAGCGGTTGCAGGGGGACCACCACCAGAAGATCAAGCAAGAATTGCAGGCCCTGAACACGACCATGGTGTCCATTGCACGGGTGCTGGGCGATGTGGCCAACATCATGAGGGACTGCACAGCACACTAGCAGGCCCCTTCCACTAGCTAGTGTAATGACCAGCCCTCCACATCTGCTGCAGCTAGTGGACAGGAGGCCCTGCCACAGGACTCACAGGCCACCATCACCCCTCCCTCTGCAGAATGTGAACCAGCCCGCGAACGGTCCCTGCGACCAAGACAGACACCAGAGATACTTGCCAAGACAAAGACCACCGCCAGGAAATGAGTCCCTCCTGAATGTCCCCCATGTGTTCCACTGTGTCACCTTGTCCACTTTGAACTGCCATTGCTCCCCTTCCAAAGCCCATTGGACACTGGACCTGTGCTACAAATAGACTGGCCCACTACACTGGACTATTTCCAACCACCAACTCACTGTATTGCACTTCCCATTTGCATACCAATTGTCAATAAACACCCTTGGACACAACGTGAGTAATAGTGCTTTAGCTACAGGTAATGTACAGTGTATGGAACTGTAATGAACTGCATGATCCTGTGTAAATGTCCAGTAACATGTTGACCTATCCTACAAATGTGTCACAGTAGTCTGTACACATCACAGCTGTACACTGTTGAAACAACACCGACATCTGCAATAAGGAAAGGCATAGGTGACAGTCAGGTGGGATGCAAAAGTGATGGCTTACATTATGCTACAGTCACACAGCACAAAACTAAAATGTAGAAATGTAGTTCAACAGTCTTACCTGAGTGTCATTGGAAGTACTGCAGGATCAGATGTGACCTGTTGTCCACATCCTCCTCCTCTTCCTACTCTTCACTGTCCTCAGTGTCCACTGCTGCCACAGCTGCATTGTCACCCCATCCTCCTGTAGATAGGGCACATGCCGTCTGAGGGACAACTTATACAACATAAAGCATACAACAACAATTCTGCAGACCTTCTCAGGGGAGTAGCAGAGGGATCTACCTGTTAGATGGAGGCACCTGAACCTAGCCATCAGGAGCCCGAAGGTCCTTTCAATAATCCTCCTGGAACGCCCATGAACATCATTTTACCTATTTTCAGCACCTTGTTCTCGGATTTCTAACAGAGGTCAGGAGCCAGGACAGGTTTGGGATAGCTGATATCACCTGCAAGAAGTAAGGGACACACATTAGCCCTGCACAATTGCATGGGCTATGACTCCTGAAGGCATACACTGACATACATTGGGTGGGGAGTCAGGCTCACCTTTTATCCAGACTCTGTGCCTCGGTAGTTGTGCCATCAGCTGTGGGGCACTGCTATTTCTCAGGACAAAAGCATCATACACCGACCCTGGATACTTGGCAATGACGTGGAAGATGTACTGGTCAGCACGGCACACCATCTGGACATTGAGTGAGTGGAAAATCTTCTGATTTCTATACACTTGTTCATTGGCCCTGGGGGGACTAAGGCAATATGGGTCCTGTCAGTGGCCCCAATTACATGTGGTATATATACCATTGCATAGAATTCAGCCTTCACAGCAGGTAAATCATCTACCTGGGGGAATGCAATGTAGCTGCACATGTGTTTGAGCAGCAAGGCTGTCAAAAACATTGTGTTAGACCTGACAGCCTTAGGGTGGTCACCCTTAACTTTTTGCCTGCCTCCCTCCACTTTTTGGACACTGTTTATGCTGGTTTTAGGACTCTGCTCACTTTACCACTGCTAACCAGTGCTTAAACATGATGCCATTGGATCATACCCAATTGCCGTATTTAATTTACTTATAAGTCCCTAGTAAAGTGCACTATATGTGCCCTGGGCCTGTAGATAAAATTCTCCTAGTGGCCCTGCAGCACTGCTTGTGCCACCCATGTAGTAGCCCCTTAACCATATCTCAGGCCTTCCTTTGCAAGGCCTGTGGGTGCAGTTTTACTGCCAATTCGATTTGGCATTTAAAAGTACTTGCCAAGCCTAAAACCCCCCTTTTTCTACAAATGTCACCCCTAAGGTAGGCCCTAGGTAATCCATAGGGCAGGGTGCTATGTAGACAAAAGGCAGGACATGTACCTGTGTAGTTTAAATGTCCTGGTAGTGTAAAACTCCTAAATTCGTTTTGCACTGCTGTGAGGCTTGCCCCTTTCATAGGCTAACATTAGGGCTACCCTCACATACTGTTTTAGTGGTAGCTGCTGGTCTAAAAGGAGTAGGAAGGTCATATTTAGTTGCCAGAATGTTATACAAAATCCTGCTGACTGGTGAATTTGGATGTAATATTACTATTTTAGAAATGACACTTTTAGAAAGTGAGCGTTTCTCTGCACTTAAATCCTTCTGTGTCTTACAATCCACAGCTGGCTAGGTTCAGTTGACAGCTCCCTTGTGCATTCACTCAGACAAAGCCCAAACATAGGATGCTCAGTCACACTTGCATACATCTGCATACTGGATGGGTCTTCCTGGGCTGGGAAGGTGGAGGGCCTGATACTGACATGTCAAAGGACAGCAGCCTGCCCTCACACAAAGGATTCCACACCCCCTACTGGGACCCTGGCAGACAGGATGAAAGGGGACCTTGTGTACTTCTAAGCCACTCTTTGAAGTCTCCCCCACTTCAAAGGCACACTTGGGTATTTAAACAGGGCCTCTGCCCCTACCAACTCAGACACTTCCTGGAGAAGAACCTGAACCAGAACCTACAACCTGCCAAAAGAATTGTCTGGCTGCCAGAAGGACTCACCTTACTGCTTTTCTAAGAAGGACTGCTGCCTTGCTATTGCCCTGCTGCCTTGCTGCTCTCTGGCTGTGCTGAGACGTGCTCTCCAAGGGCTTAGATAGAGGTTGCCTCCTGTTCCCTGAAGTCTCAGGACCAAAAAGACTTCATTCCTTGAAGAAGAATTCCCTGTGCGACGGAGATAGACACACAGCCTGCAGAAAACGACGCACAGCCTGCATCGCGGTAGAAATTTCCACGCAACGCCCACCGGATCGACGCAGCCCCCGTGACTTCGTCCTGTCAGCGCCGGATTTCTATGCATCATTCCCGGGGTATCCAAAACCCCCACAACCAGAAGAGGATCCAAGACCGAGGGCCGGAAATCGACGCACAGCCTTCCCGGCATGAAAAATAAACGACGCATCGCCATGTGCGGTCCAAGTAATCGACACACACCTCCTTGTTTTCCACACATCTCCTCCTCTGCAGTTCCTTGCAGATAATTTGAGCGCAAACCAGGTACTTTGTGCTTGCAAGAGGCATTTGTTGCTTTTAAGAGACTAAAGACACTTTATATCATTTTACAGTAATATTTCAACATATACTTATTGCATCTTAATCGTTTTGACCTGCATCTTATCAGATAAAAATTAAGTATTTTTCTAAACACTGTGTAGTGTATTTTTGTGGTGCTATACTGTGTTATTACATGATTTATTGCACAAATGTTTTACATGTTGCCTTCTAAGTTAAGCCTGACTGCTCAGTGCCAAGCTACCAGAGGTTGGGCACAGGATAATTTGGATTGTGTGTGACTTACCCTTACTAGAGTGAGGGTCCTTACATGGACAGGGGGTAACCTGACTGCCAACAAAAGACCCAATTTCTAACACCTTACAAGCACAATAGAGAACATTGGCTTTGACATTCCTGCAGCCAAGCCCACTGTCACCTGGAAAGAGCCAGTTGCCAGGAAATGGAGCACTGAGAGTACCTGCACAAGAGGGGGTATTACTATGGTGCAACGGATAGCAGGTAGCAGATCAGGATCCAATTGTGCGCACAGCTCTGTGATTGTGGCCCTGTCCAGACGATAGGTGAGTATGATGTGATTGTCCTCTAGTGTAGCCAAGTCCACAAGGGGTCTGTACAAGAGTTCTTGCTCCTCCACCCATTCCTCCACAGTGGTTGGTACCTAAGGGACCCAAAAGTAAGAGGCGAGTGACAACAGGAACCATGAACACACTACAGCAGTGTGCAGAGAGCATGCTTGTATGTTGGACACTGGAATTGTATAGGTGAGAACATTCAACTACAATGACGCACTTATCAATCTGTACATGTGTACCAGCATTAGAAAATGGCACCCACCTGACCTGTATGCAGGGACAGGGGGAAGTGACTAACTCCGCTGGCGTTGGGGTCATGGCGGAAGGAGGTCTGCACCACCGTGCAATTCCTCATTGGCTAACATAGCCCTCTATGGAGTATGGGACCTAATGATGATCAGTTCCGGCAGTGACGGTGTTCACCGTAGCGGGCGTGATCGCCATGTTCTTTACACCACTTCACTTGATTCCTGACTTTCCACAGGATGACATCTCCACTGCTTGTGCTCCTGTGATTCTTATATTCTCATATCCAATGTATGGGTTTCCTCTGTTTGCCTTGCATTATTTGTATAGAAGAGCTGAGGAGAAAATTAACCAGGAGGTGATTTGACCAATAAACAGGGATTGGAGACTTAGGGACTTATTTAGAGTTTGGTGGATGGGATACTCCATCACAAACATGACGGATGTCCGGTCTGCCCTCTTGCAAGTGAATTATATTCTATGGCGCTGTCCTATCCTCAGAATTATAAATCAGGCCATTAGCCATGGCAAATTTTTTACTGACAATTATAACATCATTCATCAAGCCCTTTTCATGTGTAGGCATCTTAAAATGTTATGGAAAATGCACCAAATAAATCCATTGTGCAGTTATCTCCACAATAACATACTGAATAAGTACGTTGTGAAATAACCCCACAATACTATCTCAATTAGGACAAAATAGCATCACAGGATTCTTGTCTTTATGTAGCATTTACTCCAGAAATCAGAGGATTTTCCATTACCTCCCACATTTTAATCAGGCGCCATTTATATAGATATTGTATCAGCTGGGCATTTTAGATCTGGCTACAGATAGGTTTAACTGTCGCTAGAGCTCATGTCATTAACACAGCAAAATACACTGAGGCAGGCTTTGGGTTGGCGCCCTTCAGCCATTGGAATGACTGCTTGTTCCCTTCAGCCATTTCTTGAAAAAATACAATTCACATTTTGGATAAGCCCAAAGTATGACTGCATGGGTTTTTAATGTTGCATTAGTGATTAGCAAAGGATACCAGGAATGTACAGTGATGTGATTGCAGGAGGAGGCCTTACAGTGCAAGCCACCACAGATCCTAAGCAGCAATTCACTTCCCCACTTCAAGGTGGGGTACTGCAGGGGGATAGGATGGCAGTGGTGGTGAATTTTGCCCTTTACTGTGGACAGTGAGAAATGTGGGGACCATCTTGAAAGGGTGTTAGCATTTAACCAGTGATGCAAACAACTTAGCCCTTCCAGCCCACAGAGCAGTTGTGCCAACCACCCTATTTATTCTCTCCTTTTGCCTTTGAAAGTATGGTTTGGTGCGGCTCAACACTAACTAGGTTTTGAAGTGTCTAATAACACAGAGGAGTGAGCATTTGGCAACCATAGCAAGAAAGTCCACTTCACATGACAAGCACATCAAGTCCAAATCTGAGCATGGGTTTTTCCAATACCTCTATCTTTTTTCAGAACTGTTGTGTTCATATCAGATTGGGTGACTGGGATGTTGCCTCATCCCTCATTTCATTAGTAAGATCTGCTTCCCTGGAGTATCTTGTGATCACTGCAGGCAAACTATCTGGGTCTGAGCTACAAAGTGCCATTAACCGGACGGTCTGGCCAAGCCCTCTGAAGAAGAGTGATCAGAGCATATCTGAATGGGACTGGTTGTTAGCACGGATGTAGCTCTTACAGAGTCCCTGACATCATCCTTACCAACGTTCTTATCTCTCCTTTCTCTGTGCCCCCAAACCACACTTACTTCAGCTAAACCCAATGTTTCCTACAGCAGGAGTGCCCCATTACTTTCAAGCACACTCCCTATGATACATCATGCTTCTGTGTGTAACAGAGCAGAAGGTTGTGCCATTTTGTATTTCACTAGTCTAACCCTCCCTCTGCCGCCCTCAGCTTGCTCTGGTGCAACATGGTCATTCACGTAGTAGACCACTGGTATTCTGGGATCCCAACTTCCTGCTTGCTCAGGGTGATATGGGACTTCTTAAAGATGACTTGCTTTGTTCTCTGACCAGTTCTCCACATACCTTACAGTGGTCCAGTGTAACATAGTCAGCTCTGTGAGAAGAATGAATTAGAGGTTATTCTAATGCATTTTAGTGCATATCAGCTAGTTCTCACACTAAATCACATTTGTCACACATATTTAGGGCCTGATTTAGAGTTTGGAGGATGGGGCTACTCTGTCACAAACGTGACAGATATCCTGTCCTCCAAATTGTGATTCCATTATATCCTATCGAAATTGTAATACAGCGGACAGGATATCCACCATGTTTGTGACTGAGTAACCCCATCTGCCAAGCTCTAAATCAGGCCCTAAGTTTCTCAGAGCACTGCTTGGGACATTTTGATTTCAAGAAGGCTTCAATGCAGCCAGTGCTCATTTATTTAATCTCATTGAAGCTTGAGCCGGACCCAGAGGAGAAATGACTGGGGTTGCCATAGAAACCTCTCCGCGCCCAACTTGTTACAATGTATGTGAATAGTTTCTGTGTAATGAAGTGCATATTTACTATTTAAACTCCATGTGCGCTTTGATAGTAGGGAAGGTTATAAAGCAGACAAAGGCAAATATAAATGCACTTTTACTTTTTTTATACACTCGCTAGAAACTACCTAAACACATGATGGGGACCGGTCCTCATAACACACATGGTCCTAACAAGAACAGTGTTTGTCTGGGCCCAACAGGGTTTACTCACACTATGAGGACTGATGCCGATAGGACAACCTTGCAATGCCAGGTGTGGTTTGATGGGTCTGTGTGTAAATCATGTTTTTGTCTTTTGTGGGCCTATTTTATGGACTGGTGGGCTGGTTCTTAATGCTCATTTCCCTGATATTACCACAAACACTGCCTGCTGCAAGCACAAATGCATGCAGTGTCCCGTGCCATGCAACACACCCACACAGCATATCTTTCTGAGTTCAAAATTATCCTAGTTTTCCAATGTGGGCCACTTTTATGCCAACTGGTTCACAAATAGGTGCCACTTTTGTTGTGGTGCCAGGCCTATTTTCTGTCCCAATACGGCCCTGCTTTACATAATCTTGGATTACATATAAATATATAATTTTACCAGATGTGTTTCTACAGTATGTTTCAATTAAATGTGTAACCCTTGTATACAGCATGAAAAGTAAACTGAGTTGCCTCTACATGCCTGCGTAAATTCATACCATGGGTGGATGTGCATTATGGGGCATGATTGAAATCATAAATGTGTTCGGACCACATTTTCATCCAAACATTTATCTTTCGACAAAGCACACAGATTGACAGTAAAACCTTCTCCTATTGTAATCCACGTCAGTGATTCTATCCATGTTTACATTTGACGTTTTACCTTATCTTGCATTCCCTAAGGGCACATTCTTTTTCCAAATGTTGTGTTTCTGTAGTTTTTTCCTGCAAAATCGGACTCTTGTATAGTGCATACTGAGAACAGAATCGTCTCTAGGTATCTGGATAAGTTTGGTTTATGAGTGGGTGTGCATGACTGGTAAGTCTGGGGTCTGAGGATTAAGGGCCTGATTAAAAGTTTGGCAGTCTTATTACAACCCACGGATCCTAATGGGGTGGCTGCGGTCAGGCTCATGGTCAACCAGGCTGATCACAAGTCCACTTTCCTCCAGCCTTTTCATAGTGGCTACACCATCATAGAAAGGCTGGAGGAAAGTCAGTGATGGGGGCCACAGGGAGGCCCCAGCACTGCCCATGCCATGGGCAGTGCAGGGCCCCCTGCCAGCACCATATGAATGCGTATGGCATTGGCCAATGTTGTGGCACTTTTCCCATGGGACTGACCAGCAGAAGAGTCGTAATGCAAAGTTTCCGCCCGTTAGCCCGGTGGAAACATTGTAATACAACAGGTGTTAGGCCACCAGTATGATGGCGGCCCCATCCCTGCGGCTTTGGCAGTTCGTGAGTCGACCTGTCAAAGTTGTAATAAGACCCAAAGTCAGCAAAAGCTTCTCACGGTGCCTCTTGGTGGGTCATACATGGTACATGGTAACCTAATCCATAGCCTCTGTTAAGAATGCATGGACCAATTATCACACATGTGACAACTGTAATTGCAATTTTATGTGAAGGATTGTGATCGAGGTATTTGAGCATGGAGAAGCCCATGATGAAAGGAAGTAATGCAGAAAGACAGACTGAAGAGGAAGGACATTATGTGTCAGATATGCAGATGGAGGATTTCCAAAAGATGTTAGGAGAAAAAAAGGTATAAGTGATAACCGTGAGAAACTGCAGCAGAAAGTGGTGTGAAGTAAAGAACAGGTGTCATTACACACTTTGAAGACCACTATCCCTTCTACAAATCTAGCAAATTTCAGTTCACAGTGTAATATTGACAGAATTTAAACATTTTAATTTGTAATTATTCATAACAAAGTCATCATTACTACTCATTCATCCTATTCGTCTAAAAAACACGAGCAAAGACAATAGGTGTGTCTAGTTTTAGGTATATGTTCATTGCTGGGTATTATGTTCGAATACAGTAACAGGAAATTCACAGTCTCTCACATCCCAGTTATTGCTTTGATTTACACGTGAGAAAGTCTCACTTGAAATCTCACACATTTGAAATGAGAACATCAGTCATATGCACACTGAAACCATGGAAATTTCGCACATAAGCAATTTCAAAACTTGGGAGCTATATATAGTGCTTACTGTAGCAGGTTTATAGAAGTGCTCCATTAATAAAATCAGTGTTCCCTCCTAGTCTGATGTGACACAGCAATGTATCTCTCTTCAAGTCTACCCTCCTTCTGCCCCTCATTTTCCTGGGCATATGCAAAGTACATCAGCTCGTGGAGCTGTCTGGTTTCACCCTTCATGTGCCCTGATTGCCAGAGTGCAATATATTCCTCCCTGTACTAGGGTTTCTACAATGTAACAACCCTCTCCACAGTGGCCTTGTAGCAATCCTGACGCCCCCTACCCTCTAATTTGCAACATTGTGCTCTCTGTAGCCCTACCACTCTGCCCTCCATCCCTTCACATGCATTCCTTGCACCAATACGATAGGTTGTGCCCTATATTGAGGCTGTGCCATTGCATGTGAGTGTTGATATTTTTAATACAGAAGAATTTCCATTGTTTAATTTGAGTAGCCATTGCACAAAACAGAGCTTCTGACTAATATTGTCAACAGTTGGCAAGTCACGTCAGTGAACTACTGAATTATTTGTGCCTAGGTGTTTACTGAGAAAAGCAAGAGTTAAGTGAAAAGCAGATTGGCACAGGGCATTTAATGCATTTACTTACAGCGTTCAGTAGAATCGCCAAAAGTCAAATGTTATATCCTCTTTTTTCTGCAACTATGCTGTAGAAATAAGACGAAAGTTTGAAGTCCAATTTCAAGGACGCTCTTTTAAAAATACCTCCAACTAAGAGCCTGTTTTTCGCAAACCCAAAGCTATGACCTACAACATTTAAATAAACTTTTCATCAACCGCGAACTAATTGCTACGCCACAGTGGCGCAGAAATCAATAAAGGAGAATAGATTAAAAGTGGTCTGGGAGTCAGATTTGAGATTTAAATTTAAGGAAGGAGAATGTGGATGCATTATTAAGGAGATGCATAGTCCCCTGAGTTATAATATGTGCCAAATTTAATATTCTGTGTTCACAGGTTAGATGTTATTCCGGAATGCACATATACGTTTATTAATATGTTTTCAGCGAAATGCATCCAGTTATTACCTAAAATTAAAAATTGGAAACATATACTGACGGCTTGTAGTAAGGTCCCACCTTTTGGTATCTTAATGTTTGTATAGCTAGGAAAGAAAGAGATTGGGATGCATTGTTGAATCAGACACCTACACTGTATTGCTAGGACTTCACTGGAAGTAAACCTAAAATGTCTCCATATAATAATCTGCTTTAATAATACCTAGATCACTATCTGCTCAAAATTGGGAATGTTTAGAAAGCCCAACATTCGATATATGGAGCAAAAAATTGAAAACATACACTTTTTTAAAGAAGAAATATAGGCCCTCATTATGACTTCGGCGGTCTAAAACCTACACCGCCGAAGTCCCGCCAGCCACAAGACCACCAGGGATGGTGGTCATCTGACTGCCATATTATGACTGCTGGCGGCTCTCTGCCAGAATTTGGGCGGAGAGCTGCCAGCAGCCATACTGGCGGTCGGCGGTGCAGTGGTGGCTGCCCGCTTGAACCGCCACGTCATCACAACACCGCCACGCCTATTACAAGTTGGTAATAGGCGTGGCGGTGTTGTGGTGACGGGGCACTGCCGGTGGAGCAGGCCCCAAGGATCCCGTCCCCTCCTAGACGTCCACTGTGTAAAGGTAATTGCCCGTCTGATAGGGGAGGGGGGTGATGAATGTTGTGTGCCTGCACGGAGGTGTGCGTTTGTGTGATTGGAGGGGGTGGGGGTTTTGTGCGTGTATGTGTGTGATTGAGAGTGTCTGTGTGAGTGCGTGAATGGACGTGGGTGATGCGGGTGTGTGCGAGTGTATGTGTGTGTCTTTATGAGTGCGTGAATGCATGATTGCATGTCTGTGTGTGTGTGTGAGTGTGGGATGCGTGCATGTTTGGATGGGGTGAAGGTGAGGGGGTCTCTAGGGGCTATGGGGGGACCGGGGCGAGTCACATACTGGAGACAGCAATGTAAATTCCTGTTGCCAGTATCCTTTCCACCAGGGATTTCCTGGCAGTGTTGCCGCCAGGGAATACCTGGCAGAAAGGAAGCTCCAGATACCGTTGGCGGTCTATGGTGCACTGCCGGGGCAAAGGTGGTCCACCTTTGCCCCAGCGGTCCGACAGTCCTGGTGGTACAGGCAGTGAACTGGCTGCTTTGCAGCCTGTTCATCGCCGTGGTCATAATCTGGAGGTCCAGCACCGCCACGCCGTCGGCGGTGTTACCACCACCACCAGTGTGGCGGAGCTGGAACTCCAATGTTATAATGAGGGCTTTAGTATTGAGAGGTGCCCATTCATCTTGATTCCGTTTCAGTGCAACCATGACCTCGTCTTGCCCTTCTGACTTGTAATGGTGTTTGTCTCCTGTCAATTTTCCTGCTCATTCTGCCCCAACTCTGTAACTGCCCCTCTATTTAACTGCTCTTTTTTGCACCATTTGTTCTACTTACTGCTCCTTTTTGCATTTTTGCTTCTCTTACTGCTCCATTTTGCATCTTGATCTCTTCTGTCATTTTCCACCAGACCTGCTCTTCCAATTGCATTTCCCCAGCCCCTCCTGCAGAACATTCCCGCTGTCCCGGCCAGACATTCCTGCTCTTGTTGAGCCTGCCCTTTAGCCCCTGTGTGCTCCTCCAACATTCCAAGGCCCTACTTAGTAGAGACTACAGCACAAAGGCAAGCCTTTCTGTGCCTGGACCACACCCAGTGCCAGAACCCTTGTCCAAATGCCTCCTGCAGCTACACCACTGGAGAACTCATTTTGCTCAACCCTGGACAATGCCATAAATGCTGCTACCGAGCTGCACCTCAGTCCACACTGGGCCCCTTTGCCTGCTGGCACTGCCACCTTGCATGCATCCACACACCACTGCTCACACACACATTGCACCCCTCACCAATTCAGAACTCAAAACCAACACTCACACAGCACCGCACATCCACCCTGCACAACAACACTCACTCGCATGTATGCTCCTCAGCACACAGTCACTCTGCAAGCACTCCAAGATTTGGGACCTCATCGACTCCAACACACCGGACCTCCTCTTCCTCATGAAACCTGGCTGATCAGCACTGGACATTGGCACTGGACATTGATTCAGCCATCCCTACTAGTTACAAAGTCCCACACCAGGACCAACCCCATAAACCTGGAGGAGCACTCACAATCATCCACAGAGACACCATCAAATATACCTCCAAAAGACTTTGCAAACAACTCAAAAGAAAATGGAGAACCACCTGAAGAACTAGTGCAAGAAACACCTAGAAGGTGGCATCTCAACACTCTCACCATCAAGTTAAGGAGACCAAGAAAAAGACCCTGAAAATCAAATAACTGCAAGAAAATGTTTACCCTCATTAAGGAATTAACCAACCCAGCAGCCACAACCAACACCATCCCCCTCACAGAAGAGCTCTGCGAAATTCTCTCTGACTTATTCCACAAAATAATCACCAAGATTTATAGCAACTTTGAACCCCAGCCACCCCCCATCGACCTTCGCAGCCTGCTAACCTCATCAACTAAATATTACCAACTGACAGCATGGAACCCCCTATCCATCAAGGACACTGCAGCAATAATGAAGACAGTCCACTCAGACCCCTGCCCCCCACCTATTTACAACCAGGGAAGAGCACTGCACTCATTCCATCATCAACAGCTCCTTGAAGACAGCCATCTTCCCAGATAGCTAGAAACACGCCAAAGTCACTGCCTTCCTCAAAAAACCCTCAGCCAACCCAGAAGTACTCAACAACTACCACCCAGCTCGCTGCTCCCCTTCCCAACCAAAATCATCAAAATGACCATCAACAGACAACTCTCAGAACACCTAGAATGTCACAAATGTCTGGACGACCCGCAATCAGGATTCAGAAATTACCACAGCACTGAAATATGCCCCCATCGCTGCCACAGATTACATACGCACCATCCTTGTCCATTCACAGAGTGACCTCTCTGCTGCCTTCGACGCCGTTTCCCAGCACACACTCATTGCCTACACAAAGCAGGAATACAACAAACAGCTCTCAAGTGGATAGTTTCCTTCCTCTCTGGGAGAGCTCAGTAAATAAATCATAGCATTTGTATATTGCAGCACCATCACCCCTAAGGGTATCTGCGTGCTGAGAGTGACATGTTTCTGTGGAAAATCCACGGCTTGAGTATCCTTCTGAAGTCCACCAGGGAGGGACCTTTCAGAGGTGGAGGAGCAGGCTGTTCCAGTACTTATTTGCTATGAAGGAGAAGGGAAGGGGTGCCTGCAATGCATGGGGGGCGGTGCAAGGTTGAGTGGAGTTGTCTTGATGAGTTGTAGAAGCTTAGTAGTTGGTTGATGCAGGACAGCCCTAGGTTGTGGAGAACATTGTATGCAAGTGTGAGGATTTTAAATTGGTATCTCTTCTGCACAGGGAGCCAATGGAGGTTCCTGTGCAGTGGGGTGTTGCTAGAACACTTGGGAAGTTCGAGGATGAGTCTGGCTGTGGTGGTCTGTAGAGTCTGGAGTCTTCTGAGTAGCTGGGAGGACATTCCAGCATAGAGAGAGTTGCCATAGTCAAGGCAGTTGGTGACCAGGGCATACTTGATGGTCTTTCTGCTGTAGGCAGGGATCCATTTGCAGATTCAGCTGAGCCTACGGAGGATGTAGAAGAAGGAGGAAGAGACTGAGTTCACTTGTTGATTAATGGATAGTTGGCAGATGAGGCTGATGCTCAGGTTTTGAGTGTGGTCTGATGGAGAGGATGTTGGTCTGAGTTCTGCTGCCCACCGGCTGTGGTTCCATATGGAGGTGTTCTTCCTGAACATTAGGACTTCTGTTGTCTGAGTTTAGTTTGAGGCAGCTGTTTTTCATCCCCGTTACTATGTTGGTCATGGCATTGAGGAAGTTGCCTTCGGCATTGTGGGGGTCTTCGGTGAGTGAGAGGATTTGAGTGTCATTGGCACAGGATACTACATTGAGTCTATAGGATCTGACGATGTATGCGAGCGGGGTCATGTAGATGTTAAACAGGTGGGTCTGAGGGAGGATCCTTGGGGTATGCAGCAGGTGATGTTCTTGGGGGCAGAAGTGAAGAGAGAAAGGTGGATGCTGTGAGTGGGCCCTGAGATTAAGGAGGTGACCCACTTAAGCGCATTTTGTTGAACGCCTATGTTGTGGAGTCTGCTGAGGAGAATCTGGTGGGAGAATGAATCAAACGCTGCAGAGAGGTTCAGAAGGATCAGAGCTGCTGACTCTCCTCTGTCGAAGAGGGACCACATGTCGTCCTTGGCGGTGATCAGTGCAGTCTCCATGCTGTGGTTGGCCCGGAATCCTGACTGTGAGATGTCAAGAAGGTGGTTCTTTCGTGGTAGTCAGTAAGCTGTTGGTTGATGGCTTTCTCAAGCACTTTAGACGGGAAGGTGAGCAGTGAGATCAATCTGCATTTTTTGAGGTTGCTGGAGTTGGTGGAGAGTTTATTTTATGTGGGGTTTAACCACTGTGTGTTTCTGTTCATCTGGGATGGTTGCCATGGAAATGGAGGTGTTGAGTATGCAGGTTATTTCCATGCAAATAGCATTGACTCTGAGGTTGAAAAGCCAGTGGGGGTAGGGGTCAGTGGGTGCCCCGGAGTGGATGAATGACATAACGGCTGCTGTGGTCTGTGTGGCGATCAGGGACCAGGAGGTTATCTTGTGCCTAGTGTTTGTTGTTTGAGATATGTTGTCTAAGCTGGAGATGGAGGGTTGGGGGTCGAAATTGATATATATGGTGGTGATCTTGCTGTGGAAGAAGTCTGAGAGGGTGTTGCAGAGTTCCTGGGAAGGGTGAATGGTGGTTTCTGGTTGGAAAACTCATTGATGATTTTGTAGAGTTCTTTTGTGTGGTTGGCTGAGGTATCGATGCAGGCAGTGATCGCTGCTTTCTTTGCTGCCTTGATGTCGTGGTGGTGGTAGTTGTTGAGGGCTGCCTTGTAGGCAGCTCTGTCGGTGGGGTCCTTGGTCTGGTGCTATTGTTTCCCGAGTTGGTGGCAGTTACGTTTAGAGTTCTTAAGCTCTAAAGTGTTCCAACTTACTGACTTGGAGGTGTTGTTGGTTTTAGCTGGGTTCAGCAGGGCGAATCTGTTGGCAGATTTGGTGAGCCAGGTGGTGAAGTCTTGGACTGCTCAGTTGAGATCTGCTGTGGGCTCAGATTGTGTGGTGCCTGGGTCCTGGGTCCGTGGAATTCCGCAGAGTAGAACTCTGTGAGCTCGGCCAATCCCTAGCACCAACTTCACCATGACATCCCAGGTCAACACCATCACTTCCTCATGCTTCCACATTCTCTGCATGTACTGTAAAACCTTCAAGTGGCTCCCACTGAACACCAGATATACCCTCACATAGGCCCTAATCATAAAAAGATTGACTAAGGCAATACATTTAAGCCAGCATCCCAACCCATTTTCTTCATAGTCATCAAATCATCTAAAATGCTGCCACCAGACTCCTCCTTGGCCTCCTGCACCAAACCCACACCACACCACTCTTCGGAGAGCTCCACTGGCTGCCCATCCAAAGCACTGCCACCTCAAGCATCTCACACATGCATTCAAGTCATTACACAACATGGGACATTCTTCACTTCACCAATCCACTAGATAACTTTGCCCAGCCTGACTCATGCATGCACACACCCCACAACCACAGAAGAAGAACTGGAGGTAGATCATTCTCCTACCAAGCTGCCAAATCCTGGAACAACCTCCTCCAACACATTTGGGCCTTCTCCTCACTTCTTGCATTCCACAAAAAGCATAGGACCTGGCTTTTCAGTAAGCTGTCTTGCAAGATGATCAAGACTGTATGTACTTAGGCCCAGTCTCACCAAACGCCTACACTCACTTACATGGTGCTTGGATAGCCTCACAGGTGACAAGCAGCACTCCTCAGATCCACCTTACATTACATTACATTGAAAAATGGATTGCAGAAGAAATTTGGTGAGAAAGGGGACTGATCAGAGGATGGTTATATGTGACTGGCAATTAACAAAATACCCTGGTATTAAATCATATGAAATTTTGCAAAAATGTATTTTTTAATGTAAAATATAAATTGCAGTAGTAGTATGACCTACTTCATTATTAAAAAAATAGTAGTGTGTATCAATAGTTTGCGAACACAGATGTAATTACAAATGGTTTGCGACTGCAGATGTAATCACAAACCATTGAAAAATTACTGACACCTAAAAGGAACTGATTTAAAAAGGGGAAGCAGTCCTGGACAGTGTCCCCTTTGGAATTGTACTGAGTGGCTTTGGGGGGGAAAACAATATTCTAGGCAGTAGTTCTTAACCTTTTGATGTCTTAGGACCCTCCACTGAATCACTACTCAAAGGCAGGAACCCGCTTAAGCAATTTCCATGTCTAGAACCTCAAAGAGTACACAAAAATACGGAAACAAGTACACATCAAACCAGTACATGAATTATTCAATATTTTAGATAGTTCACAAGCAAAAATAAAATGCAAGAATCCAAATTTTATTTTTAATGGGAAGGTTGGAGCATTTCAAAATGTACTTTTATTTCTAAAAGATAACAGCTTATGCTATACTCTGGCTAATAACTTTGGGCTTGATTTAGAACTCAGTGGACGGGTTACTCCCTCATAACAGTGACAGATATCCCATCCGCCAAAATTTAAATCCCATAGGATAGAATGGGATTTAGTTTTTGGCATACGGGACATCCATCATGGTTGTGATGGAGTAACCCATCCACCAAGTTCTAAATCAGACAAAAGCTGAGCCAGCGGTCAGTGGTCTCGCAGTGGCGGTATTCCAACAGAGGTGCACCGTTGTGCTAGGAACCTTATTTTTTGTAGCTTTGTTCCACAGTGATAATATATATTTGTGTATGTACACAAAGGAAGTCTGAAAATACACACATATATATTACACTGATGTAAAACATACTTTGTCCAACAGCATGGGTCCACAGTCATTGTGACAGAGGAGAAATGTACTTGTGGCTTACCTTAGGAGTTGACGCCATTGGTGTGTATTTTCTTTGTGGGCAAGTGTCTGCATCGAAGGGAAGGCTTTAACGAGGGGCTCTGTGACAGGAAGAGGAGTAGAAACTGGATATAAGGTGAGTTCTTACTTTATATCTTGTGTTTCCACCAGATCGAGTATGGAGGTCTTCCCACCCAAGTCTGCTTGGCAGTTAGCCACATTGTAATACTGCCTGGGGGAACAGGGGCTTGACTTCCGCAGTCACCCAATGCAGCTTGTGACCGCCGTTGATGCAGGAGTGAAAGACTGGTGGTGGCGGTGGGACACAGGAGGTCTTTTGTCAATGGGACCACCAACATCGTAATTCGGCTGGCGGACCGCCTAGTCGGCAGTCGGGGATTCCGCTTCTGCCACAACGGGGCTACCAAGACCGCCAAAGTCATAATCAGGCTCTAAGGCCCTCATTATAACATTGGCGGTCCAGCTCTGCCATGCTGGCGGTAAGACCGTTGACGGCGTGGGGTTGCTGGACTTCCAGAATATGACCACAGCAGTGAACAGGCTGTAAAACAGCCAGTTCACCACTTGTACCGCCAGAGCGGCCGGACCGCCGGGGCGAAGGTGGACCACCTTCGCCCCGGCGGTCCACCATAGACCACTGACGGTATTTGGAGCCTCCTTTCCACAGGGATTCCCTGGCGGCAACACCGCCAGGGAATCCCTGGCGGAAAGCATACTGGCAACAGGAATTTACATTCTTGTCGCCAGTATGTTACTCCCCCCAGCTCCCCACCACACAGCCATGGTCCCCCCTAAGCCCCTAGAGACCTCCCCACCCCATCCAAACATGCATATATCACACACACATGCAATCAAGCATTGACGCACTCATACAGACACACACATACACTCACACACACCGCCACCACCCCCGCATCCATTCATGCACTCACTCAGACACTCACAATCACACACATACATGCACACAAACCCTACCGGCCTCCAATCACACAAACGCACACCCCCATGCACGCACACACCACTCTGCCACAACGGGGCTACCAAGACCGCCAAAGTCATAATCAGGCTCTAAGGCCCTCATTATAACATTGGCTGTCCAGCTCTGCCATGCTGGCGGTAAGACCGTTGACGGCGTGGGGTTGCTGGACTTCCAGAATATGACCACAGCAGTGAACAGGCTGTAAAACAGCCAGTTCACCACTTGTACCGCCAGAGCGGCCAGACCGCCGGGGCGAAGGTGGACCACCTTCGCCCCGGCGGTCCACCATAGACCACTGACGGTATTTGGAGCCTCCTTTCCACAGGGATTCCCTGGCGGCAACACCGCCAGGGAATCCCTGGCGGAAAGCATACTGGCAACAGGAATTTACATTCTTGTCGCCAGTATGTGACTCCCCCCAGCTCCCCACCACACAGCCATGGTCCCCCCTAAGCCCCTAGAGACCTCCCCACCCCATCCAAACATGCATATATCACACACACATGCAATCAAGCATTGACGCACTCATACAGACACACACATACACTCACACACACCGCCACCACCCCCGCATCCATTCATGCACTCACTCAGACACTCACAATCACACACATACATGCACACAAACCCTACCGGCCTCCAATCACACAAACGCACACCCCCATGCACGCACACACCACTGAACACCCCCCTCCCCTATCGGATGGGCACTTACCTTTACACAGTGGACGTCTGGGAAGGGACAGGATCCTTGGGGCCTGCTCCGCCGGCAGTCCCACATCACCACAACACCGCCACACCTATTACCAACTCATAATAGGCGTGGCGGTGTTGTGATGACGTGGCGGTGCCAGCAGAACAGGCGCCACTGCACCGCCGACCGCCAGTATGGCTGCTGGCGGCTCTCCACCCAAATTCTGGTGGAGAGCCGCTAGCAGTCATAATATGGCGGTCAGATGACCGCCATCCCTGGCGATCTTGTGGCTGGCAGGACTTCAGCGGTCTTGGTTTTAGTCCGGTGCAAAAAAAAGTATCAATATGGTCCTTGGTCTCCCAAGTTAATGGATATTTTTGTAATATTGGCTTGTCTTTAAAAATCAACAACCTTCTGTACATTAGCAATTAAATTCAAAGAATAATGAATAATGTACAATGGTTACATATTTGCATTTGGCACTGTGTCCAGAACAACAACATCAAATGATGTAAATATTGAATCGAAAATATTGTCTAAACAAATATTGTGTTAATATAGTTAAAATAAAAAATAAAAATAGCGTGTCAAAATATTGTGGAAAAGAATATTACCAAGAATGTCTATATTCTTTAAAAATGTAACACCAATATTTAAACAATTTTAAATACATTCAATTTAAAATATTAACAGGAAAGTTAACATGAGCAAAGATGTATGAAACCAAAATAAATGAACATATATATTACAAATAACTACATTTGGCAACTAAAGTAATACAATTAATAAAAAACATTTTTATATTAACAATATGTTTCTAAAATAATAATAGAAACATTTGAAAAAAAAAATCTTGACAAAATGAAAACAAATAAAATTAAGCAAATATCAAAAATAATTCAAATCACTTCAATTAAAAAAATAGGAAAAGTGTTACACTTTGCATGCACTATATTTACTATTTTCACATCAGTGTACTCAAAAGCAAGGGAAGTATTGGACTTTGAAGGCTTTACATTTGCTATTTCCATTCCATTCCAGGCAGCTGTGGCGAAAGTGATGGGTTAGATTTGGACTTTGGATAAGTTTCATTTACTATTCGCCCTCTAATCTAGGTGAGGGCAGTGCTGGACCTCAGAGGGGTTAACTTTACCATTCCTACTCCAATCTAAGCAACAGTAGCAAAAGTGCTGGGCTTTGGAGAGAGAGTACATGTACTAGTGAAACTCATAATAATGTTCTAGAAAATATTTAAGTACAACAGAAAATTTTGAAATCATATTTTATATAAAAATATATGACATAAATCTAAAAAAGAAGAACATTTAAATAAAAAAATATATGACATACATTTTCAAATAAATTAACTAAAATGAAGTTTGCTTAACTTGCTACCAGCCAAAAACCACAAACACCAAAATAAATAAAATATGTAAATTAAAATACTAATTAAATATAACAAATACAATTAAAAACAATAAAAAATAAAACATAGAGTTTACAAATGTTATTGTTAAATACATTTCCCAATGAATTCATAAATAATTCAAATAAAATAAATTATTTTCATAATAAACAATAAAAAATGTACATTATGAATTATTAGTTAAACAATATTGTATACCAAAAAAACAATAATTTTATCTTAGACATTCTGTTCCACAATATTTTGGCAGTGACAATATTTTTGACAGGGAGTTCTGCACTGCTCCTACAAGCAGGAATTCAGTGATGAAACGGCAATGGACATAAATTGCAAAGATATAGGAACTCCACAAGCACAAGATAGTCCCATTCTGATGCCCAGATATGGCTCACTGAACCAAAGAAATCAAATGGTGAACACCTCTGTAGTACCTCATATTTCTAACCATGAAGGTGCTGCAGCTTCACTCAGAGAACTTGAGGGCACTACAGAGTGAATACTGATGACCCCAAAGGTTATGTGCCAGCAACCAGAGAGCAGTGACAGAGGTTCAACAGATAAAAGTTTGCCGAATACTTAGGCCCATATTTATACTTTTTTAGGGCCACATTTGTGTCATTTTTTGATGGAAAAGCGGCACAAACTTACAAAATACAATTGTATTTTGTACGTTTGCGTTGATTTTGTGTAAAAAAATGGCGCACATGCGGCACTAAAAAAGTATAAATATGGGCCTCAGTTCCATGCACAGCCCTGACCCTGGTTGTCTAGCCTCTGTAGGGGGTGCCGGTGTACAACAGGATGGTTGGGAGTACAATTAGTACAGCCAGATTGTGGTGAACTTACCCTGCATAATGACGGTGACTTGGAACTGAGGAACAGTTGATCATTTCTCATCTCATGTCACTCCATACCTAAATGTTGTCAGGGGCATTCTAATAAGAGAGTTTGCCACCCACATACTATTCCTACTAAAGAGGTTAAATTTAAGGGACACAAAGGTTATTTTACCCAAATCAGCTATCTCCTTGCCTTCAATATATAGACTTGGAAAGCCTCTGGTGGGCATTTTGGCCCTCTGGGAGTCACTGCTCTGTGACCAATTCTAAAATTTTAATTGAACCCCTAAGTTATTAAATGGCAGGTCTCAACTATTGTAGACAGTCTGAAAGAACAGAAAAGCCTTAGTAGTGAGTTGGAACAGACCGAGACTTAATCAGCATGGTGGTGTGGGTTAGATAATCAGGTCTCGAAAACACGTAATAACTGTAAGAAATTATTATTTGAGGAGGGTGGCTGCCCATCTCAAGGAATAATCACAACTCAGACTGAACCCACAAAGTCACTAAATTAACCTGGGTTCAACCTCCTGATAGTTATGGCACAGAGCAGACAGGCTTAACTTAGAACAATGGGTAAAGTATTTGTTCAGTACCAAAACAGTAATAAAGTCAAAACACCAAGTAATACTAACCAAATTTAAAATAATAGAGTACACTTGAATAAACAAAATAAAACCAAAACAACAAAAAAAAACATGGGGAACTAAAGATTGATTTATTTTTAAGTTTTAAGTAGAAAAAGCACCAGAAAGTGCCAATGAGTCAATGGTCACTGTAGACTGTGACCTTGGCATGGTTTGAAATTAACCACAATGGAGCCCTGATGAGTAACAACAAATGGATTTACCCCATTAAAAATTAATGAAGTCCAAGTATGAAAAAAATTGTAAGTCCTAAGTCAAAAGGGAACTTTGTTTTTTTTTTGAGTCAACAGTCTTTTCTATGCAGGTCAAAGCTGAAAGTGTACCCACTGCCATGGAACAGCTGGTCAGAAACTTGAAGTAGATTGACACTCTGGAGATTTTTGCTTATTTTAATAGGGGTGGAGATCTCTGAAAGCTGCAATTGAATTAGATGCTGTAGAACTGGATATTTTTTGCATCAGGTAGTGCTGAGACTCCAGAGCAAGCGTTTTCCGAAGTTTCCAAACCTAGTTGTGGTTCCCAAAGCATCACAGGAGTACACTTTTAAGGCCTATAGGGTTTCAAGGTAGGGCACTTAGAAGGTTGTCAGGCAGATGTCAAAAGCAAAGTTCAGTTCTAGCCTCTTAAAGCTTGTTGTGTTCTGGTAACCTCACAGAAGGTCAGACTCCTGATCCATAGAGTCCACTTCTTTGCCCTGGGTACAAGAGGGAGCAGGTATAGTCCTTCCCGGCTTGCCTCAGGTCACGGACAGCAGGTTCAGTCGTCTTCTGTTCGTCTACTGGTACAGAAAGTCTTCTGATAATCTGCTTGGGATGCCACAGTCATGCCTAGCACTAGCTAATGATTGGGATGCCACAGTCATGCCTAGCACAAGCTCATGAGTAGTGATGACTCCTTAAACAATTGAGTAAAAGTTCCCAGGGGTAACCCTTCCCACATTTTTAGTAGTTCATGTTTGCTTTACTGCAACAGACCTCAAATGCCATGTGTCAGGGCATTTTCAAGATGGTGAACGTTTAAAAGTTTAGCTCTGAGGGTTGTGGGTATGTAGGAGAGTGCCCTATGGTAATCACTAGTGTCTTACCACAGCTAACACTAAACACCAGTGTATAGCAGGCCTTATACCCAAAATAAACTAGGAGTCAGACGTCCAGAAAGACAAAGGCAAGGCCCTTTAGCCCAGAGACATGGGATACACAAGGACTGTCCTGGCATTCTGTTTTCTCCCATTCAATTGTGCCAACGTGTTACACATGGTTCAAACAAACCTGTGCAGCAGGATTTGACAATGTAATTTCAACAGTATGCCCATAGCCCCACCGTGAAGATTCTGCAGAGCTCAGAATGCTCATTCCAGTCCATTCAGAGCAACGTATTGTGCAGCCTCCTAGGAGGAATTTCACATCTTGTTTACACCTCATTCAGGGCTGGGGAGAGGATGGGAGCGAGCAGAAACGAATGCTAATTCACCATCTGAAAACTCAGGCAGGTAAACAGTAACTTTCTAAAGGTCACTTTTACTTAATATTTATTAAATATCCAACTCCACCATTATATTGGATTTTTAGTAACTATTATAACAGTGCTTTAATTATTTTTCTAGCTGGTCCCTTTCTCTACTTAGCAGTATTAGAATGTTAATTGGCATTTTGGTTTCTTACATAGGACAGCTACGTTTGCCCCTCTGAAACCAGCAATGTGGGCCTTGTCAATGAACACACAAGGTAATATTAATTTCCTACCTATCACACTTTTAAGTAACTATGCATTTTTAAATACCACACACCCTGATGTGTGGGCTACAATGCCTAGATAAGGGTAACGTACTAATATGTAAAACAGAGGAGTTACAAATGGGATCTCTAGTTGACAGTGGCTTGCACCCTGTCCATGTAGGGACCCTCACTCTAGTAGGGGTAGGGAAGCTACACAGCGAAGATAGCCCCTGGTTGGCACAAGAAGTCAGGCTTACCTCAGAGGCAATGTGTAAAGTATTTGTACACACACACACACACACACACACACAGTAACACAGTGAAAACCCTACAAAAGGACTCCAAACCAGTTTAGAAACGATAGCCAATATTTATCTGAATAAAACAAGGCCAAAATGACAAAAATTCAACATACACAAGCACAGATACAGATTTTTAAAGATTAAATCTCAGTAAAGTGTTAAGAAACAGAATAGCTCCAACTGGGGCAATCACGCCATCATTGACAGAGTCATTCTCAACAGTCCGACGGCACTTGCAAGGGAGTGCGGGCCGGTCATGGAGTCTCATGGACCCCAGGTACAGTACCTTTTAAAATGATGAGGAAGCAAAGACGTTGCATGGAGTCAGGGAGGTGAGGCCCTGCTGGAGCCGGTGCAGAGTCAGGTTCCTTGCTCCCACTGGGGAGGTGAGGCATTGGTTCCTTACTGCCAGGCAGGGGAGGTGAGGTGTTGGTTCCTTACAGTTGCAGAGGAGGTGATGCAGCGTCGGTGGTGATGCGTTGTTTCCTTATGATCCGGCAGGGTCGATAAATCCATCAGGTCAAGACAAGAGGCATTGACTTTGCGGTGTTGCAATCACACCTCAGGGCCACAGTGTGGCAGTGGAGTCAGAGTCAGGTATCCCAGACATCAGGGGACATGGCCCCCAGGACTCACACTGTGGTGGGACTTCGAAGGTGATGCAGCGGCATTAGGCCTGCAGCGTGGGTCATGGTCATTGCACTCAGTGGGGACCTCGACTCCGGGTGAAAGCAATGGCACAGAGTCAGACAGCAGTGCCAGTTCTGAAGTCGCTCTGGAGTCAATGCAATTGGTTTCTGAGACTTCTAACAGGAGGTAAGCTCAGTTCAAGCCTTTGGCGAACCTTGGGAAGCAGGATGTAGAAAGCAAAGCTCGGTTCTTTAACTCCCAGGACAGAAGCAGCAAGCAGGAGGCCAGCAGAGCAAAGCAAAAGGCGGAGTGGCAGTCCCTCCTACCACATCTAGCTCTTCTTCTAGGCAGAATGTCCTCAGTCAAGAAGTGTTCTGAAGTTGGAGTTTCAGAGGCACAATACGTATCCTCATTTCTGCCTTTGAAGTAGGTAAACTTCAAAGCAAAAATGTTTGTAGTGCACAAGACCCTGCCTTTCCAGCCCTGGCCCCAGACACACTCCAGGGGGTTGGAGCCTGCTTTGTGTAAGGACAGGCATTTGAGTGGAAATGTTAAGTTTAGCTATGTAATTGACCCAGATATCTTCTGAGCTCACAATGACGGTGACATTTTGGTTTTTATATTTGATAATATTTTTGAAAATTAACTTTCAGTGTTCTGTGTCATACATCCACAGATTTCCCTCATTTTAATCTCTCCCTAACAATATCCTAATATATCGTTATATATGACTCTTGATTAGACAGAGTACTGCTGAAATTGGAATTCTTAAAGACAGTCAATATTCACCTAATCTACATTAAAAAAATAATCAGGCAAATCCTTTTGCTTTCCCAACAAAAATTATATAGGCCTGATTAACATAGGGACTTATGATTTTAAACTTGCAGAAGTATCATTATCCACAAGTGCAAATTCACTATTTTTCTTAGTCACAAAACTCAGAAGAATGATGTGATTTTGTAAAGGCTTCAAAATCAGCATTTGGTAATTGTACATAGTGTACAATCAGCAGCTGGTAAATGCTCACTATTTATGCAAATATTTTTCATTTTTCTTTTTTCTGTCCACAGTCAAAACGTTTTCTCCATACAAAGACATATTTTCCTACATGCCCAGGAGGGCTTCAGTTGAGGTTTCTCCTACCTGTCCTGGAAGAGGAGATACTCTATTCCTTAGACAGAGTGGATAAGAGTTTGTGAATGCTCACAAACTATTTTTTGTTGGACATTTATAAACTTATGAGTCAAACCATGTCTAGTTCCTCCCATTTCCCACCCTATGGGATTTACAATTTACTAATTCTATGCTCTTGTGATAGAGAATTAAGTGATAGTAAACCCATTTACGCATATGACACATCTTTTTGGTGGATAGCTGTCTGGTGCAAACAAAGCAGCTTATGGCTCTACAAATAGGTTTACGCTTGTAAAAGCCTCTGTGAATGGAGGTCAATGTCTATGAACTCAGAACCTAAATTTAGGCGCTATATTATTTTATTACTGCTATTAGGCCATTCATAACAAGAGGTGCTTTATGAATAAAAAACAAAATAATAATGTATTTGTTTGTTGGTTTCAAAAAAAATAATCAAAAGATTACACTACTCAATGAACTTAATATGTTTTTATAGGAAGATGGTTAGATGTGCCTGTACTGTAACATCTGCTATGATCAATGTGTATTCAGAAGTACACAAATTACAGACCCAGCGTGGAATATGAGCTTTGTTACATGTCTGAAAATGGCACCACAATAATTACAGTGATACAAGATGATAAAAGCTGCTGTACTGGAAGCAAATGTGATACATTGTGTTTCCTATTTGTTAAAGGAGCCAAATAAAGGTTTCAATAAAGAATTAGGTTAGTTTCAATAAATAATTAGATTAGGACAGGTGCAGACCACAACCCCTAAAAAGAAGAATTCTTAAAGGCACTGAAAACTATTGGTTACAGTATTTAAAAAAAACATGCACATATTGAATAGTGCTATACATACTTTAATCTTTCTTCAATATTGCATGGTGTTGCAACGTTGGTTGTGAAATAATGGTTTTCAGTCATGCTGAGTTGAGAGTTTTGCATAGCACCATAATGGGATTTTTAAAAGCACTTTAAGTGGTGTCTTTCAGTATTAGTAATATCTTTCAAAAGTATCTGCACCCAATGTACCCAATAATCTCACTGAAAATTTGGCATTACGTTAATGACAGTGACTGAGTAATTAAAGCTATTTACTGCACAGAACATAGTTTTCCAGTCTGAATATGTACTCATGCTACATAGTTTATTGAATATATGGGCAAGCCATGTCGTAGCATTACATAATGGATGTGGCTTTTTTCTAGTCCATTCATAGGGTACATATTTAGTTAGCTTCTTTGAATGTGTGGTTAAGCAGGTATTGTAGGTGTATACATTTGTTTCTGCATATTTACATTTCTTTATCTCAATGTGCCTCCTTTGGTGTGAGTGTACTTTCATACGTTCAAATATACTACATTGGTTTAAGTGGCAAGTATATTATCTAGAATTCACACTTGGGGAAGCTCGGCACTGTTTTGTGAAGCACAGGAGGCAAACCTATTTTAAGCCCCGAACAAGGCATTTGTGTCTACCCATTACAAATAAATTAACAATTTGAACTGATCTCGCTAGGGATTCTTCAAAGGACGCACAGCTTATTCACTTTCTCAGTTCCTATCTTCACTCTTCCTCCCTTCTTCATTTTCTCAGCCGCCATCCTGCCTTCCTTTATTCCTCTTTCCTTTCCCCATCCCTTCTTTCTTTCTACCCTTCTCTCTTTTCTTATTTGTCCTTTCATCTTAGTTTTTGTCTTCTACTGACTTTAAATACCTTTTATTACATCCACTATTGCACCTCACTTCCTATAGTCAATGTTTTATCTTTCCTGCTTTTCCTTGTCAAACATTAGATTTTCTTTCCTGTCCTTGTTTGCTCCACAGCATTCACTCCAATTCACTGCAAATACACTACTTCCATATTTGCTGCTTCCTTTCTCGCATCTTTTTGTAATACTTATCTTTCCGGCATTAACATTAGTTCCTGCTTCCCCTATATCTTAGCATCCTCCTTTCCTATTTAATATTTCTCAATACACTGATGGTCTTGCTTTCATCCTTCTTCTATTTCCATTTTGCTTTCACCACTCTATGTTTACGCCTACCTTTCTTTCCTTTGAAGATACCGTATTTTGAGTACCTTTCTTTCTCAGCCATGCTATGAGATATGTGATCTAAATACATAAAGTGGAAGATGTTTCGATATTTCAGCACGCCTGTGTGCTTCAATGCTTTGCACTATTCCAATAGGAACTTAAGACGTTCGTAATTAAATCTTGCTGTGTTTTATCCTCCTTGTTGGAAGTACGGCTCGACTACCAGTCAGGAGGAAACTAGGAAAACTGTCCATCTTCGTCATGCTATCGCTGTGAAGACATATCCAAAGGCAACCCATGAGAAAGTTGCAAAACAAATAGCCCACTTAAAGGTAGCGTAAATG
This sequence comes from Pleurodeles waltl, assembly GCF_031143425.1. Taxonomy (NCBI): domain Eukaryota; kingdom Metazoa; phylum Chordata; class Amphibia; order Caudata; family Salamandridae; genus Pleurodeles; species Pleurodeles waltl. Next base: position 647,750,928 of record NC_090448.1, read on the forward strand.
GCTGCCAGCATTTGTCTCTTGATGAGAAAAAACAACGTTACTAAAGTGGCTAGGTGCTCAAATCTTATATTTGCATTTTTAATGGAGACGCAGAGGATAAAATACAAAAGTAAATTTGAACTTTTCTTTGTATATTTTCCATTTGGCAATGTGCAGGGTGAATTTTGCATGCGGAAGATCCTAGCAATTTATGAAAAGCAGAGAGAACTGAGAGTCGAATGTACGAAACTTACCTCGACTGTCATCTGTTTGAGGGGACTTAAACTTGGATCAAAGGTAGGTAGTAAAAAATATAAAAACAATATTGGTAAAGCAATTAAAGAATCAAAATAAAATGAACCCCCTACATACGGAATTATAACATGGATTAATGTTTTCAGACGACGTTTACATGAACTCTTCGCACGACCGGTGGCTCTCTCAAGTTGAAGATGTTTACATAACGACAGGGCCAGAAAACCCAGAAGGCACAGGGTGGATGGCAATGGCAGAATTGAGTCTTAGTCCGATGTAACGCTTATTGCTTACTGATATTTAAGTACCTTGTGCTGGCAGTGCTTGGGTTTGAGGTGTTTTGGGACTGGGTGTCTTTGTCTTTGGAGAATCCGCCCTGTATGCAGTAATGAAGCAGTCCCATGTGATTTTTGTTGAACAACTTAACTGCGGCTTAGTATGCAGTCTTGTGGGAACCTGAAATTTTCATACTTGTATCTCAGGATAAAGATATGTCTCATTAATGACTCTTCCCATTCACGGATAGTTTGGAGACCCATTTTGAGACTAACAAATTGTGCACCTTGCCTAACAAGATAATATGCTTCATATGTCATTTTTGGAAAGTAGATTATTGGTAAGCGCAGGTAAGTACCTACACTTAGCAATAGGCCACTAACCACCACTAGGTTCAGTTAGGTCTCACTAAATTAACCCCAGCTCAGCCCTTGGTAGCTTGGCAATGTGCAACAAGGTTTAACTTAGGAGACAAAGGCCCTCATTCCAACTCTGGCGGTAAATCCTGCTTACCGCCGTGCAGAAGACCGCCAACACAATGCTGCGGCAGCGGAATTCCGCTACAGCTATTACGACCCACAGCTCGGAATCCGCCAAAATCCAGACACCCACACAAGTCTGCCACAACAAAGGTCAGTGATAAACTGCCGATAACAAAACCAACATCGTCACGCCAACAGGAATACGCCCACACCATCACGACCCACGAATCCACGCAGCGGTCTTTCAACCGCGGTATTCCATTGGCCATACACACCGCCACGCTCAAAATATACACACTTTTACAAAACACAACCACATTGGACAAATCAAAATACACACACCTGATAAAAATACACACACCACTCCCACACACCCAATACAATATAAGACACACACCCACATCACCCACAAACCCTTACAACCAAAATTTCAACAGAAGGCCAGAGAGAGACACCACCAGAAACAACACTACCATCCACAGGCACACAACACCATCACTTACACAACATCCATGCACCTCAAACAACCCACAACAGCACATCCCCTCACACATCACAACACACACTACCTCACACATCACCCACACCACATCATGGCACCTCAACAACACACCAGGTTCTCTGAGGAGGAGCTCAGGGTCATGGTGGAGGAACTCATCCAGGTAGAGCCACAGCTATTCGGATCACAGGTGCAGCACACCACCATTGCTAGGAAGATGGAGCTATGGCGCAGAATCGTCAACAGGGTAAACACAGTGGGACAGCATCCAAGTACACGGGATGACATCAGGAAGAGGTGGAACGACCTACGGGGGAAGGTGCATTCCGTGGTCTCAAGACACCAGATTGTAGTACAGAGGACTGGCGGCGGACCCCCACCTCCTCCCCCACAACTAACAACATGGGAGGAGCAAGTCTTGGCTACACTGCATCCTGAGGGCCTCACAGGAGTAGCAGGAGGAATGGACTCTAGTAAGTCAAATCTGAACTATTACATCCCCCATCCTACCTGCATGCTATCACATACCCCCACCATCACCCCCATCACTCCAGCACCTCACAAATGTCCCACTATCACAACCCACCCATCCCAACATCAAGCCCTGCATGCAACACCAAAGCATGGACACCCATCACCAAAGCATGACCACAACAGATACCCACACAGACCCCAAACCAATTATCACACAAGGTCCTAGACAAGAATGCAAGCACTGGAGTACAGGGTCACTCACCCATTGCAGACCATGGCACACACAGATGCAATAATCATGCCTTTACACCCCTGCAGGACCCCTACCCAACGTCACTGGACAGGAGGTACCAGACATGTCCACTCCCCCCACAGAAGAGGCCCACAGTGATGACAGCAGCTCTGCCCAACTGGATCAAGATGACCAGCCCTGCCCATCAGGGACCTCGGGACAGTCGGTTCCCCTGACACTGGCACATGCCACCACAGAGCCTCCCCCCTCAGGAAACACCAGGACAGCACCCACCCAGCGGGCCCATCACTCAACCACCACTACAGGGAACCCAGGCAAACCCACCACCCCTAGAAAATCAGCGACCTGGGGGCACTGACAGCGGGCACACGGTTCAGGGGACAGAGGCTCAGGAAAACAGGGGAACTGGGAGGACTGCTGTGCGACAGGGGGAGGACAGGCCCAGGAAACTCACTCTCCACGAGGCCCTCTCCAACATCATGGGAGTGTACCATCTTTCCCAGGAGACGATGGCAACGGTACTGGCCAACTTTCAGGAGACCCAGCGGCTGCAGGAGGAACACAATCTGGGGATCAGGGAGGAACTCAAGTCCATCAACACCACCCTGGTCACCATAGTAGGGGTGCTGAAGGACCTTGTCAACACCAGGAGGGACACTGTGGCACAACAAGGGGCTTCTGACACTAGCCTGGATGATGACCAACCCACCACTTCCGCCGGTGTTAGTGGACAGGAGGCACCGCCACAGGACCACAACACTGGCACCTCACCACCTGCAGATGGAGAACCACCCCGCAAACGGTCCCTGAGATCCAGGAACGAGACAGAGAACAATGCCAAGACCCCGCCAGGAAATGAGACCCCCCTGAATGTCATCCTTCTGTCCCATTTTGTCACCCTGTCCATCCTTAAACTGCCCTAGCTCCACTTCCTATGCCCCTTTGGACAATGCACCTGTGAAACAAATAGACTGGACTCTGCCATGGACATTCCTCCACCATCACCCCTGACCATTTTACAACCCCCCCCCCACTTATTTGCACACAAATAAACACCCTTGAATCACAAAACAATCTGGAGTCTGCCTGTGCTTTCACAAATGTGTATTTACAATAACTATGGATTATAGCAATGTCAATTTTATTGTCAACACACCAATGTAACACAGCTCTAGTCCATGAGGTAATATAGCAGAGGTCACACAGTGGGACCCACATCTGTGAAATGGAAAGGCAAAGTGACAAGTCAAGGTCCATACACTGGGTGAAAGTGACAGACTTATGATAGGTCAAACAATAGTATGAGATGTGTGAGGCAGTGACATATTCTTACCTGTGTGTCACTGGAAGTATTGCTGGATAACTTTGTTTCTGTTGTCGATATCCTCTTCTTCTGCCTCCTATTCTTCACTGTCCACATGCTCCACAGCTGCCACAAGACCTCCAGCTGGACCATCCTCCTGCAGAAGAGGCACCTGTAGTCGCAAAGCCAGGTTGTGCAGCATACAGCAGGCCACGATGATCTGGCACACCTTCTTTGGTGAGTAGTAGAGAGAACCACCTGTCATATGGAGGCACCAGAACCTGGCCTTCAGGAGGCCGAAGGTTCTTTCGATCACCCTCCTAGTTCACCCATGTGCCTCATTGTAGTGTTCCTCTGCCCTTGTCCTGGGATTTCTCACTGGGGTCAGTAGCCATGACAGAATGGGGTACCCAGAGTCACCTGCAAATGTCGAGGGACAACTGTTAGACACACACTAACCCGTGGGGACAACCCCAGACCCAGACAACTATTCACAGGGTATAGGGTCCTTGTCCTCATCTATTAGCCACACACGGTGCCTCTGGAGTTGCCCCATCACATAAGGGATGCTGCTATTCCTCAGAATGTAAGCGTCAAGCACTGAGCCAGGAAACCTGGCATTCACATGGGAGATGTACTGGTCAGCCAAACACACCATCTGCACATTCATAGAATGGTAGCTCTTCCGGTTTCTGTACACCTGTTCACTCCTGCAGGGGGGGCCAAGGCCACATGTGTCCCACAATGGCACCTATGATGTTGGGGATATGTCCCAGGGCATAGAAGTCACCTTTCACTGTAGGCAAATCCTCCACCTGAGGGAAAATGATGTAGCTGCGCATGTGTTTCAGCAGGGCAGACAACACTCTGGACAACACGTTTAAGAACATTGGCTGGGACATCCCTGATGCCATGGCCACTGTAGTTCGAAAAGACCCAATGCCAGGAAATGGAGTACTGACAGGACCTGCACTAGCGGGGGCATCCCTGTGGGATGGCGGATTGCTGACATCAGGTCCGGCTCCAACTGGGCACACAGTTCATGGATTGTTGCACGATCAAGTCTGTAGGTGACTATTACGTGTCTCTCTTCCATTGTTGACAGGTCCACCAGCGGTCTGTACACAGGAGGATGCCGCCATCTCATCACCTGCCCCAGCGGATGTGCCTTATGGACGAGAACAGCGATCAGAGAGTCCGCAAACACAGAGGTAGTACAATATGTAATTTGCACACATTTGTTAATCCGCAATGTGCCTGTAACTGTGTGTATGCAAGGCCTAGATAGGTGTGACACAGTTATTGTTACTGCCATGTGGCCCCCTGTAATGGTGGCTGCCTGACCTGTTAGGTGGGACAAGGGGATATGAGGTAACTGCGCTGGCGTTCGACACCGCCGCGGTAGGCGGTCGAAGACCGCGGCTCAATCCTGCATTGGTTAACATCGGACGCTATGTGTCCCAGGAGCCAATGACGATGTACGCCGGTGGTGACGGTACGCACCGCCGCGTACGTGACCGCCATTTTCTGTCTGTTCACTCACTTGATATCTGACCTTCAACAGGAAAGGACCTACACTGCAAGTGCTGCTGTGACCTCAGTCTGGAAGCGACGATGGCTCATGTGTCTGGGGAAAGGGCCCCTGCCTTTACTTCGGAGGAGTTGGAGAAGTTAGTGGATGGGGTCCTCCCCCAGTACACGCTACTCTACGGTCCTCCAGACAAACAGGTGAGTACACTGTGAGCATGCTGCATGGGCAATGCCTGTTTTGGAGTGGTGTGGATGGAAGATACATGGGGGTGGACTGAGCTCTGCATGAGCGGACGGTGACAGTATGTGCATCAGGGCAAGGGTGGGAACGTGGGCCAATGACTGAGACGGTCCGGAGGGTTAAAGTTTCTCCTTTTCCCCTGTACCATTCCTGTAGGTCAGTGCCCACCAGAAGAAGGATATTTGGCGTGCCATCGCCAAGGACATCCGGACCCTGGGGGTCCACCACAGACGGAGCGGCCACTGCCATAAAAGATGGGAGGACATTCGCCGCTGGAGCAAGAAGACGGCGGAGGCCCACCTGGGGATGGCCTTCCAACGTGGGAGGGGTGCCTGTCGCACCATGACCCCCCTGATGTTCCGGATCCTGGCGGTGGCGTATCCGGAGTTGGATGGGCACTTGAGGGCATCACAGCAGCCACAAGGGGTTGAGTGCAGTCACATCCATCTGACTCTGTGCCCATTACGAGGTATCTGGGTGGGGGAGGTGGGCAGTGGGTTCCCCTAGGCCAGGGTGAGCTTTGTAGGCAAGGTCCCTTTGTGAGGCAGGCTATGTGGCACCACAACCCCACAAGTGGTAAGAGCCATCTACACCTAGTCAGGCTCCTGTGACTTCCATGTGTGCAGCAATCGGGCATAGGCCTTGTCCCCCTTGGCCCTGTGAATAATCTAGGAACAATAGGTGCATGGCGGAGTGCAGAGGGCTGCTGTGTCTGCAGTGTCCGCCAACGGTAGAGGTATTGCATGCACTGAACATGTCTTTCTTCTGTCTTTCCCCCCCTTTTTGTGGTCTCTCTGTTCTTGTGTGCAATAGCATCATCAGGCGGAGGAGCTGTGGCACCGGAGAAGGAGGGAGCTGCATCCCACTTGGCCCTTGAGGACGAGACAACAGAGTCTGAAGCCACCAGTGGGACGGAGGGCGAGGGGAGCTCCACGGCAGGGACAGGAGGTGACAGCAGCAACAGCGACTCCTCCTCTGATGGGAGCTCCCTTGCGGGGGCGGGCCACTCTGTGCCCCCAGCATCAACAGGTACAGCCGCCACCCCCCCTACCATCACGGCCCTCCCAGCAGCCCCTCAGCGTGTGTCCCGTGGCCGCTCACCCAGGAGGGTGGGCATCTCCTTCGCCCCAGGCACCGCAGGCCCTGCCCCAGTCAGCTCTGCTGCCCTCAGTGAGGAGGCTGTTGAACTCCTGAGATCCCTCACTGTTGGGCAATCTACCATTGTGAATACCATCCAGGGTGTAGAGAGGCATTTACAACAAACAAATGCATACCTGGAGGGCATTCATTCTGGACAGGCAGCCCAACAGAGAGCATTTCAGGCTCTGGCCTCAGCACTGATGGCAGCCATTGTCCCTGTGTCCAACCTCCCCCCTCCACCCAGACCCAATCCCCTGTACCTCAGCCTATCCCAAGCACACCCTCAGACCAGCATTCACACACCTCAACACACAAGGGTGGCTCAGGCAAACATAAGCACCACACATCCCACAGGCCCTCACACAAGCATCATACCCATGCAGACATACCAACATCCACTGCCTCCACTGTGTCCCCCTCCTCCACGTCGTCCTACTCCCTCCCTGTCTCGTCTCCACTCACACCTGCATGCACTACATCTTCAGCCACTACCTCCATCACCAGCACACCTAGCACCACACACCGCTCACGTGCACTCACCACCCCCACTACCATTCACCCATCCCCTGCGTCCTCTACCAGTGTGTCTGTGAGCCCTCCTCCCAAAGTACACAAACGCAGCCACACACCCACCCAACAGCCATCCACCCCACAACAGCCTCCAGCCCATGCACCTTCACCCAAATTCAGCAAACGTACACCTCCTACAACCACTATCTCTTCCTCCACTCCCAAACCCCTTCCATCTACCCGTCCCAGTGTGTCTAAAAAACTTTTCCTGGCTATTATTGACCTCTTCCCTACACCTCCCCCCGTCCGTCCCCAGGGCCAGGCTTTCCAGGTCCCAACCCAGCACCTCAGCCACCACATCACCAGGCACAGTGGTGCCAGCAACTGCGGGCTATTGGAGTGCACCACCCATCAGGGCTGCCAGTGTGCCACGGAGGGAAGGCAAGGACATTCCGCCACCTGCAAAAGTCAAAGAGTTGCCCACATCCCGGAGGGAGAAGCAGAAAACCCCTGCCACCAAGGGCTCAGGGAAAACGATAAGGGGATAGTGGCAAGACAGCAGCGCCACCATCCAAGGTGGGGATGTGCCAGAAAATAAAGGGCAGTTCAGGAGAGGGCATGGTGGCACCGACAATGGGACCGGTGTCACCCCTTCTGTCCACGTCGACGCCAACCTGTACGGCGGAGAAGACCGTCACCTGAACCGCCACCAGCACCGCAGTCACTGAGTCCGCCACCAGCACCGCAGTCACTGAGCCCTCCACCAGCACCACCACCACAGAGCCCGCCACCAGCACCGCAGTCACTGAGCCCGCCACCAGCACCGCAGTCACTGAGCCAGCCACCAGCACCGCTGCCACAGAGACCGCCACCACAGAGCCCAGCGCAAGCACTGATGCCACAGAGCCCGCCGCAAGCACCGATGCCACAGAGCCCGTCGCAAGCACCGATGCCACAGTGGCCGCCACCAGCACCGCCGCCACAGAGCCCGCTGCCACAGAGGCCGCACAGCCGCAACACCGCCGGCTCCATTTGGAGCCGGCTCCCATGTTGCGGCCCACATCCCTGCTGTGCCGGCGGGCGGAAACTCTGTTTCTGCCTGCCGGCCCAGCGGGGATGTCAAAATGGGCACCGGGGGAACCGCCAATGTTGTAATGAGGCCCTTCATGTTTTTAGCGCATAGAAACAAAAAGCGCCAGTCTGGTCATCTGGTCACACATTCAAAGTTTCAGGCTGACTGCAATGGAGCCCTGTTCGGCTACAGCAAGCAGGACTTGTCATTTTCTTGAAGATTTTTCTCAGCGGGATGAAGTCACCAATTTGATCTGACCTCCATGGAGCCCTCTTCAGATGCGTGTCGCTGTAGACTTCGGTGAATATTTCTACATTCGGACTTCGATGATTTTTCGGGATGAAAATCTTCATTCAGGCCAAAGTTGAATCTTGATCCGACGTCCCTAGAGCCCTCCTCGGATACGCTGCATGGGAAGTCCCAGTCAACTTTTTATCTTCAGACATAGTCACTTTTTTGGAGCTTTTTCTCTTCAATGTCAGCCGACTCTCCACAGTAAGCCGATTTTGAGTCAACGTCGTCGGATTGCCTTTCCAGGAGCCCATGTGAAATCCTGGAAGTCTGGGACTCCAGAGCTTTTCAGTGGGACGAACCTGCAAGTCAGGCCGGGTCACGGTCGACTTAAGCCGGCTTGACTCTCAATGGCAGGTAGGTCTCTTAATAGAACTTTCTTCCAAAAGTTCTCCAAACTTCTAGATCTTCTTCCAGAAGGTCTTTGAAGGTCCTTTAGGAGTCCACAGCTTACTTCAAAGTTCCAGAAGCTCTGATTTGCTCCTTGAGGGTTAGGACCCCAACTCCCAGAATGCACCTGACTCAAACTCCAAAATGACCACTGGACAGTGGTCAGCTGGTCAGTTTCTTTGGGATTTGATGCAGGGGACTCTGGTTAGCTATTTTCCATATGTAGCAAGCTGGGAGTCCTTTCTTGAAACCAGGCAAAGTCCTTTTAGTGGTGAAGCCCTTCAGAGTGCAGTGTCCAGGTGCAGGTCAGGGATCCAGCAGGGAAGTCCTTCTTCTTCTGATGCTCTTCCTTGTAGGGATCTGAGGTGTGGGTGCAGCTCTGCCATATTTATCCTTGCTCCTGGGGTGAAAAGCAGGGGGGCTGGAATGTGGGAAGTGTGGCAAAAATCAATAGCAGGAAGCAACATTCTTCAAAAAATCCAACATGGCTGAAACTGATTTTTGGAGGTTAGATCTGGCTGAGCCCACCCACTGCTGTGTCTAAAGATCCTAAACACCCCCCTCTCCTGTCCTCTCCTAATCTAATCAAGAGGGCACCTAATTGTCTGGGGTTGCAGGAAATGGGTGAGGTCCAGAGCTGCTCCAAATGTCCTTCCCTGCCTTTGAAGACCAGTTTGGCTGCTTTCACCCATCCTGTTTCATCATACCCTGAGGCAGATCTCCTTCCCCAGCACATCCTTTGGGTTCAGCCCAGGCCACTTCACACCTCATCAAGAAAGCCTGTCCCGGCTGCCAGTAGCCGTCCAATCAGAGAAGGGCACTAAGGAGCTGAAGTTGGCAATTTCCAGGTAGAGTTTTAAAACTCTTCACCTGAATTAGGTATATTAAATCTAACAATGGCAAGTTGTGGGATTTATTATAAAAATTAATTTGATACCAAACTCTAGTCATCTGTCTCTTATGTGGACTTTGTTATTTAAAACAAAGCCTCCCCATTTTAGCCTATGGAAACCATTCACTACAGTGAGGGAAAAACAAGTTTGTCTATTTTACCTTACCATGGCTTATAAAACAATTTCTATAAGGTCCCTGCTTATAGTCACATGGCACCCAGCCCTAGGGGCACTTAGGGCACACCTTAAGGGTGACTCATATGTAAAAATAAGGTAGTTTAAGACATTGGAAGTACTTTTAATTCCAAAGTCAAATTTGACTATAACTTTATTTTAAAAGCAGCCAGCAAGGCAGGGCTGCCTTTAAATGACACTGAGCCCCCTAAGCAGTGCACCTATGGGTGCACTACCTATGCTGGGGTCACTAAACCTATATGCCCTACAGTATACTAGGGACTTATAGGTAGGTTGATACTGCCAATTATAATTAGCCTAATTTGCAAATCCACTTTACACAGAGCACTGGCCCTGGGACTGGTAAGCAGAACTCAGGGCACAGTCAAGAGTCAGTAACCACCAGTATCTGTCCAAAAAACTTGGGGTGACCAGGGCAAAAAGGAAGACTTTCCTACATTCATGTTTTCACAGGGATTGAGAATCTGATAGGGAATGGAGGACACCACTAGCTTTCTTGATCATCAACTTCACTTGTGCACTTGTGCATAACTAACTGGCTCGTAATTAAAAACAGTACTGTATTTAGCATGTATTTGTCTGTAGTATTAATGAGGAATTATCCTTACATTCAGCAATTAGATCCCAATTCCCTCCATAATTTCTAATTTCTGCCCTGGAATTTCACCCACATATTTTTTCAGTTTCAGCATCAGAATCAAGTGGGAACTTTTAATCAAGGCAAAATATACATTACGGCCATGCAAGGGTTTGTGTAATTAACCATTACATCCCACTGCCTAAGTATATAACAGTTATTAAAGGCCTTGAATCTGAGTGTTAGGCACAATTCACAGTCAAGGATTTATAAAGAGGGTGAGGGCATTTAGTAACTGGTATGGAATGAGGCAGAAGGCCTATAGTGCTATTGAAACATTGCACCCACTGACGGTGGAATGTTATCAAATTAAAAAGTGGGAAACAGAGAGACACACCTCCAAATGTGGGAACCAGAGGTCTATGGTAGTCATTATAGAGAGATGTCTTTATTGGAGCTCCTTCATCCCAGTGCTCTAATACTAGTTAACCTTCGCTTGAAGGTTACACAAGAATGTACAATGTCATGTTGCAACACATAGAGAATTTATGCACTTAAAAGGCCCTGGCATGTAGGAAAGGCAAGTTTCCACATAGCAAGGTCACAAGTATGATGTTTAATGTTTACAGAAACATACAAGAAAAGGAATACGGAGTGGGAGTATACTGAAAGACAAGATGCAATGATGCAAAACATTAATAATAAGCAGAGGAAGGCCATGATAGTTTTTCTTCAGGAAATTGAGGACTTAAAGCAATGGCGAATGCAGGGTTTAATGAACTTTATCTCACTCACTCTGGCAGGTTCTTTTTCATCCCTGCTTTCTTCATCACTGTTTTCCTGTCTTTCTTTTCCTCCATCTTTCTCTTTTTCTCCTTTTCTATTGTCTTTTTCTTTCAAATTAAGTACTGGAATTTTCCCACTAATGTGGAAAAGGCCTGATAGTTTTACTTCTTTTACACAATTATTTGGCAAAGGATTGAGCAAGTTAATCTTTAATATTTTCCAGATGAGCCAAATACATGCTGTGTGCGATATATTTCCAAATATATGCGTTCAGTTACAGAAACTTGCAGAACCAAAATCTCACCTCAAAAGGTTCTGGAACATTGTGCACTCATAATTCTAACACAGATATCGAAGTAATTATTCCATCAGCTACTGTACTTCTATCTGATACTTTTTTCCTTGCAGGAATCAAGGGTCTCCACCCAGATGTCATAGTGTGCAAGCACTATATTGTTAGGTTTTGTTGTTTGTGTTTGAACTATTAAGGGCTTGTAAGTGGCAGCTGTTCCTTGCCTGTGGCTCTGCTGGATGTGCCATTTGTGGCTCTGTACAAAGTTCACCTGTTCACCATATACCTGCCATATGGGGCATATTTTCACTGGCAAAGAGTGCCAGTTAAGCCCAGTGGTGTAACTTCAGCCCCCACAGCCCCCGCAGCCCCCGCAGTGTGGGGTGGGGGGGTCTGTGCTCCAGAGGGCCCATTTGCAGCTTGCAGCCATGCACCATGCACTGGCTGGCACTGTGCACGGGCTCCTGACTGGGCCACATGCTTTGGGGCCCTCTCAAGTTTAGTTACACCACTGGTTAAGCCACTGATTCCAAAATCCTATCGTATCTGCAAACCGCCTTATTGAATCATGCAACAATCTCCTCAGTTTCTTAGCGGCTGATTGATCCTTCATTGTTCCTTAGGATGCACTCCCTGAGCAGCAATTCAAGGCTCAAAGAACCTGGTTAAAGAGCACTACCTCACAACCTTGTTAAAGTAATTTTTTTACTATGATTAGCCTTGATAGAGACCATGGGCAATTATTATGGACTTTTGACACACGGCCGCGCAGCAAGTCACGTTGCTGCACTGCCCTCCATGAAAGGGAAAGGGCAGGAATGCGCCGTACTTATGGCATACAGCACATTCCTATCCATTCCCACTGCACTGGTGCCGTCTCAGCAGCCTAGCATCAACAAAGGTACCCTTGCACTATGGCACCCTGGGAGGCTTTTTCCTTTGTCAATGTGTGCTGCAGAGAGTAGCGCACATAGAAAGAGGAAAAAACGAAGAGAAATAATGATATTTCTCCTTGTTGCACCTACCCTGGGAAGGCGTAGGGTTTTGAAGCATCTACAGGTTTACAAGCTTTTGTAAATCTGGGGATGCATCAAAATCCATGGGTGTTGCATGGGAACACCCACTGCAGTGCCCATGGAACACCTCCCTGGTACAGTTAAGGCAATACAGCAATTTGCGCTTCCTTGTCCTTCCTTCCATATCTATGAGGCCATTCAAAGAAACACACAGTGGCTTTGAACGGCCTCATAGATTTGAGTTGAAGGTGTGCGCCTCTGTTGCATAAAAAAAATGATGCAACAGCTGCACAAGGGGCTCCAAAAATTGCCCCCATATTTGGAATGCTCTCTTTGGGCCAAAATTGTGCTGTTCAGTCCAAGGGTCTACAATGTGTGTTCCATTGACTCTATGGTTAAAGGTCTACTCGAAAGCCCGCAGGAAGTGGAATTAAAAGTCAGAGTGCCAAATACCAAAGCTATACATCTCATGCCTCTCCCCCTGTCCTTTTATCCCATTCTTGCAGGTTCCTGCTTTCTCTTTTTGTGACAGGTTTTCCATCTTCCTCTTCCTCTGTCTTTTTGTTTTGTTTCTTTTCTCTCTCCTCCTCACAGTAAATGTCTAATACAGAAAGATAAGTGCCAGTCCTCAAAAGTAAGTGCTGGTGGCCCCCAACCACCGGCTCAAGTTAAGCATTGAGCCCCTCATGTCATCACGGCTGAGCTCTTACCTGCATTCATGCAGCTATCTTGGTTTTCAATTGTTCAGATATATCTGTTACTGTAGTAAGCATAGCCTGGAATAAAACAGTGTGCGTTCACCCGAACCAATGTTATAGGCACAACTTAAGAAACACAGGCCCAGATTAATGAAAAAGTGGCGCACCAGCTCTGATGTGGCACTTTTTTTGCGCGCCCCCTTCCGGCACCTAATGATAACATGGTTGCGCCATTTATAACATGGTGCTAGTTAGAACAATAGCATTAAAAATGTTGACGCCATTTTAGCGCTTTGCTACACTACGCTAGTGTAGCAAAGTGCAAGGAGTCCCATTGGTTTAAATGGGTGTGTCATTTTAACGCCTGCTCTGAGCAGATGTTAAAAATAACAGAAAAAATGGCGCAGTGAAATCCTCCTCGTGCCGGAAAGCCCCCTTGCATACATTATGCCTGCCGCAGGCATTATGTGGTACAGGGGGTTACAAAATGGCACAAATCATGCATTGCGCCACTTTGTAAATATGGCGTGGGGGAAATGCCACCTTAACGCCACATTTGCATAGAAAAATTATGCAAATGTGGCGCAAGGTGGCGCTAGGGGCTTCTTAAATCTGTCCCCCAGTGTGGTCTCCTGTCTTGTGCAATCATACTAGTACAGCAGCATTCGTGTAGCAGCAGTTTATTTATGATAATATGAATTTAAGTTGCACGTTCTCTTCACACTGACATGGTAACGTGCACATCTTTATAACTCCAATGATCTACAGGGTCAGTATGCTGGCAAGTTCACTTTGTATTTATTTACTTTACTGACCTATTTGTTGTTTTGTGAGCAGTTACTCCACCAGGGGCGTAACAGAGGCCCCCACAGCCCCCACAGTGCAGGGTGCCCCCAGACTTACCCATACTGTAGGGGCCCCTCAGCCCATACTAATGTGAGTGTGTATGGCCTTCAGCAGATCATGTCACATTTTGTTGTGCCATTTTACTCCACATCCTACTGCACATTCATCTTATGTTATTATCCATATAGGATGGGACATTACAGAGATGTATTATGTGAAAAAGAATGCATTCTTACGTTAGTACATTAGTTTTGTATGAGCAAATGTTAGATTATTAGTAATTGAATGCAGTTTGACCAAAGGAAACTATTTGTAAAACTATTTTTGGCTTTGGGTTAAGGAAACTGTTCATGTAAAATAATTTCTGTGCAAGGGAGCAAAACTGGTTTTGGATTTTGATTTACATTTTAATGTTTAGCAGTGTGTTAGTTTTACCTAGCGCTGGTGATCCTGCCGTTGATTGGGAATAATAGAAAGAAACGTTTGAGGTATATCTAGATGGTGCTGAAAAATTTGAGAAAGTGGATTATTAGTTGTGGTGGGTGGTAGTCCACTACAAGAAATAAAGTCACTATTTTGTTAGGTCCAGTTAAGATTTCAGTAATTTAATCCTGAGTCCAACCCATGGTAGGTATGGCACAGAACAGGTAAGCTTAACTTTGGAGAATGTATAAAGCATTTAGAAGTACCAAAACAGTTAAAAGTCAAAAACACAATGCACCAGAAATCCTACTCCAATTTAGGAAAATAGAGAATAAGTTAAAGAGCAACATGACACCAAAACAACAAAGATCAAAAAAGGGGAAGGGGAGATATGAATTTTTAAAGATTTAAGTAAAAATGATGCCAAAAAGTGCAACGTGCAAATGGTAGTCAGTAGATGCAGTAGACCGGGAACTAGGTGCAATTTTAGGCCAGCCACGATGGAGCACAGGTTGAATACACCAATCAGGTTTGACCCATACAGATGTTTTAACTTGGGACGTAATTTTATTTTTGGAAGTCTTCAAATGGCTTCCAAGCAACGCAACAACTATTGTCACTCACCCCTAGTCACCAGGACGTTGGACTATGGAAACATGCTATATACCGGGATCACCAAGCACTCTCTAGAAGACCACAGACCATTCAGAACTCAGCAGCCAGACCCATCCTCAACTGCCCACACAGGACTCACATCACATCACACCTCATGGAGCTCCACTAGCTCCCGATAGACAAACACACTCAATTCTAAATCTGCACGCACACCTTCAGGGCATTACATAACTCATGCCCCACCTGCCTGAAAAAGTTTGATCTCCTTTCATCAATCACCTAATCACCTCCACCTCTCAGTGCTGCTACTCACACACATCCGGTGCTTACAGAGAACCAAATTAAGAGTTTGAGCGTTCTGTTATATCTCTCCTCAAAGCATGAAATGGCCTCCCACTCCACATCAGAGCCGCCTCAACTCTTCTTGAATTCTACAAGAAGCTGAAGACCTGGCTTTTCTATTATCTAATGTACCATAAGTAAGGCTAGGTACTCACACTCACTCAGCACCTCATGGGTGAAAGTGCACTTTACAAATACACATAACAAGGCAAATTCTATCAGTGGGACAAGGCAGCAGGCTGTGTTTGAGGAGGGTTCCACAATGTTGGATAGGCATTGAGTGAGGTCCCTGTGAAGCTGTTGGTTTTGGCGGGAAAAGCTCAGAGTGGAAAACTTCAAATTTCATGTTCAGTGAAATCATCTCACCAGTCCGATATTTTTGGTACCATCTCCGTCAAGATTTTTACCTTCAGACTAAAGGCCTGATTTGGAGATTGGTGAATATGTTACTCCATTCCAAACATGGCAGATATCCCGTCCCCCGTATTATAAGTGCATTGTATCCAATGGCATTTGTAATACAGAGGATGGGATATCTGTCACATTTGTGATGGAGTAAACTCTAGTAAGGCCCTAAGTCTCTTTTTAAGAGCTCAGCATCCTCCAGCAGAGCAGGAGGGCTCCAAAAGGCTAGGTACAGTTTTCCGAAGGTCCCGCTGAGGTAGATTTGCTACTGTAAAACTCAGAGTGTGAGAAACCTGTTTCTCAAGCCCAGTGGCAACACAGGTTGGGTGGATCAGGTTGGAAGGTTTGTCCCAGTCCCCCAAAGGTCTAGGAATCCAAACAATGTTTGGCAAATTCCAATTAGATACAGCCAAGAGTCCCAGAGCCACAAAAGTAGCAATTGGCGGTCAAGTATCTGCTGACTGGGAGGTCTAAAGAGATTACCTGTTTAGGTGTGAGCAACATTCATGTGTGACAGGGAGTCCCTCTGAAGTAAATTACGCTCCTGGGCAGAGCCTGTCTAGTCTCCTTGCCATTACAACAAAAACACATCCCCACACTGAGGACATTGTCTTTGTTCTGAGCATAGTTTTCACACCTCATCATGGTTATTCACCAGCTGGGTGAGAGTGGTAGGCTAATGCAAACTATCCTCCAGTGGCTTCAGGCAGGGAAAAGATAACTTTCTAAAGTACCCTTGTTTGTTGATATTTATTAAAAAAATCCAGGTTCACCATTAAGTTTGGCTTTTAACAAAAATGTAAAACAGTCCTTGAGTTGTTTACATGTCATGGATGTACTTGGACACCATATACTATGGTCTTGTTGCAAAGCTAAATATGGCAATTAGAGTTTTAGACAATGTCAATAAGCTTTAGGGGTCAGAGCACCTTCATTTGGGGCCTGGTTAGTGGTGTCCCAGTGCACAAATTAAAAAAAACACAGCAGCATCAGTCCACAATAACAGTTGTGGCCAAGCATGCAAAAAGAGACACTTTCTCATAAAGCTTTCACACAAAAGAAATCATTTACTATACTCCTTCATTACCTCTGCTGTGTAGCAGAAACATTCTGAAACATATTCCTTGTAAAATCATAATTATTGATGGAGACACAACTGATGATTATGCCTCAGACAAAAAAATGCTCAACACTCATTTTAAACCTTTGAAAAGTAGGAGAAGCAACAGTTACCAGGGTAGCCCATGAGAGTTTTGTAGGGACAATGATAATATTGACTGCAACATGAAAGTTTGGGGAATTAGGAGAAAAAATTATCATGGACCAAGTAGTGGAGAAGATGAACAAGAAAATCCATGAAACTTTATTGATTATCCCCAAATTAACTCTGGGCAAAAATATTGAGCTGGAGGTCTTCGTGTGCTTCTACATAAAAGATTGACTAACAAAAAGAGTGACAATGAAGTGGGTTGAAGAACAAAAGATGTTGAATGTTACCATTGTGCTAGGACAACCATTTGCATACTGCAACATTTTGCCCTGTTGTATATCATATCTGTAACAAGTGCAGGAAAAGAGGGCATTTTGACAAATTTTGTAAAAGTGTTGGTAGGCCAATTTCATCCATTGTAGTGAACAACATGGCTGCAGTGAATGATAATTAGTGGAAAGATTCTGATTCAAGTGTAGAAAATGTTTTTGTGTGTGGATTTGTAATGTGTTAGTGCTTCATTGGAAGTTATAGTGATGCTTGGTGAATGACTGTATGTCAGAAGACCTTTTTATAAAGCTGTGTTCGATCACATGGAGGTAAGAATGATGACTGATTCATGACCTATGTTTACCTTAATTGAAGTGAATGAATAGAAGTCATTTTTTGGACTAATGTTAAGCTCGACTCAGGTTTAACCCATGGCACATGGTGGAAATCCTTTTGAGGATTTGGGGGAGTTGACACTGTAATATCTTTTAATGGGATTTCTACCTCAGCACCAGTGTATGTTGTGAAGGATGAATCATGCCTTTAAGGGTGGTTAGAACAAAATAGTATGGGAATACATTTTGGACCCTAGTGACCCAGACCAAGTGATTCTGAAGAGTGAATTGTTAAAGTGTGAATGCACCAGGATGAGTTTATTAGATGGGTTGGAGCAGCAGTGTCATAAGTTTTTTTCAAACAAACTGAGAAAACTGAGAGGATTATCGCTTGGAATCCAACTTAAATTTGATGTCCTATCTGTGTGCACAAAGTGAACAGAGTTCCATTATCAGTGGTAGGTAACCAACACACACCACACAGGTCACACATTGGATGCAAATTGTCATTCAGAAACACTATCAGAAGCTCCAATCCCAGTCCTATGAACTAAACCCATCATTTTTAGTTATTATCTCAATAAAAATACCTAATGGTCCACAAAAAAATAAAACCCATTCCAAGCTTTTTACTAGAATACAGGCTTGGGATCAACAATTTTCCTCAGAAGCCAGATTTGGTGGTTAAACTGCATTTTTCTCTCCTGTCACAAATTACACTTCTAGTTTGTTTAAGAATACGGGCTCTAGCTTAGAAGAAGCAGCAAAACAGTATATTTCTAATTCCCATCATGAGTTCACATGCTCTATGCACTTTAAAGAACCTAAAACACAGTAAACCATCTGTCCTATGGTACTCAGCTGTCAGTTAATTCTAAACAAGTCTAAAAATAGAAAGATAGTAGAGATCTTATTACGACACTGAAGATAGAATTTCTTACTTAGTTACCTTGAGAAATTATAAAAAGATGTTAAAGTTAGCATGTTCAGCCCAACTCTGTGATAGAACTGAGGCAGCAAAAAATAGCATGCAGGGATTTTGTAAATTGTGAAAAATCTACTCAATCCTCCACAGTTAGCAGTGGCTATACCTCTGTCCTGACCGGCACAGGAGTTTTGATGGCATCACAGGTTTCTCATGATACACAACCCTTGGAGTGACTGTGACTACAGGATAAATGTAGGTGGTAAAGCACAATTATATGCCCCTCCCCTCGGCCTCAGGCAAGTGCACCAGCCTCACTTCTTTATATTTGTCTCATGTCCTGTGTTTGTGACAACTGATGAATTACAGACCAAACAACAACAAAAATGGTAACAGTAGATGAAAAACAGGTCCTGATGAAAGCCTGGGACCATACAAGGGCCATGAGGAATGGCTGAAACATCTCGACTTAACAAGGGCATTGGGGTAGTAACCCTCCCTTTAATTGACAAAAAATATATTTGCTTTTTAATCATAAAAGTGATACCCAAAATAAAGAGAAACAGGTGTAAGCACAAGGTATTTCAATATTTACTCTCCCCCCCAGGAATAGCACACTATCCAAAGAGCTCCCTGGAAGATGGTTGAGCCCACACTGGTTTATAGGGACCATAGTGCGACCCAATGTTGAAGCATGACACCAATAAGGTGTGTGAGGGCCCACAATGAAATATCTAATATTTCTATAGAAGCATTAGGACCAGGTCACCATTTTATAATTGAGTACAAGGTGGTAGGATACCTTTTGTAAGATCATTTATCTGTCCTAGACTTTCTGTAAAAAGTCCCCTCTTTACTTCAAGATAACATTGCTGTACACGTTATTCAACCTGTTGTTTGACTTCAGAACCTTTCTTCTCTTCCGTTGTACCCTTTCTTGAATGAGCGACTAAAAATTACAGACTAAATTGGGATCCCCCTCTAATCCTTGTTCCCCCACTGTACTTCATAGAGTAGCTAAGACTATTACTCCTGTACTCATGAATCTATGAAGTATACCTTTTCTCTTATCAACTATGCCCCACTCTGGGAAGCCCATCATATTTATCTCTTTCTTGAAGAAAGCAGACACTGGCCCAGCTGTGCTTAGCAATTGTATGCCACTACCAATACCAGGTAAAACTGTTGAAAGGGAAGTAAATCAACAACTTACTTGTTATATAGATGCCAACAACTTACTGGACATCTCTCAGATAGGCTTTCGATCTCAGCATGGTTGTTTGACCGCTCAGCCTTAGAGTTGTCTTCCCAAAACTGATTGCTCCTTTCCCTCAATTTTTGCTGGAAGACTGTGTGCACTTTATCACTGCTGACCAGTAGTAACTGCTTGTGCGTACTCCCCTAAATATTGTAAAATAGGAGTAAACCTAATTGACATAGTTAATTTCCTTATAAGTCAATTGTAGACTGATGTATCATATTCCCAAGGCCTGCATCTTAAATGCTATTAGTGGGCTTATTGTACCACCCACTTGAGTTGCCCCCTAAAACTGCCCCCGGCCTGCGATTGCAATATGAATTCAATTTTATACTGCAAATTTGATTTGGCAATCTAACTCCCTTGCCAAGTCTGAAACTCCCCTTTTATTGAATATGTCATCTCTAAGGTAGGTCATAGGTGTCTCGTAGGGCAGGGTGCATTGTAATTAAAAGGTTGTTTATTATTAAAATTATGTATTATTAAGTTGTTTCTGTGTCCTGGTAGAAAGAAAACTCCTAAATTTGTTGTTTACTACTGTGAGGCCCACCTATCCCATAGGATAACATTGGGTTGCCTTTTTTACATTTAATATCTGCTAACCTTTGATTGGTAACTGTAAGAAATTAGGTTACTGGTTGAGAGGGGTAAATCTCTGAAGTCACAAGCAAACCCCAGATTAACTTGTGATTAAACCTATAGTTGCTTGGCACAAAACCAGTCAGACTTAACTTAAAGTCAATGGGGAAATTATTTATGCAGAACTTCAAACAGTAATGACGTGAATCACAACACAAGAAAAATCCCACAGCAATTTAGAAAAATAAAGTAAAATGTAATTCATATTTTAAACCAAAACATGTTTTAAGACATGTTATGTTTTTACTATGCCTTGAGACTTAGCTCTGGAAAGCTTTTGGAAAGTAGTACATGTTTTGAAGGGAACTCCAGGCTGGACACGGACTGTTTGTTCAGAAGTCTCACAAAATGATTTTCAAGATCAAACTCTAAAGTTTCTTAGCTAAAGACTTTTCTGCCAGATCTCTTGTCACACATCCTTCATTTCTGTCTATTCGGATTTGTCAGGTGCACATGATTGAGTCACCTGATTACTGTGTGACTATTGCCACAATCCCTTGAGACATGAGTGGCCTTATTTGGAGTAGATCCCATTGATAGATATCGGCTAACCACACTAATCTTTAGAGCATCAGGAGGGGGACTACATATCCCAGACTTCTCTTGGCCCCAGGAGGTGGCCATTTCCAAGCCCAGCTGCTCACACTTGCTACACCAACGAGTGCTATACAGCGCCTGGGAATCGACCGTAGCACGGGAAACAGTAAGCATCAGGAGGGGGACTACATATCCCAGACTGCTCTTGGCCCCAGTAAGTGGCCATTTCCAAGCCCAGCTGCTCGTACTTGCTACACCAACAAGTGCTTTAAAGCGCCAGGGAATCGACCACAGCGCGGGATGCATGTGGGCCACGCCTGGGCAAAGCCTGGGCCAAGGGCGGGCCTGTCCACGCCTGTCCACGCCCAAAGGAGGCAAATGGGGAAAGGGAAAAGTAGCGCTCTCATTGATAAAAAAGGATCGACCCACATGGCCCAAACTTCGATTTTGAATTATTTGTCCTTTGTCATGGGGGTTATTGAGTCAGAATTAGAGCAAGTCGAATCCAAGATTGGCGCAGTGCAGAACCTGTCCCTGAGGTCTCACCTGAAATCCCGTATTATAATAAAGCCACTGCCAATGGAGCACTGTTCGAGTAAGCCCCTGGTTAGCGTCTCTCCGTAGACTAGCCCCATAGATCACTCGTTAATCCCCCTAAACCAGTGGAAAGTCTAACAGATTACCCAGTTATAGACTCTTCCCTGGTGCGTTCACCCTCTTTAAAGAAGAAAAAAGCAGGTCCCGAAAAGCCATTGCCACTCTAGGGAAGAAAGGTCCAAGGATTGGAAGGGTACTCTGGGGAATGAAGAAATGACAAGAAACGCCAAAGGGGTAAAGATATTGTGGGTGATCTCATCTCCCAAATTGACTCTACACTCAAACTATTTTGTACATCTCTAGAGCTGAAACTCACCAAGTTGATCACTGAGAAGATGGCCCTCTTTCAAGAAAATGCAATAAGCTTGGTTACTGAATCAATTAGACCAGAGTCACCCGCCCAAAAGGGAATCCATAGTGCTGAATCTACAGATGGGACCGGAATTGCTTTATGAAACCCAGCCTTGAGGCCCCGGAGTCCCCCAGCAACCCATGTCCAACAAGGACATCCTCATCCTGAGCAAGTTTGTCCTTCCAGAAAGCAGGTCCTCTGGGTGTCCAAATCTCCCATGATCAAACTTGAATCCAATCCTAGAGGGGGGTCTGCACTTACCACCAGATTGTGCCCCACACGTACTGGTAGTGGAAAATGTGCCCCCTCTTACCAAGGGAAACAAGAAGGACACAAAAGTTCTGATGAGAAAGTCTGCCCATTGGTTGAGGGCGAAAACAAACTTCCCTGTGGGCTTAAACCACATGATCGTCTTCACACAAAGAGTGAAATGGACAGGCCCCTTAATAAATTATTCAAAGGGAGATTATATTGTGATAAACTTCAGAGACTCCCAGGTGGTGAGGAGCCTTTTGGAGTCCCTGGAGTGAAGGGAAGGGAATAGGGGCGGGATTAAAGCTCATGCACTGGGGAACTTCTATGATCTGCCTGCCTAATGTATCACCAGCCAGCATGGTAGGGCTGACAGGTCTGCAATCCCGGCCAAGGGTTCTGGTCCCAAATAGTTTTGAGCCACTGAATTCCCTCGAAGGTGTGGACTGACTGACGATGAAACCACCAATTGAAGGGGGTGTGCCTCCTGGCCCGAGGAGTGCCAGGAAGGAAAGACCCCCTGAGATTTCCAGCACAGGAACCTGCCCTATCCCCCCAGCAGGAAGTACAAAAGGATGAAGCAGGCCGGACCACCCTATCTTGGATTAGTTGGAACATTGCTGGAGTCCGGCCTAAAATAAAAAACCCAGAGTGGATAAAATTTGTGTCTTCATATAGCGTAATTTGTCTCCAGGAGACCTTGTCAGTTGATCCACCTGGATGGCTTCCTTGCCCTACACCAACCTGCGATACCATCCACTGCAGGCAGGGCCAGTGGAGGCCTTGCTGTCCTTGTCTCCCTGGACCTGGCTAAATCTAGAGCAACACTCTTATGGGCATCCCCCCATTTTATGATCATTTTGGTACAGGGGAGACAAGGAAAGCTATTCACATAATACATTTCTACAATAATGCCCCATGCGGTTCCCTAAAGTAACATGTTGAAGATGCCATCGACTTCCTTGACTCTTCTGCTTGGCTCCAACGCAAGGTACTCAATCAATCAATCAATCAGAACATTACTAAAGCGCACTACTCACCCGTTCGGGTCTCAAGGCGCTGGGAGGGGGACGCTACTGGTCGAAGAGCCACGTCTTGAGGCGTTTCCTGAATGTCAGGAGGTCCTGGGTTTGGCGTAGGTGGGGCGGTAGGGAGTTCCAGGTCTTGGTGGCGAGGTGAGAAAAGGATCTTCCTCCGGCAGTGGTGCGGCAGATGCGGGGGGCGGTGGCGGGTGCAAGGTTGGCGGAGCGGAGATGGCGGGTGAGGGCGTGGAAGGTGAGTGTGTCGTTGAGGTAAGCTGGACCTGTGTTGTGGAAAGCTTTGTGTGCGTGGGTCAGGAACTTGAAGGTGATCCTCTTTGAAACGGGTAGCCAGTGCCGGTCTCTGAGGTGGGGAGAGATGTGGTTGTGGCATGGGACATCAAGGATGAGGCGGGCGGATGCGTTCTGTATTCGTTGCAGTTTTGTTTGCAGCTTGGCCGTTGTCCCTGCGTGTAGAGCGTTGCCGTAGTCCAATCTGCTGCTGACCAGGACGTGGGTGACAGATTTCCTGGTCTCGACGGGAATCCACTTGAAGATTTTGCAGAGCATGCGGAGAGTGTTGTAGCAGGAGGAGGTGATTGCGTTGACCTGCTGAGTCATGCTGAGAGTGGAGTCTAGGATGAAGCCCAGGTTGTGTGCGTGGGTGGTGGGCGAGGGGGCGGTACCTACGGAGCTGGGCCACCAAGAGTCATTCCATGCTGAGGGGTCAGAGCCGAAGATGAGGATCTCAGTTTTGTCGGTGTTTAGCTTGAGTCGGCTCGATTCCATCCAGCTGGAGATGGCATGGAGTCCGTTGTGGAGGTTGTTTTTTGCAGTGGTATGGTCTTTCGTGAGGGAGAGGATCAGCTGGGTGTCATCTGCGTAGGACACTATGTTGATGCGGTGGGACCGTGCGATGCTGGTGAGAGGGGCCATGTAAACGTTGAAGAGCGTTGGGCTGAGGGATGATCCATGGGGGACGCCACAGATGATCTTGGAGGCCTCTGACAGGAACAGTGGAAGGCGGATTCTCTGGGTTTGGCCGGAAAGGAAGGACGAGATCCAGTTGAGCACCTTGTCGCGGATTCCGGCGCCGTGTACAGAGGGTGTGATGGCATACCGTGTTGAAGGCTGAGGAGAGGTCCAGGAGGATGAGTGCCGGGGTTTCGCCTTCGTCGAACATGGTCCTGATGTCATCCGTGGCAGCGATGAGTGCGGTCTCGGTGCTGTGATGTTTTCGGAATCTGGATTGGGAGGTGTTGATCGCCTTGCTGTCTTCCAAGAAACAGGAAAGTTGGGCGTTGATGACTTTTTTCGATGACCTTGGCTGGGAAGGGGAGGAGGGAGATTGGTCGGTAGTTCTTTGGGTTGTCTGGGTCCGCCTTGGGCTTCTTCAGTAGGGCATTGACTTCCGCGTGTTTCCAGATTTCTGGGAAGGTGGCTGACTCGAAAGAGCTGTTGATGGTGTCGCAGAGGTGGGGTGCAATGATGTTGATTGCTTTATTGAAGATGTGGTGAGGGCAGGGGTCCGATGGGGATCCGCAGTGGATGGAGGCCATGGTGTTGGTGATGTCTTCTTTGTTGACGAGGGTCCAGGTGTGAGGAGGTTGGTGTTGCTCGGGGCGTTGGGTTTGTGGGGATCTATGCTGTGTCGGTGGGTCTTGAGGTTAAAGCTGTTGAGGATTTATTCTATCTTGCGGCGGAAATGGGTGGTGAGGGCGTTGCAGAGCTCCTGCAAGGGTGGGGGTTCGTTGGAGCAGGTCCTGGGGTGTGAGAGCTCTTTGACGATGCCGAAGACTTCTTTACTGTTGTAAGTGTTTTTGTCTATGCATTTTTTGAAGTGGGTCCTTTTGGTGGTGCAGATCAGCAGGTGATGCTTGCGGATGGACTCCTTGAGTGCGGTGAGGTTGGGTTCAGTAGGATCCTGGCGCCAGGTATTCTCTCTTTTGCGACATTCATATTTGGAGTTCTGTAGGTCTGGGGTGAACCAGCTGGCCTTGGCGCTGTGGAGGGTGTTTGAGGGTTTTTTGTGTGGCGCGAGGGTGTTGGCACAGTCTTCTAACCAGCGATGTGGGTCGGTGGCGGCTGTGTTGGCATCCGAGGTTCCTGGCGGCGGGGCCTGGGCGAGGGTGGAGATCAGTTGATCTGTTGAGATTTTGCTCCAGTTGCATCGGGGGGGGTTGTGTGCGGTGGTGGTGAGTGGTTGGTTTCAGGTAGGAGAAGTGGATGCAGCGGTGGTCTGTCCAGTCGAGTTTGGTGGTGTGGCTGAAGGAGACATGGCTGCTGGCAGAGAAGATGGGGTCAAGTGTGTGGCCTGCGGTGTGAGTGGGCGATGTGACAAGTTGTTTGAGGCCGAGGTTAGCGAGGTTGTCCAGCAGGTGGTTGGTGTTGACGTAGTTGTTTTCTAGATGGAAGTTCAGATCGCCGAGGAGGATGAAGTCTTCCGAGGCGAGGGCCTGGGCGCAGACGATGTCGGCAATGGTATCGCAGAATTGTGCTCGGGGGCCCGAGGGTCTGTATATCAGTGTTCCCTTGATAGTGGTGTTGGCGTGGACGTAGATGTTGAAGTGGAGGTGTTCGGCGGTGTTGAGGGTGTCCTGGGTGCTGGTCAAGACTTCGATGGTGCTTTTGCGGACTACAGCGATTCCTACTCCTGGTTTGTTGGTGCAGTCTCTCCTGGTGATCTTGTAGCCTTCAGGGATGGCGATGGCTATGTCGGGCTCAGAGGCCAAGTTCGTCCAGGTTTCGGTGAGGAAGGCGATGTCTGGTGACGTGGAGCTCAGCAGGTCCCAAAGTTTGATTGCGTGTTTGTGGATGGATCGGGTGTTGAGTAGAATGCAGTTGAGTTGGCTGTCGGCCAGACTGTCGTGGCGCTTTAGGGTGCAGGTGTAGTGGCAGGCTTGGCAGGCGAAGGGTCCTTTGGTGTACTTCGGGGTGGACTGAAAAAAGGTGGAGGAGCATCCTGGATTGAGGGCGGGGAGTTTGCTGGCAGAGTAACGCCATGCGGCGGTGCGGTGGCCTCGGGGGGGAAGATGGGCGCAGACGGGCTTCCCTCTGACACGCCTCTGGCGCACCAGCGGCGCGACCGCCATTGAGAAGGGGATGTGGGAGGGAGGAGCAGCTGGGAGGCGGAAGCGAATGGGGGCGCAAGGGGGGCGGGCCGCAGGGACGCAGCAGCGCAAATGAGAGCGGCTCGGGGGATCCGGAGTGCAAGGGGGACAGAGGGGCACACAAGCGGCACAGAAAACTGGGAAAAAGGCACAATATAGAGGTACAGAAAAACAGAAAATACAAAAGTACAGAATAACAAAAAATTTGCACAACGCTTACCACTAGACACTAGGCACTTGGCAGCAGCGAGTGCAGGGTGGGAGGACACGGGTACAGCAGGGTGATACTGTGTGCGCAGGGAGTGATTTCCTGGCCAAAATGTCAGAGGTCACTCACCGGGTCACGCAGCGACTGCCATTAAGAAGGGGAGGTGGGAGGGAGGAGCAGCTGGGAGGCGTGAGGCAGGAGCGAATGGGGCGCGAGGGGGGCAGGGCCGCAGGGCTGCAGCGGCAGGAATGGGAGCGGCTCGGGGGAGCCGGAGTGCAAGGGGGACAGAGGGGCACACAAGCAGCACAGAAAACTGGGAAAAAGGCGCAATATAGAGGTTCAGAAAAACTGAAAATACAAAAGTACAGAATAACAAAAAATGTGCACAACGCTTACCACTAGACACTAGGCACTCGGCAGCAGCAAGGGTGGGGTGGGAGGACACGGGCACAGCAGGGTGGTGCTGTGCACACGAGGAGTGATTTCCTGACCAAAAGGTCAGAGGTCACTCACCGGGTCGCGCAGCGACCGCCATTAAGAAGGGGAGGTGGGAGGGAGGAGCAGCTGGGAGGCGGGAGCGAATGAGGTGTGAGGGGGGTGGGCCCACAGGGACGCAGCGGCAGGAATGAGAGCGGCTCAGGGGAGCCAGAGTGCAAGGGGGACAGAGAGGCACACATGCAGCACAGAAAACCGGGAACAAGGCGCATTATAGATGTACAGAAAAACTGAAAATACAAAAGTACAGAATAACAAAAAATTTGCACAACGCTTACCACTAGACACTAGGCACTCGGCAGCAGCGAGGGTGGGGTGGGACGACATGGGTACAGCAGGGCGGTGCTGTGCGTGCGGGGAGCGATTTCCTGGCCAAAAGGTCAGAGGTCACTCACTGGGTCGCGCAATGACTGCCATTAAGAAGGGGAGGTGGGAGGGAGGAGCAGCTGGGATGCGGGAGCGAATGGGGGCGCGAGGGGGGTGGGCCCGCAGGGACGCAGCGGCGGGAATGAGAGCGGCTCAGGGGAGCCAGAGTGCAAGGGGGAAAGAGGGGCACACAAGTGGCACAGAAAATCGTGAAAAAGGCGCAATATAGAGGTTTAGAAAAACAGAAAATACAAAAGTAGAGAATAACAAACAATTTGCACTACGCTTACCACTAGACGCTAGGCACTCGGCAGCAGCGATGGCGGGGTGGGAGGACATTGGTACAGCAGGATGGTGCTGTGCGCGCGGGGAATGATTTCCTGGCCAAAAAGACAGAGGTCACTCACCGGGTCGCGCAGCGACCGCCATTAAGAAGGGGAGGTGGGAGGGAGGAGCAGCTGGGAGGCTGGAGCGAATGGGGGTGCGAGGGGGGCGGGGCCACAGGGATGCAGGGGCGGGAATGAGAGCGGCTCGGGGGAGCCGGAGTGCAAGGGGGACAGAGGGGCACACAAGCAGCACAGAAAACCGGGAAAAAGTCGCAATATAGAGGTTCAGAAAAACAGAAAATACAAAAGTACAGAATAACAAAAACTTTGCACTACACTTACCACTAGAAACTAGGGACTCGGCAGCAGCGAGGGCGGGGTGGGAGGACACGGGCACAGCAGGGTGGTGCTGTGCACGTGGGGAGTGATTTCCTGGCCAAAAGGTCAGAGGTCACTCACCGGGTCGCGCAGCGACCGCCATTAAGAAGGGGAGGTGGGAGGGAGGAGCAGCTGGGAGGCGGGAGCGAATGGGGGCGCGAGGGGGTTGGGCCGGCAGGGACACAGCGGCAGGAATGAGAACGGCTCAGGGGAGCCAGAGTGCAAGGGGGACAGAGGGGCACACATGAGGCACAGAAAACTGGGAACAAGGCGCATTATAGAGGTACAGAAAAACTGAAAATACAAAAGTACAGAATAACAAAAAATTTGCACAACGCTTACCACTAGACACTAGGCACTCGGCAGCAGCGAGGGCGGGGTGGGAGGACATGGGTACAGCAGGGTGGTGCTGTGCGTGCGGGGAGTGAGTTCCTGGCCAAAAGGTCAGAGGTCACTCACTGGGTCACGCAATGACTGCCATTAAGAAGGGGAGGTGGGAGGGAGGAGCAGCTGGGATGCGGGAGCGAATGTGGGCGCGAAGGGGGTGGGCCCGCAGGGACACAGCAGCGGGAATGAGAGCGGCTCAGGGGAGCCAGAGTGCAAGGGGGACAGAGGGGCACACAAGTGGCACAGAAAATCGTGAAAAAGGCGCAATATAGAGGTTCAGAAAAACAGAAAATACAAAAGTAGAGAATAACAAACAATTTGCACTACGCTTACCACTAGACGCTAGGCACTCGGCAGCAGCGAGGGCGGGGTGGGAGGACATTGGTACAGCAGGATGGGGCTGTGCGCGCGGGGAGTGATTTCCTGGCCAAAAAGTCAGAGGTCACTCACCGGGCCGCGCAGCGACCGCCATTAAGAAGGGGAGGTGGGAGGGAGGAGCAGCTGGGAGGCTGGAGTGAATGGGGGCGTGAGGGGGGCGGGGCCACAGGGATGCAGGGGCGGGAATGAGAGCGGCTCGGGGGAGCTGGAGTGCAAGGGGGACAGAGGGGCACACAAGCAGCACAGAAAACCGGGAAAAAGGCGCAATATAGAGGTTCCGAAAAACAGAAAACACAAAAGTACAGAATAACAAAAACTTTGCACTACACTTACCACTAGAAACTAGGCACTCGGCAGCAGCGAGGGTGGGGTGGGAGGACACGGGCACAGCAGGGTGGTGCTGTGCACGCGGTGAGTGATTTCCTGGCCAAAAGGTCAGGGGTCACTCACCGGGTCGCGCAGCGACCGCCATTAAGAAGGGGAGTTGGGAGGGAGGAGCAGCTGGGAGGCGGGAGCGAATGGGGGTGCGAGGGGGGTGGGCCCGCAGGGACGCAGCGGCGGGAATGAGAGCGGCTCAGGGGAGCCAGAGTGCAAGGGAGACAGAGGGGCACACATGAGGCACAGAAAACCGGGAACAAGGCGCATTATAGAGGTACAGAAAAACTGAAAATACAAAAGTACAGAATAACAAAAAATTTGCACAATGCTTACCACTAGACACTAAGCACTCGGCAGCAGCGAGTGCGGGGTGGGAGGACACGGGTACAGCAGGGTGGTGCTGTGTGCGCAGGGAGTGATTTCCTGGCCAAAAGGTCAGAGGTCACTCACCGGGTCACGCAGCGACTGCCATTAAGAAGGGGAGGTGGGAGGGAGGAGCAGCTGGGAGGCGTGAGGCAGAAGCGAATGGGGGTGTGGGGGAGGCAGGGCCGCAGGGATGCAGCGGCAGGAATGAGAGCGGCTCGGGGGAGCCGGAGTGCAAGGGGGACAGAGGGGCACACAAGCAGCAGAGAAAACCGGGAAAAAGGCGCAATATAGAGGTTCAGAAAAACAGAAAATACTAAAGTACAGAATAACAAAAACTTTGCACTACACTTACCACTAGAAACTAGGCACTCGGCAGCAGCGAGGGCGGGGTGGGAGGACACGGGCACAGCAGGGTGGGGCTGTGCACGCGGGGAGTGATTTCCTGGCCAAAAGGTCAGAGGTCACTCACCGGGTCGCGCAGCGACCGCCATTAAGAAGGGGAGGTGGGAGGGAGGATCAGCTGGGAGGCGGGAGCGAATGGGGGCGTGAGGGGGGTGGGCCCGCAGGGACGCAGCGGCGGGAATGAGAGCGGCTCAGGGGAGCCAGAGTGCAAGGGGGACAGAGAGGCACACATGCAGCACAGAAAACCGGGAACAAGGCGCATTATAGAGGTACAGAAAAACTGAAAATACAAAAGTACAGAATAACAAAAAATTTGCACAACGCTTACCACTAGACACTAGGCACTCGGGAGCAGCAAGAGTGGGGTGGGAGGACATGGGTACAGCAGGGTGGTGCTGTGCGTGCGGGAAGTGAGTTCCGGGCCAAAAGGTCAGAGGTCACTCACTGGGTCACACAATGACTGCCATTAAGAAGGGGAGGTGGGAGGGAGGAGCAGCTGGGATGCGGGAGCGAATGGGGGCGCGAAGGGGGTGGGCCCGCAGGGACGCAGCGGCGGGAATGAGAGCGGCTCAGGGGAGCCAGAGTGCAAGGGGGACAGAGGGGCACACAAGTGGCACAGAAAATCGTGAAAAAGGTGCAATATAGAGGTTCAGAAAAACAGAAAATACAAAAGTAGAGAATAACAAACAATTTGCACTACGCTTACCACTAGACGCTAGGCACTCGGCAGCAGCGAGGGCGGGGTGGGAGGACATTGGTACAGCAGGATGGGGCTGTGCGCGCGGGGAGTGATTTCCTGGCCAAAAAGTCAGAGGTCACTCACCGGGCCGCGCAGCGACCGCCATTAAGAAGGGGAGGTGGGAGGGAGGAGCAGCTGGGAGGGTGGAGTGAATGGGGGCGCGAGGGGGGCGGGGCCACAGGGATGCAGGGGCGGGAATGAGAGCGGCTCGAGGGAGCTGGAGTGCAAGGGGGACAGAGGGGCACACAAGCAGCACAGAAAACCGGGAAAAAGGCGCAATATAGAGGTTCCGAAAAACAGAAAACACAAAAGTACAGAATAACAAAAACTTTGCACTACACTTACCACTAGAAACTAGGCACTCGGCAGCAGCGAGGGTGGGGTGGGAGGACACGGGCACAGCAGGGTGGTGCTGTGCACGCGGTGAGTGATTTCCTGGCCAAAAGGTCAGGGGTCACTCACCGGGTCGCGCAGCGACTGCCATTAAGAAGGGGAGGTGGGAGGGAGGAGCAGCTGGGAGGCGGGAGCGAATGGGGGCGCGAGGGGGGTGGGCCCGCAGGGACGCAGCGGCGGGAATGAGAGCGGCTCAGGGGAGCCAGAGTGCAAGGGAGACAGTGGGGCACACATGAGGCACAGAAAACCGGGAACAAGGCGCATTATAGAGGTACAGAAAAACTGAAAATACAAAAGTACAGAATAACAAAAAAATTGCACAATGCTTACCACTAGACACTAAGCACTCGGCAGCAGCGAGTGCGGGGTGGGAGGACACGGGTACAGCAGGGTGGTGCTGTGTGCGCAGGGAGTGATTTCCTGGCCAAAAGGTCAGAGGTCACTCACAGGGTCACGCAGCGACTGCCATTAAGAAGGGGAGGTGGGAGGGAGGAGCAGCTGGGAGGCGTGAGGCAGGAGCGAATGGGGGTGTGGGGGAGGCAGGGCCGCAGGGATGCAGCGGCAGGAATGAGAGCGGCTCGGGGGAGCCGGAGTGCAAGGGGGACAGAGGGGCACACAAGCAGCAGAGAAAACCGGGAAAAAGGCGCAATATAGAGGTTCAGAAAAACAGAAAATACTAAAGTACAGAAGAACAAAAACTTTGCACTACACTTACCACTAGAAACTAGGCACTCGGCAGCAGCGAGGGCGGGGTGGGAGGACACGGGCACAGCAGGGTGGGGCTGTGCACGCGGGGAGTGATTTCCTGGCCAAAAGGTCAGAGGTCACTCACCGGGTCGCGCAGCGACCGCCATTAAGAAGGGGAGGTGGGAGGGAGGAGCAGCTGGGAGGCGGGAGCGAATGGGGGCGTGAGGGGGGTGGGCCCGCAGGGACGCAGCGGCGGGAATGAGAGCGGCTCAGGGGAGCCAGAGTGCAAGGGGGACAGAGAGGCACACATGCAGCACAGAAAACCGGGAACAAGGTGCATTATAGAGGTACAAAAAAATTGAAAATACAAAAGTACAGAATAACAAAAAATTTGCACAACGCTTACCACTAGACACTAGGCACTCGGCAGCAGCAAGGGTGGGGTGGGAGGACATGGGTACAGCAGGGCGGTGCTGTGCGTGCGGGGAGTGATTTCCTGGCCAAAAGGTCAGAG
Organism: Pleurodeles waltl; assembly: GCF_031143425.1. Classification (NCBI taxonomy): domain Eukaryota; kingdom Metazoa; phylum Chordata; class Amphibia; order Caudata; family Salamandridae; genus Pleurodeles; species Pleurodeles waltl. The sequence continues at coordinate 647,783,232 of NC_090448.1, forward strand.
GTCACTCACTGGGTCGCGCAATGACTGCCATTAAGAAGGGGAGGTGGGAGGGAGGAGCAGCTGGGATGCGGGAGCGAATGGGGGCGCGAGGGGGGTGGGCCCGCAGGGACGCAGCGGCGGAAATGAGAGCGGCTCAGGGGAGCCAGAGTGCAAGGGGGACAGAGGGGCACACAAGTGGCACAGAAAATCGTGAAAAAGGTGCAATATAGAGGTTCAGAAAAACAGAAAATACAAAAGTAGAGAATAACAAACAATTTGCGCTACGCTTACCACTAGACGCTAGGCACTCGGCAGCAGCGATGGCGGGGTGGGAGGACATTGGTACAGCAGGATGGTGCTGTGTGCGCGGGGAATGATTTCCTGGCCAAAAAGACAGAGGTCACTCACCGGGTCGCGCAGCGACCGCCATTAAGAAGGGGAGGTGGGAGGGAGGAGCAGCTGGGAGGCTGGAGCGAATGGGGGCGGGGCCACAGGGATGCAGGGGCGGGAATGAGAGCGGCTCGGGGGAGCCGGAGTGCAAGGGGGACAGAGGGGCACACAAGCAGCACAGAAAACCGGGAAAAAGTCGCAATATAGAGGTTCAGAAAAACAGAAAATAAAAAAGTACAGAATAACAAAAACTTTGCACTACACTTACCACTAGAAACTAGGCACTCGGCAGCAGCGAGGGCGGGGTGGGAGGACACGGGCATAGCAGGGTGGTGTGGTGCTCGTGGGGAGTGATTTCCTGGCCAAAAGGTCAGAGGTCACTCACCGGGTCGCGCAGCTACCGCCATTAAGAAGGGGAGCTGGGAGGGAGGAGCAGCTGGGAGGCATGAGCGAATGGGGGCGCAAGGGGGTTGGGCCCGCAGGGACGCAGCGGCGGGAATGAGAGCGGCTCAGGGGAGCCAGAGTGCAAGGGGGACAGAGGGGCACACATGAGGCACAGAAATCCGGGAACAAGGCGCATTATAGAGGTGCAGAAAAACTGAAAATACAAAAGTACACAATAACAAAAAATTTGCACAATGCTTACCACTAGACACTAGGCACTCGGCAGCAGCGAGTGCGGGGTTGGAGGCCATGGGTACAGTAGGGTGGTGCTGTGTGCGAAGGGAGTGATTTCCTGGCCAAAAGGTCAGAGGTCACTCACCGGGTCGCGCAGCGACTGCCATTAAGAAGGGGAGGTGGGAGGGAGGAGCAGCTGGGAGGCGTGAGGCAGGAGCGAATGGGGGCGCGAGGGATGCAGGGCCGCAGGGATGCAGCGGCAGGAATGAGAGCGGCTCGGGGGAGCCGGAGTGCAAGGGGGACAGAGGGGCACACAAGCAGCAGAGAAAACCAGGAAAAAGGTGCAATATAGAGGTTCAGAAAAACAGAAAATACAAAAGTACAGAATAACAAAAACTTTGCACTACACTTACCACTAGAAACTAGGCACTCGGCAGCAGCGAGGGCGGGGTGGGAGGACACGGGCACAGCAGGGTGGGGCTGTGCACGCGGGGAGTGATTTCCTGGCCAAAAGGTCAGAGGTCACTCACCGGGTCGCGCAGCGACCGCCATTAAGAAGGGGAGGTGGGAGGGAGGAGCAGCTGGGAGGCGGGAGCGAATGGGGGCGTGAGGGGGGTGGGCCCGCAGGGACGCAGCGGCGGGAATGAGAGCGGCTCAGGGGAGCCAGAGTGCAAGGGGGACAGAGAGGCACACATGCAGCACAGAAAACCGGGAACAAGGCGCATTATAGAGGTACAAAAAAATTGAAAATACAAAAGTACAGAATAACAAAAATTTTGCACAACGCTTACCACTAGACACTAGGCACTCGGCAGCAGCAAGGGTGGGGTGGGAGGACATGGGTACAGCAGGGCGGTGCTGTGCGTGCGGGGAGTGATTTCCTGGCCAAAAGGTCAGAGGTCACTCACTGGGTCGCGCAATGACTGCCATTAAGAAGGGGAGGTGGGAGGGAGGAGCAGCTGGGATGTGGGAGCGAATGGGGGCGCGAGGGGGGTGGGCCCGCAGTGACGCAGCGGCGGAAATGAGAGCGGCTCAGGGGAGCCAGAGTGCAAGGGGGACAGAGGGGCACACAAGTGGCACAGAAAATCGTGAAAAAGGTGCAATATAGAGGTTCAGAAAAACAGAAAATACAAAAGTAGAGAATAACAAACAATTTGCGCTACGCTTACCACTAGACGCTAGGCACTCAGCAGCAGCGATGGCGGGGTGGGAGGACATTGGTACAGCAGGATGGTGCTGTGCGCGCGGGGAATGATTTCCTGGCCAAAAAGACAGAGGTCACTCACCGGGTCGCGCAGCGACCGCCATTAAGAAGGGGAGGTGGGAGGGAGGAGCAGCTGGGAGGCTGGAGCGAATGGGGGCGCGAGGGGGGCGGGGCCACAGGGATGCAGGGGCGGGAATGAGAGCGGCTCGGGGGAGCCGGAGTGCAAGGGGGACAGAGGGGCACACAAGCAGCACAGAAAACCGGGAAAAAGTCGCAATATAGAAGTTCAGAAAAACAGAAAGTACAAAAGTACAGAATAACAAAAACTTTGCACTACACTTACCACTAGAAATTAGGCACTCGGCAGCAGCGAGGGCGCGGTGGGAGGACACGGGCACAGCAGAGTGGTGTTGTGCTCGTGGGGAGTGATTTCCTGGCCAAAAGGTCAGAGGTCACTCACCGGGTCGCGCAGCTACCGCCATTAAGAAGGGGAGCTGGGAGGGAGGAGCAGCTGGGAGGCATGAGCGAATGGGGGCGCGAGGGGGTTGGGCCCGCAGGGACGCAACGGCGGGAATGAGAGCGGCTCAGGGGAGCCAGAGTGCAAGGGGAACAGAGGGGCACACATGAGGCACAGAAAACCGGGAACAAGGCGCATTATAGAGGTGCAGAAAAACTGAAAATACAAAAGTACACAATAACAAAAAATTTGCACAATGCTTACCACTAGACACTAGGCACTCGGCAGCAGCGAGTGCGGGGTGGGAGGACACGGGTACAGTAGGGTGGTGCTGTGTGCGAAGGGAGTGATTTCCTGGCCAAAAGGTCAGAGGTCACTCACCGGGTCGCGCAGCGACTGCCATTAAGAAGGGGAGGTGGGAGGGAGGAGCAGCTGGGAGGCGTGAGGCAGGAGCGAATGGGGGCGCGAGGGATGCAGGGCCGCAGGGATGCAGCGGCAGGAATGAGAGCGGCTCGGGGGAGCCGGAGTGCAAGGGGGACAGAGGGGCACACAAGCAGCAGAGAAAACCAGGAAAAAGGTGCAATATAGAGGTTCAGAAAAACAGAAAATACAAAAGTACAGAATAACAAAAACTTTGCACTACACTTACCACTAGAAACTAGGCACTCGGCAGCAGCGAGGGCGGGGTGGGAGGACACGGGCACAGCAGGGTGGGGCTGTGCACGCGGGGAGTGATTTCCTGGCCAAAAGGTCAGAGGTCACTCACCGGGTCGCGCAGCGACTGCCATTAAGAAGGGGAGGTGGGATGGCGGAGCAGCTGGGAGGCGGGAGCGAATGGGGGCGCGAGGGGGGTGGGCCCGCAGGGACGCAGCGGCGGGAATGAGAGCGGCTCAGGGGAGCCAGAGTGCAAGGGGGACAGAAGGGCACACATGCGGCACAGAAAACCGGGAACAAGGTGCATTATAGAGGTACAGAAAAACAGAAAATACAAATGTACAGAATAACAAAAAATTTGCACAACGCTTACCACTAGACACTAGGCACTCGGCAGCAGCGAGGGCGGGGTGGGAGGACATGGGTACAGCAGGGTGGTGCTGTGCGTGTGGGGAGTGATTTCCTGGCCAAAAGGTCAGAGGTTACTCACTGGGTCGCGCAATGACTGCCATTAAGAAGGGGAGGTGGGAGGGAGGACCAGCTGGGAGGCTGGAGCGAATGGGGGCGCGAGGGGGCGGGCCACCGGGATGCAGGGGCAGGAATGAGAGCGGCTCGAGGGAGCCGGAGTGCAAGGGGGACAGAAGGGCACGCAAGCGGCACAGAAAACCGGGAAAAAGGCGCAATATAGAGGTTCAGAAAAACAGAAAATACAAAAGTACAGAATAACAAACAATTTCCACTATGCTTACCACTAGACGCTAAGCACTCGGCAGCAGCGAGGGCGGGGTGGGAGGACATGGGTACAGCAGGGCGGTGCTGTGCGTGTGGGGAGTGATTTCCTGGCCAAAAAGTCAGAGTTCACTCACCGGGTCGCGCAGCGACCGCCATTAAGAAGGGGAGGTGGGAGGGAGGAGCAGCTGGGAGGTTGGAGCGAATGGGGGCGCGAGTGGGGCGGGGCCACCGGGATGCAGGGGCGGGAATGAGAGCGGCTCGGGGGAGCCAGAGTGCAAGGGGGACAGAGGGGCACACAAGCGGCACAGAAAACCGGGAAAAAGGCGCATTATAGAGGTACAGAAAAACTGAAAATACAAAAGTACAGAATAACAAAAAATTTGCACAACGCTTACCACTAGACACTAGGCACTCAGCAGCAGAGAGGGCAGGGTGGGAGGACATGGGTACAGCAGGGTGGTGCTGTGCGTGCTGGGAGTGATTTCCTGGCCAAAAGGTCAAAGGTCACTCACTGGGTCACGCAGTGACTGCCATTAAGAAGGGGAGGTGGGAGGGAGGAGCAGATGGGAGGCGGGAGCGAATAGGGCGTGAGGGGACGGAGACGCAGGGACGCAGCGGAGGGAATGAGAGATGCTCGGGGGAGCCGGAGTGCAAGTGGGACAGAGGGCACACAAGTGGCACAGAAAATCAGGAAAAAGGCGCAATATAGAGGTTCAGAAAAACAGAAAATACAAAAGTAGAGAACAACAAACAATTTGCACTACGCTTGCCACTAGACGCTAGGCACTCGGCAACAGCGAGGGCGGGGTGGGAGGACATGGGTACAGCAGGATGGTGCTGTGCGCGCGGGGAGTGATTTCCTGGCCAAAAGGTCAGAGGTCACGCACCGGGATGCGCAGCGACCGCCATTAAGAAGGGGAGGTGGGAGGGAGGAGCAGCTTGGAGGCAGGAGCGAATGGGGGCACGATGGGGGCGGGGCCACAGGGATGCACGGGCGGCAATGAGAGCGGCTCGGGGTAGCCGGAGTGCAAGGGGGACAGAGGGGCACAGAAGCGGAACAGAAAACCGGGAAAGAGGCGCAATATAGAGGTACAGAAAAACAGAAAATACAAAAGTACAGAATAACAAAAAATGTGCACTACGCTTACCACTAGACACTAGGCACTCGGCAGCAGCGAGGGCGGGGTGGGAGGACATGGGTACAGCAGGGTGGTGCTGTGCACCCAGGGAGTGATTTCCTGGCCAAAAGATCAGAGGTCACTCACCGGGTCGCGCAGCGACGCCATTAAGAAGGGGTGGTGGGAGGGAGGAGCAGGTGGGAGGGTGGAGCGAATGGGGGCACGAGGGGAGCGGGGCCGCAGGGAAGAAGTGGCGCGAATGAGATCGTCTCAGGGCATCCGGAGTGCAAGGGGGAGAGGAGCACACAAGCGGCACAGGAAACCAGGAAAAAGGCGCAATATAGAGGTACAGAAAAACAGCAAATACAAAAGTACAGAATAACAAAATAATTGCACTACGCTTACCACTAGACACTAGGCACTCGGCAGCAGCGATGGCGGGTTGGGCGGACACGGGTACAGCAGGGTGGTGCTGTGCGTGCAGGGAGTGATTTCCTGGCCAAAAGATCAGAGGTCACTCACCCGGTCGCACAGAGACCGCCATTAAGAAGGGGAGGTGGGAGGGAGGAGCAGCTGGGAGGCGAGAGCGAATGGTGGCGCATGGGGGGCGGGCCGCAGGGACGCAGCAGCGGGAATGAGAGCGGCTCATGGGAGCCAGAGTGCAAGGGGGACAGAGGGGCACACAAGCAGCACAGAAAACCAGGAAAAAGGCGCAATATAGAGGTACAGAGAAACAGAAAATACAAAAGTACAGAATAACAAAAAATTTGCACTACGCTTACTACTAGACACTAGGCACTCAGTAGCAGCGAGGGCGGGGTGGGAGGACACGGGTACAGCAGGGTGGTGCTGTGTGTGCAGGGAGTGATTTCCTGGCCAAAAGGTCAGAGGTCACTCACCGGGTCGCGCAGCGACCGCCATTAAGAAGGGGAGGTGGGAGGGAGGAGCAGCTGGGAGGCGGGAGCGAATGGGGGCGCTAGGAGGGCGGGGCCGAAGGGACGCAGTGGTGGGAATGAGAGCAGCTCTGGGGAGGAGGAGTGCAAGGGGGACAGAGGGGCACACAAGCGCCACAGAAAACCGGGAAAAAGGCGCAATATAGAGGTACAGAAAAACAGAAAATACAAAAGTACAGAATAACAAAAAAATTGCACAGCACTTACCACAAGACACTAGGCACTCAGCATCAGCGAGGGCGGGGTGGGAGGACACAGGTACAGCAGGGTGGTGCTGTGCACGCAGGGAGTGATTTCCTGGCCAAAAGGTCAGACGTCACTCACCGGGTCGCGCAGCGACCTCCATTAAGAAGGGGTGGTGTGAGGGAGGAGCAGCTGGGAGGCGGGAGCGAATGGGGGCGCGAGGGAGGCGGGGCCACAGGGACGCAGCAGCGCGAATGAGAGCCACTCGGGGGATCCGGAGTGCGAGGGGGACAGAGGGGCACACAAGCGGCACAGAAAACTGGGAAAAAGGCGCAATATAGAGGTACAGAGAAACAGAAAATACAAAAGTACAGAATAACAAAAAATTTGCACTACACTTACCACTAGACACTAGGCACTCGGTAGCAGCGAGGGCGGGGTGGGAGGACACGGGTACAGCAGGGTGGTGTTGTGTGCGCTGGGAGGTATTTCCTGGCCAAAAGGTCAGAGGTGACTCATCGGGTCGCGCAGCGACCGCCATTAAGAAGGGGAGGTGGGAGGAAGGAGCAGCTGGGAGGCGGAAGCGAATGGGGGCACGAGGGGGGCGGGCCGCAGGGACGCAGTGGTGGGAATGAGAGCAGCTCAGGGGAGGAGGAGTGCAAGGGGGACAGAGGGGCACACAAGCGGCACAGAAAACCGGGAAAAAGGCACAATATAGAGGTACAGAAAAACAGAAAATACAAAAGTACAGAATAACAAAAAAATTGCACTACACTTACCACTAGACACTAGGCACTTGGTAGCATTGAGGGCGGGGTGGGAGGACACGGGTACAGCAGGGTGGTGCTGTGCACGCAGGGAGTGATTTCCTGGCCAAAAGGTCAGAGGTACTGGGGTAGGAAGCTCAAATTTAGCATGTCCCCACCCAATCCCATTAGACCCTCCTATTGATTTGCAGGAGGTCCTCACAGCAGTAAATCGCACTAGAGCGGGTAAAGCACTTGGACCAGATGGGGTCCTAGCAGATCTTTTTAAAACATTGCCACACTTATGGGGCCCCCTTGTTACAAATGTCCTGAGAAGTGTAGTAGAGAGTCACATCCCCCCTCCTGGAAACAGGCTATAATCGTCCCCATTTTCAAGAAAGGTAATAGGTAGTACCCAACTTGCTATAGACCTATCTTCCATATAGATTCTACAGCTAAAATTCTAGGGAGAGTAATCCTCTTGTGAATGGAGGAGTGGGTAATGGCAGGAAATATCTTGTCTCCAATCCAGTTTGGTTTTGGGCAGGGCCTAAGCACTATCGACAAGGTCCTAAATCTGCAGCTTATACTCAGCAAATATGTAATAGAGAAAAAGGGCACCATTCACATGGCTTTCATTGACCTCTCTAGCGCCTTTGACATGGTGAACATAGAGAAGCTATGGCAAAAAATGGAAGCCATGGATATTGATCCTAATCTGCTGAACTTAATTATCCATCTGCACTCAGGCCTTAGTGTATCAGTACGATATGGCCCTAAAGGAGAGAACACACGCCCAATTCCCTCTAGGCGTGGTATGAGGCAGGAGTGTTTCCTAGCCCCTCTGTTATTTTTACTCTAAATAAATGGGCTCTATGATTGCTTACTTAGGTCTGGGAAGGATATCCCCAAGACGGGCCAGAGACACCTCCCTGTCCTATTATACGCAGATGATGCAGTACTAATTTCACGTACGGCTAATGGCCCTTAAGGCCTGCTAGACCTTGCTTTTTCCTTTATGCAGGACCTGGACCTGAAGGTACATTTGAACAAATCTTACATAATGAAAAGTGGACCCCAGAATACAAAGTACAAACTATTTCGTATGTGTAGTTCCATCCTTAATAAGGTCAAGGAATTGTGTTATCTAGGCATGCATTTAAGCTCTTCCTTATCATGGGCCTGGCCCCTGAAGGTCAAGGCCCAGCAAATGGCAAGGAATAGCGAGTTGATCTTCGACCTTGACCTTTGACCCTGTCACCAGGCAGGTCACTCCCCCCATCTGCCACGCAGCCCCCTTTGGGTTGAACCTCCGTTGCCACTTTTGCCGCCTGACTACTCGCTCCCTTTTTTCCATTCCCCTGAGCTTGTGCTTCTGTGCCACTTGTTTTTTCCATTCTGTGCCCCTGTGTTTTGCTTTCTGTACCCCTGTGCTCTGTTGTCTCTCTCCCGCCGTTTTTTCCGGCCGTTTTTTCCCAGGGTATTTCCCTTGCTGCTGAGCCCATGCTGCCCCGCCCCCTTCACTCCCATTGGCCGCCCCGCTCCCACCTCCCAGCTGCTCCTCCCTCCCTCTGCCCTCATATGGAGGCCGCGAAGCGGTGGTAGAGAGTGACCTTTGACCCTATCACCAGGCAGGTCGCTCCCCCCATCTGCCACGCAGCCCCCTGTGGGTTGAACCTCCGTTGCCACTTTTGCCGCCTGACTACTCGCTCCCTTTTTTCTATTCCCCTGAGCTTGTGCTTCTGTGCCACTTGTTTTTTCCATTTTGTGCCCCTGTGTTTTGCTTTCTGTACCCCTGTGCTCTGTTGTCCCTCTCCCGCCGTTTTTTCCGGCCGTTTTTTCCCCGGGTTTTCCCCTGGGTTTTTCCCCGGGTTTTTCCCTTGCTGCTGAGCCCCTGCTGCCCGCCCCCTTCACTCCCATTGGCCGCCCCGCTCCCACCTCCCAGCTGCTCCTCCCTCCCTCTGCCCTCATATGGAGGCCGCAAAGCGGTGGTAGAGAGCGACCTTTGACCCTGTCACCAGACAGGTCGCTCCCCCCATCTGCCACGCAGCCCCCTGTTGGATGAACCTCCGTTGCCCCTTTTGCCGCCTGACTACTCGCTCCCTTTTTTCTATTCCCCTGAGCTTGTGCTTCTGTGCCACTTGTTTTTTCCATTCTGTGCCCCTGTGTTTTGCTGTCTGTACCCCTGTGCTCTGTTGTCCCTCTCCCGCCGTCTTTTCCTGCCGTTTTTTCCCCGGGTTTTCCCCTGGGTTTTTCCCCGGGTTTTTCCCTTGCTGCTGAGCCCCTGCTGCCCCGCCCCCTTCACTCCCATTGGCCGCCCCGATCCCACCTCCCACCCTCTGCCCTCATATGGAGGCCGCGAAGCAGTGGTAGAGAGCGACCTTTGACCCTGTCACCAGACAGGTCGCTCCCCCCATCTGCCACGCAGCCCCCTGTGGGATGAACCTCCGTTGCCCCTTTTGCCGCCTGACTACTCGCTCCCTTTTTTCTATTCCCCTGAGCTTGTGCTTCTGTGCCACTTGTTTTTTCCATTCTGTGCCCCTGTGTTTTGCTTTCTGTACCCCTGTGCTCTGTTGTCCCTCTCCCGCCGTCTTTTCCTGCCGCTTTTTCCCCGGGTTTTCCCCTGGGTTTTTCCCTTGCTGCTGAGCCCCTGCTGCCCCGCCCCCTTCACTCCCATTGGCCGCCCCGATCCCACCTCCCAGCTGCTCCTCCCTCCCTCTGCCCTCATATGGAGGCCGCGAAGCAGTGGTAGAGAGCGACCTTTGACCCTGTCACCAGGCAGGTCGCTCCCCCCATCTGCCACGCAGCCCCCTGTGGGTTGAACCTCCGTTGCCACTTTTGCCGCCTGACTACTCGCTCCCTTTTTTCTATTCCCCTGAGCTTGTGCTTCTGTGCCACTTGTTTTTTCCATTCTGTGCCCTCATATGGAGGCCGCGAAGCGGGCGCGCAGCAGACGCACGCAGCGGGCGCGCCGCTGGCACGCCAAAGGCGCGCCTAAGGCAAGCCCATCTGCGCCCGTCCGCGCCTGGACCGCACCCAGCACCAGAACCCCTGGAACCCGCACCCCCCGCAACACCAGACTGCACTACGACGCAAGCACCCTCCACGCACTCAACACCAGACGAGACCACCCCTGCTACCGGGCCACCCCGAAATGCACCCAGGGGCCTTTCACCTGCCGGAACTGCAGATTCACCAGCATCCAACCCTCCACACCACCAGCCAGAGAACCCAACCACCTCCGCTGCATCCTCCTCAACACCCGCTCCGCTCGCAAGCATGCCATCGAACTTTGGGACCTCCTAGACTCCACTGCCCCTGACGTTGCCTTCCTGACGGAGACCTGGCTGAACGCCACCTCAGCACCAGACATTGCCATAGCCATCCCACAGGGCTACAAGATCTCCCGCAGAGACTGCACCAACGGAGTGGGAGGAGGAATCGCCATCATCCACAAAGACTCCATCAAAATCTCAACGAACACCGATGACACCCTCACCACCGCCGAGCACATGCACTTCCAGATCCATACCGACCCCAACACCACCCTCAGAGGAACTCTCATCTACAGACCTCCCGGACCCCGCCCACAGTTCAGTGACACCATCGCTGACCTCATCAGCACCCACGCCCTTGCTTCCACGGACTACATCCTCCTCGGGGACCTGAACTTCCACCTCGAGAACAACAACGACGCCAACTCCACCGCCCTGATCGACAACCTCGCCAACCTCGGACTCAAACAGCTAGTAACGACACCCACTCACGCCGCTGGACACACGCTTGACCCCATCTTCTCCGCAAGCCCCCATGTCTCCTTCAACCACACCACCGAACCACACTGGACCGACCACAGATGCGTCCACTTCACCTTCAGAAAACCCACCACACACCACCGCACTCAACAGCTACCACGCCGCTGCTGGGGCAAGGTCACCGGGGACCAACTGACTACCGCCCTCGCCCTGAGACCACCCACCGACCCCACCAATCCAGACATTGCCGCGACCAACCTCACACAGTGGATCAACGACTGCACCAACACCCTCGCCCCTCTCAAGACCTTTACAACCAACCACACCAACAAGAAAGCCGCCTGGTTCACCGAGGACCTCCGGATCTCCAAGCACACCTGTCGGAAGCTGGAGAAGAAATGGCTCCACGACCGAACACCAGACAACCACACAGCCCTCAAGAGTGCCACCCGCAGATATCACCAACTCATCAGGACCGCCAAGAAGACCGCCTTCAAGGACCGCCTAGACAACAACGCACACAACACCAAAGAGCTCTTCAGCATCGTGAAAGAACTCTCCAACCCCAGCTCCATCACCAACGACATCCCGCCATCTCAAGACCTGTGCGACTCCCTGGCCACCTTCTTCCACTGCAAGATCACCGACATCCATGACAGCTTCAACCCCGACCCCCCCTCACCCACCACCGAGTCCACCACCCCTGCGACTACCACTCGCACCAGTCGCCTGACCGTCTGGTCCAGCGTCAGCGACGAAGATACCATCAAAACCATGAACTCCATCCACTCCGGATCCCCATCGGACCCCTGCCCTCACCACGTCTTCAACAAAGCCAGCGCAGCCATCGCGCCCCACCTCCGGAAAACAATCAACTGTTCCTTCGAGACAGCAACCTTCCCAGAAAGCTGGAAGCACGCCGAGATCAACACCCTTCTGAAGAAGCCCAAGGCGGACCCCAAGGACCTCAAGAACTTCCGTCCCATCTCCCTGCTCCCTTTCCCGGCAAAAGTGACCGAGAAGATTGTCAATAAACAGCTGACCCGCTACCTCGAAGTCAACAACATCCTGGACCCGTCCCAATCTGGTTTTCGCAGTGACCACAGCACCGAGACCGCCCTCATCGCCGCCACTGACGACATCCAGACCCTGATGGACAAAGGAGAAACAGCTGCTCTCATCCTCCTGGACCTATCAGCAGCCTTTGACACGATCTGCCACCGCACCCTATCAGCACGCCTCCATGACGCCGGTATCCAAGAGAAGGCCCTGGCCTGGACCACATCCTTCCTCTCCGGCAGAACCCAGAGCGTCCGCCTCCCACCCTTCCGCTCCAAAACCACTGAGATCATCTGCGGCGTCCCACAGGGATCCTCCCTCAGCCCGACACTGTTCAATATCTACATGGCCCCCCTCGCCCACGTCGCACGACAACACAACCTCAACATCATCTCCTACGCCGACGACACCCAGCTGATCATATCCCTCACCGAAGATCCCGACACCGCCAAAGCTAACCTCCACCGAGGAATGAAGGCCATAGCCGACTGGATGATGGATAGCAGACTGAAGCTGAACTCAGACAAGACGGAGGTCCTCATTCTCGGACCCACCCCATCAGCCTGGGACGACTCTTGGTGGCCCATGTCACTAGGCACAGCCCCGGAACCCACGGACCACGCACGCAACCTGGGGGTCATCCTCGACTCCACTCTCTCCATGACCAGGCAAGTCAACGCCGTCTCCGCGTCCTGCTTCAACACCCTCCGTATGCTCCGCAGGATCTTCAAATGGATCCCCCTCGACACGAGAAAAACCGTTACCCAGGCCCTGATCACCAACAGACTCGACTACGGGAACGCCCTCTACTCAGGAACTACAAACAAGCTCCTGAGACGACTCCAACGCATCCAGAACGCCTCGGCCAGACTCATCCTCGATGTCCCCCGCCGCAGCCACATCACACTCCACCTGAGAGGCCTGCACTGGCTCCCAATCAACAAAAGGATCACCTTCAAGCTCCTGATCCACGCACACAAAGCACTGCACAACACCGGACCCACCTACTTCAACAACCGACTCAGCTTCCACACCCCCACCCGAAGCCTCCGCTCAGCCAACCTCGCCCTCGCCACAGTCCCACGCATCCGAAAAACCACCGCCGGCGGCAGATCCTTCTCCTACCTCGCCGCCAAGACCTGGAACACTCTCCCCACCATCCTACGACAGACCCAGGACCTGCTGGCCTTCAGAAGACTCCTCAAGACCTGGCTCTTCGACCAGTAGCACCCCCCCTCCCCAGCGCCTTGAGACCCGTGCGGGTATGTAGCGCGCTTTACAAATGCAGTGATTGATTGATTGATTGATCTTCCATTTTGCTTGAAATTGGGCCATAAGCCCGCCCCCCCAGATGGTGACCCTCTATAAATCAAAATGTTTGTCTGCTGCAATGTATGGGCTGGGCCTATGGAGCTACGCTAATGCCGATTCATTGCAATGTATGTAAAATACATTTTTTTCACAGATTGCTGGGGGTGCCCAAGAGTGTTGTGAAAATAATATGCCACGAGGAATTGGCTCTGCAGTAATTAGAGGACATGGTAGCAATTTCTCCTCTCCTGTTATGAATTAGATGCTGGAGCAGACCAGAAGTGACTCTGGTACGAGTCTGTATATCTGAGTGTCTACAACAGGCTAACACTAACAGGATCCAGTGGCTTTCATACATTAAAAGGTCATTCAGAGGCATGGGGCTCGACCACATGTTTACAGAGCCTAAATCCCTGCCAAACAACGCAAAGGAGATCGTCCAACAGTGCTTTAAAGAGCATGCTGTATCCCATAGACTACAGGGCACTTTGCAGCTGAGAACACTAGAGACCTATATTTTGACCTCAACTACAGATGCCATGGAACCCTCCTTATATTGGTTTGAGAGTTCAACACCCAGTTCCCTTCTAACACTGTTTAGGTTAAATTTGATCCATCATAAAGTTGCTTTTCCCACGCAGGGCACCTGGCAGAGACATCTGCCACCTTGCCCGTGCGATGCCAAATCAAAGCAGAATACCTGTCATTTTTTTTTATTTTGCACATTATACTCTGACCCTATGTCGTCTTTTATTCTCCCCTTCTCCGTACGGCAAAAATAAGAAATTGCAAGGAAGCAATGACTTAACCCAAAAGCTATTGATTATTGAAACTTGCCATCAGATACTAAACTTTATTAGATCTGCCCTTGCTATAAGGAAACTCTGTGAGCAGCTGAATGTATCTATAAAGTTGAAATTGTACTGGTGCAAGATGTCGCTTTGGGCTTTCTAGGGGATTCGGGGTTTTAAATGATTGATTTTAAGTTTATATATGAAATGTATTTATTTGGAATATGTTTGTAGGTTTTATTTGTATATACATGGTTTTTAAATGTGATTCTATGGCAATCGCCGAATAAACGAATTTTGACTTTGACTTTGACTTAGCTCTGCCAAATTATCATGCTCTGTCTCTTCATTGAAAGTTTTGTAATGGTTTTAATTAACTGTATTCAATAAAGAAGTTAGGATGAAAAATACCAAAACAACTAAAATCCAATCAGTAGAAAAGGAGATATGCAATGTTGAAGTTTTCAATGAAAATAGCATCTAAAAACACAACACAAGTAAAATCCTACAGCAATTTAGAAAAATAAAATAAAATGTAATAAATATTTTAAGCCAAGACGCATGTTAAGACCTTATGGTCTTACAATGCCTTGAGACTTAGCTCTTCCAAATAATCGTGCTCTGCCTTTTTTATGGCAAATTTTGTAATGGTTTTAACTAATTGTATTAAATAAAGAAGTTAAGGCCATAAAAAATACCAAAATGACTAAAATCCTAGTAGTAGAAAAGGATATATACAATTTTGAAGTTTTCAGTGAAAATAGCACCTAAAAGCACAAAGCGCCCACAGTGGTTATCTGATCAATTCGGACTGGGACAAAGTCACAGGTTCTGTCCAACTGCGATGAAACGTGGGAACCCACTAGACCAGTTGAACAAGAGTACCTTAAATCCTGGTTGCAGAATAGTGCACAGTCCCATTTTGAGGATGCATTGTGCTTCTGAGGTGATGCAAGGCCTTGGAGAGGAGAAGCACTGCGCAGTGGCAGTTCCAGGGAGCTGCTAGGCTGAGATGCCAACTTCTGCACAGTTGTCGAGGTTGCCATCGACGAGGGACTTGCAATTTGAAGTCCTGCATCAAAGATGCGTCGCCCACTGGCTTGTTGTGAAGAAGCTGCTATGCTGCAATGCAGAGTTCTGAGTTGGGAATCTATCACTCAGTGGTTCCTGTGCAGACTATGGTGAGGCAATGCGCAGTGGCTCCGATGCAAGTTTCTGGGAGGCGATGCATTGATTCTGCTGGCAGCACAGTTGAGTTGGCAGAGCATCTTCCGGCCCACTTCCAAAGCTCCATGTATGTGGTGGTACCACTTGGGGGGTAGGACTCAAAGCAGGCAGAGTGCAAGTACTGGGTTCAAGGTGGGTGGAGCCTTCTGGTCCTGAGGCTCTGAAGAGGGGGCCTGCCAACTAGTCCTTGGAGTCATTTTGGTGGTCCTGGCTTCAATTGCATATCCAGTCTTTACTCAGTCAGGAGCATAGCAGGACAGGAAAGTGGCAGTCTTTCTTGTAGCAAAGGTCCAGATGTGTACTAAAAAGTTCGGTCTGAGGTCCGATTTTGCTACTTGGTGCTCACTTTGAAGTAGGAGAACCTTCTAGAGGTGTCCACCCCCCAGAGGTGCTTGGAATTTTCTGCCTCCCTGCCTTCTTCTAGGGTCACTATCAATGTGTTAAACCCCTTTGGGTGAGTGCTCAGGCAGGGCTTTTGTGATGCGCAAGAGTGGCTCATCCTGCTAGCACAAAGCTTGTCTTTGTCTCACTGTCTAGGAGAAATGCACAAAGACCAACTGCTAAATACACCAGGTCATGTGACCCAGGATACAAGCCGCAGACACCAAATCGTTGGGACAAGAAAATGTCAACATTCTAAACGTAACATTTTCAGGCTTATGACTAAAAGTCCAACTTTACCATCAAGGAAGGTTTTTCATTACAACTCTTCAGACACCAAACTCAACGTGTCCCCCGGTCCGAACTGAGGGTAATCACATATGAAACAAGGTAACCCAATGGAGAGGTAGGCCTTGCAGTAGTTAAAAACGAAGGTTATTCACCACCAGGATATGTAAAACTTAAAAGTACATGTCCAACCACTTAAATACACTGCACTCTGCCTTATGGGCCATTTAGGGCCTACCCTTAGGGTGATGTATATGTAGTCAAAAGAAAGGTTTGGGCCTGGCACAAGGTTTATTTTTGGTAGGATGTTCACTCTGGCCGATCTATTCGATGGGGGATTCCACTTGTTGCATTTCTGTTGCACAAATTGAATAAATTGTGAATTATGGCCCTGGTATATTGGATTTCAGGTAGTGGATTTAAATTAGAATTTTGGCATATATTGCCAGTTTAGAGCTCAATTAAAGCAGAGGTTCCCAACCTGTGGTCCGGAGAACCCTGGGGGTCCGCGAAGCCTCCTCAGCTTATCCGTTACTGCTTAGAAAATTAAATATTATTAACAGATTAGGTCCCCACCTTTCAGTAAAGGCTCATTGGGGAGTCCCCGAATTCCAATAAAGATTCAGTGGGGGTCCCCGGGCTCTAATAATGATAAAGTGGGGGTTCACAGAAGTCAAAAGGTTGAGAACCACTGATTTAAGGTATTTGATTTTGGGCACCTAGTCTGTTTCATATAAGGATTTGTTTAGTATGGGGCACACTATCGTTATGGGGAGAATGTGGTCACAAAGTCAATATTCAAGTATGAGTTTTTTTTTGGTTATGTTCTTCAAAGAGTGTTTTGACAATTGTTTTTCATGTTAGAATTCATTAAACAGCAAGTTACAGATGTGGTATTAGCACATTTGAGTGTTTAACTATTGATGTTTTACAGTCATGCTGATATCGATGGTTGCTGATGGGACTTTTTTTTACATTATAGTTACCCCTGACGAAAGGCTCAGCCCGAAATGCAATGTGTTTATATCATCATGTCACTCATGAAACATTGTGAATTTGGACATGTTGCAGAATTACGCCTGGATTTGCACTTCTCATACATTTGAAAATTGGAATCGCATGCCTCTTTACGAGTATTGGAAGCATTAAAGCAAGTACTTGGTTGAAAAAAGAAGATTAAACAAGAAGATATGGACTAAACTGGACTCAGTGTTTTTGATTGCTAGCTTTTTTCTGGGGTTGTACATCCTGGTCTGGTGCATCTCTAAGCACCAGCTTGTTGGCAAAAGGTTTATTTTGCCAGGTTGAAATGGCAGCTTTTTAAAAACACACACTGGCTGCAATGGCATGCCTGTCGCATTTTTGCAGAGCTACTTGAGTGAGTGGCTCAATAAGTGCTGCAGGCCCACTAGAAGCATTTAATTTACAGTCACTGAGTCGATGGAGTATCACTGTACTAGGGACTTACAAGCAAATTAAATATGCCAATTGATTGTAAGCCAAATCTGCAATGTTTAAAGGAGAGAGCACAAGCACTTTACCAGTGGTTAGCAGTCCAAAGGCCAACAAAAATGACATCAGCAAAAGTAGGAGGGGTGAAGGCAAAACGTTTGGGGATGACCTTGCAGGAGAAGCCAAGACCACTAGGAACAGATAAGCATTTTATGTTTGGTATCTCTGAAATTGTAACTAAACAATCCTCTTTAATGGTGACATCGAATTTTAAATTACAGTTTCGAAAATGGCACTTTAATGGTAACATTGGATTTTAAATTACAATTTTGAAAATGCCACTTTCAGAAAGTTGGCCTTTTCCTTCCCTTTGCCATTTGGTGCTTGCAGCCTGTCTTAGGTCACAAGACTGAGGCCCCCATTATGAGTCTGGTGGTCCTAGGACCACCAGACTTGCAGTGGCAGTCAGACCACTGCCAATGTAGCCGTCTGAAAGACACATTATGACCATTGCCAAAAGTTGCCCTAAGTGGGAAGGGTATGCCCAGACGTGGGTCCTGTGCTCACTGTGCCACTGGATTCAAGCTAATTGCAAAAACAACAGAAGATGGACAGAATGCAGAACAAATCAAACATTCACCCCCAGTTATAGATCTGGGTTTAATCCATCAGTTTTTTTTTTGATTGCCATGCCATTCCAGCTCAGACCCAGTCATATACAAATCAGTCTTGACCCTGTTCCCCATGGGAACAGTCCAGCCCGAACTGCCAGGCCAGGTCTTCCCTAGACCAGAAACAAGCATCCTGGGACCGCTTTCAGGGTATCACCCTTCATCAGACAGGCTAGCTTGATTCTGGTGGCATAGCAAGCACGGAACCCACGTCTGGGCATACCCTTCCCACTTGGGGCGACAAATGCAAAAACAACAGAAGATGGACAGAATGCAGAACAAATCAAACATTCACCCCCAGTCACAGATCTGGGTTTAATCCATCAGTTTTTTTTTTTGCTTGCCAAGCCATTCCAGGTCAGACCCAGCCATATGCAAATCAGTCTTTACCCCGTTCCCCATGGGAACAGTCCAGCCTGAATTGCCAGGCCTGGTCTTCCCTGGACCAGAAACAAGCATCCTGGGACCGGTTTCAGGATATCACCCTTCATCAGCCAGGCTAGCTTGAATCTGGTGGCATAGCAAGCACGGGACCCACGTCTGGGCATACCCTTCCCACTTGGGGCGACAAATGCAAAAACAATCGAAGATGAACGGAATGCAGAACAAATCAAACATTCACCCTAGTCACAGATCTGGGTATAATCCATCAGTTATTTTGCTTGCCACGCCATTCTAGCTCAGACCCAGCCATATGCAAATCAGTCTTGACCCTGTTCCCCATGGGAACAGTCCAGCCCGAACTGCCAGGCCTGGTCTTCCCTGGACCAGAAACAAGCATCCTGGGACTGGTTTCAGGGAATCACCCTTCATCAGCCAGGCTAGCTTGAATTTGGTGGAATAGCAAGCAAGGGACCCACGTCTGGTCATACCCTTCCCACTTGGGACGACAAATGCAAAAACAACAGAAGATGGACGGAATGCAGAACAAATCAAACATTCACCCCCAGTCACAGATCTGGGTTTAATCCATCAGTTTTTTTTGCTTGCCATGCCATTCCTGCTCAGACCCAGCCATATGCAAATAAGTCTTGACCCTGTTCCCCATGGGAACAGTCCAGCCTGAACTGCCAGGCCTGGTCTTTCCTGGACCAGAACCAAGCATTCTGGGACCAGTTTCAGGGTATCACCCATCATCAGCCAGGCTAGCTTGAATCTGGTGGCATAGCAAGCACAGGACCCACGTCTGGGCATACCCTTCCCACTTGGGGCGACAAATGCAAAAACAACAGAACATGGACGGAATGCAGAACAAATCAAACATTCACCCCCAGTCACAGATATGGGTTTAATCCATCAGTATTTTTGCTTGCCATGCCATTCCAGCTCAGACCCAGCCATCTACAAATCAGTCTTGACCCTGTTCCCCATAGGAACAGTCCAGCCCGTACTGCCAGGCCAGGTCTTCCCTGGACTGGATACAAGCATCCTGGGACCGGTTTCAGGGCTTCCCCCCTCATCAGCCAGGCTAGCTTGAATCCAGTGGCATGGGAAGCACGGGACCCACGTATGGGCATACCCTTCCCACTTAGGGCGACAAATGCAAAAAGAATAAGTGATGGATGGAATGCTGAACAATGTCAAACATTCACCCCCAGTACAGAGATCTGGGCCTAAATCCATTGTTTTTTTGCTGCCCATGCTATTCCAGTTTGGACCCAGCCATATGCAAATCAGTCTTGATCCTGTTCCCCATGGGAACAGTCCAGCCCGAACTGCCAGGCCTGGTCTTCCCTGGACCAGAAACTAGCATCCTGGACCAGTTTCAGGGTATCACCCTTCATCAGCCAGGCAAGCTTGAATCTGGTGGCATAGAAAGCAAGGGACCCACGTCTGGTCATACCCTTCCCACTTGGGGCAACAAATGCAAAAACTACAGAAGATGGACGGAATGCAGAACAAATCAAACATTCACCCCCAGTCACAGATCTGGGTTTAATCCATCAGTTTGTTTTGCTTGCCATGCCATGCCATTCCAGCTCAGACCCAGCCATATGCAAATCAGTCTTGACCCTGTTTCCCATGGGAACATTCCAGCCCAAACTACCAGGCCTGGTCTTCCCTAGACCAAAACCAAGCATCCTGGGACCGGTTTCAGGGTATCACCCTTCATCACCCAGGCTAACTTGAATCTGGTTGTATAGCAAGCATGGGACCCATGTCTGGGTATACCCTTCCCACTTGGGGCATCAAATGCAAAAACAACAGAAGGTGGACGTAATTCAGAACAAATCAAACATTCACCCCCAGTCAAAGATCTGGGTTTAATCCATCAGTTTTTTTGCTTGCCATGCCATTCCAGCTCAGACCCAGCCATATGCAAATCAGTCTTGACCATGTTACCCATGGGAACAGTCCAGCCCAAACTGCCAGGCCTGGTTTTGCCTGGACCAGAAACAAGCATACTGGAACCGGTTTCAGGGTATCACCCTTCATCAGCCAGGCTTCAGGAACAGGGTAAAGACTGATTTGCATATAGCTGGGCCCAAACTGGGGTGGCATGGTGAGCAAAAGAACGATGGATTAAACCCAGATCTGTTACTGGGGGTGAGTGTTTGCATTGTTCAGCACTCCGTCCATCGTCCTTTTGTGTTGCTAAAGTTGCCCTAAGTGGGAAGGGTATGCCCAGACGTGGGTCCCGTGCCCACCATGCCACTGGATTTAAGCTAACCTGGCTGATGAAGGGTGATACCCTGAAACTGGCCCCAGGAAGTGTGTTTCCGGTCCAGGGAGGACATGGCTTGGCAGCTCGGGCTGGACTGTTCCCTTGAGGAATAGGGTAAAGACTGATTTGAAAACAGCTGGGTCCAAACTGGGGTGGCATGGTGAGCAAAAGAACGATGGATTAAACCCAGATCTATGGCTGGGGGTGAGTGTTTGCATTGTTCAGCACTCTGTCCATCATCCTGTTGTGTTGCTAATGTTGCCCTAAGTGGGAAGGGTGTGCCCAGACATGGTTCCCATGCTCACTGTGCCACTGGATTCAAGCTACCCTGGCTGATGAAGGGTGATGTCCTGAAACTGGTCCCAGGATGCTTGTTTCCGGTCCAGGGAGGACATGGCTTGGCAATTCGGGCTAGACTGTTCCCTTGAGGAATAGGGTAAAGACTGATTTGCATATAGCTGGGTCCAAACTGGGGTGGCATGGTGAGCAAAAGAATGATGGATTTAACCCAGATCTGTGACTGGGGGTGAGTGTTTGCATTGTTTAGCACTCCTTCATTCATCCTTTTGTGTTGCTAAAGTTGCTCTAAGTGGGAAGGGTATGCCCAGACCTGGGTCCCGTGCTCCCTGTGTCACTAGATTCAAGCTAGCCTGGCTGATGAAGGGTGATACCCTGAAACTGGTCCCAGGATGCCTGTTTCTGGTCCAGGGAGGACATGGCTTGGCAGTTCTGGCTGGACTGTTTTCTTGAGGAACAGGGTAAAGACTGATTTGCTTATAGCTGGGTCCAAACTGGGGTGGCATGGTGAGCAAAAGAATGATGGATTAAACCCAGATCTGTGACTGGGGGTGAGTGTTTGCATTGTTCAGCACTCCGTCCATCATCCTTTTGTGTTGCCACATTATGACCTTATGACCGTGGCAAAAGCACCACAGTCCGACTGCCGCCACCACCACTTTTCCAGAGGCCGTCGACCTAGTGGTGCCGGCGGTCTTAATCCGCCAAGCAAAGGCTGGCAAAGATAGGGTGCCAGGGGCCCCATGGGAGCCCCTGCACTGCAAATGCACTTGGCCTGGGCAGTGCGGGGGGCCCCATGGGCAACCCTGTCACGCTTTTCACTGGCTGAATTACAGGCAGTAAAATGCGTGACTGGTGCTGCTGCACCCGACACACTGAAACATTGCCGCCGGCTTGATTACGAGCCGGCGTCAATGTTGTTGGTAGTTTCCCTCTGGGCCAGTTTGAAACTCATATTAGGGCCAGCAGGTGGAAGACCGAACTGGCAGTCTTCCGACCTAATAAGACTGCCCGCCCTGAGTGTAGTTGGCATGGTGTGAATTCCTCCGGGACAGTCACACAATAGAGGGATTAGGTGTGTCTGGATGGGTTATCTGCTGGTGTGGGGCAGAGCTGGGCATAGACCCACCTGTAACTGAATAGGCTGTGCTCTGCCTCCCAACAAAGGTTTTGTCACCACTGCATTGTCCCTGCAGCCAGCCTGTAGCCAGGGGAGTAAGGACATTTCAAGTACGTCAGAGAGAATGCTTCTCCTACTTCAATGAAGGAACCAGGTATGAAAATAGGAGCCTAGGATGTACTGTTCAACTCACTTTCTGTACCTTTGGAAGAACACACAGAGTACTGCCTGCTGCTGTGGCCTGCTGTGAAATCCAGAAGACTACTTTGCTGCACTTGGAAGGAGTGCTGCCTGGAACCTGCCTTGGACCCTCAGTGGCCCACCCTGCGGCCTGTGATCTGCTTTTTGACCTGAACCTAGGACTGCCAGAGCAACTCCTAAGGCTAATTTGATGATCTCCTGTTCAGAGCCACAGGGACATAGCAGGATCCCACTATAATGAACATGAATCTGAACCCAGCCTTAGTGAGCCCTGAACCCCCAAGTTGTACCCCTCCATTCCTGGACCCTTGGTAGTGGTGTTTAAAGTACCCAAATAGTCAAAATCCAAACATTGGGACTTGGAAAACATTTGTCTAAAACCTGCTCTGAGAACCAAGGTAAGACTAAGACCAACATGCCCGTCTGCCTGCCAAAGATGCATCGCTGTGAGCCTGGCTTCACAGAAACGTCTGCTACATTCTTTTCCACAGCAGCAAGTTCTGCTCAGCAGTCCTTTGCCAAGGGGGTGTTCAGTGCTCTGCCTCACCCCACTGTAGATTTTCAACTAACAAAAAAGTGACTAAGCACAAATGTAGAAACCTTCACCCCCACTATGTCCAGCAGATCCTCATCAACAATGCTCCCTCCTTGAACAACGCCTGCAGCCTTGCCTTGCTAATCTTTACCTTCTCAGAACTTTTTGTTCAAGATTTCTTATAAGTCTGAAAGTAAGTGCCGACGGAGCCCAATCATTCTTTTATCCAACCCGAGCTCCACCAAGGCCTGCCATATTTTTTTAATTTGACCCAGCTTCCTGCCAGTTTCACTGATTGAATTTATGTTGTTTTGGTATCAAACAATACAGTAAAATGTACTCTATCTGTCTACTTTGGTGTGGGTTTTTCTTGTGTTGTGTTTTCACTTTATTATTGTTTGTGTTCTGCATAAATAGTTTATACATTACCTTTAAGCTAAGCCTGGCTGCTTTTTTGCGCAAAGCTACCCAGGCTTAAGCACAGCCTAATTTAGTGCCTTTTGTGGTTCTCCCTGACAGGAATTGTGGCTGTTGCTTAATTAGGGGTCACCCCAGCCAAAAACCCAATTTCTCACAATGGTACTGAATGTGCTCTTCTACTTGCTGATTGAGTAGCTACAAGAAATCCTTGACAGTGGCAATAAGGCATCCTTGATTCAGCTTTACTAAAGTGTCACTTTTGCCACAGATTCCTACTTTAAGCCTTTGAATTGCCTGAATGTTATGAGACTCAAAGGCTCAGCACTCGAATGGCTGAAATTATTTTCAACTTTTTGATCTTGGGCTATTATTCTATGGGAGTTCTACTCTACTACTGACCCTCAGGGATCATCCTTAGGCCTAATGCCTTTTAATCTTTTAGTGGCCCCTTTGGCAGCGCTCATAAGCTCTTTGCTTTCAGTAATTTCATTCACTGATGATAATCAAATTGTGTTATCTTTGTCTGAACAGTGACGGAAGTCTGTTGATAATGCCTCTTGAGGGTCACTGTCTAGATTTTCTCCAATAACCTTAGGTTGAATGGGGACAACACAGAATTGGTTATCTTTGCCAGTCTACCTTTGGTATGTTCTGCTGGCCCCCAGAATTAGGTGCTACTCTGGTCCCAACAGAGGTAGCTAAAAGTGTAGAAGTATTAGTTGACAGCAAACTAGCTCTCAATATACTGATAAATAAAGTGACCTCATTTTGTTAATTTTACTTTCAATTACTACAGATGATTCTCACTCTTATGCCTTTAGTCCAGCAAAAAATGATGATGCAGGCAGTGATTATTTCCGAATTGTACAACCACAATGCTAACTACATTGGTCTACCCATTAGGTTCACCAGCAGAGTGCGAGTTGTTCAAAACATGGGAGTCAGAACACTGCTGAATGTTCCTTGGCAGCACTTAGTAAGAAATTATCTGAGAAAACGTCACTAGTTACCTATTCAAAAAGGTTTACATTCAAGGCTCTCTCTATTTGTCATCAAGCCTTAGTTAACAGGGATCCAACTGAAAATAAACAATCTTTTAGAATGTACCAACATGCCAGCCCTCTTCACTCTGCTATACACTTTTGATGTCACCCAAATTTCAGAAGATGAGGCTAGGTGGCAGATTTTATTTCAGCCATGCTATTAAAAAGTAGACTAGCCTGCCAGTAGATATCTGCATGGAATCACATCATCTAACTTTCAGGAAAATAATTTAAACAGGCCTGTTCAACTAATTCTGACCATAGTTTTACAGTGAACCCTGCTAGTGCCAGAACAAATTACTGGGTAACTCTTCACACTTTAAAAACACAGTATAGAATAGAATAGAATAGAATAGAACAGAATAGAATAGAATAGAACGGAATAGAATTTAAAAGGAATTGCATAGATTGCATAAAGAGGGTCTGATTGAGTCTCAGGTGACCCTTGTCTTGTTGGCACAGAAAGCGAATGGATCTTAGGGGATATGATCAATTTGTATGATTTGAATGCTAGAATTAGGGAAGACGGACATCCTCTTCAGAGATCATTGAAACATTAACTATTCTCAAGGGTTCCAAGATTTTCACCATGCTTGACATTCTATCTGCATATCACCAGAAGATCTTGAAAGAAAACGAGATTACGTGGAGGGCACAAATTCAATTTGATGTGACTACTTGTGAGTATGTGGGCAATATATTATCAGCTGTGGGGGTCAAACCAATAAATGTTTGAGCTAATGCTTCATTTCTTATGTCAGGAAACAGGGATAAACTTAGGTCCTTTTTACCACTGTTGATATTTTTCTCTGAGTTTATTATGGAATGGGCTGAAAAGACAAATCACATGCATAAACTACAAAAAAAAAACTAAAGATTTAATTGGAATAGTATGAGCAACAATGAGTTTATCCTGGTTAAGAAGGAAACTTCATATGCGACACCTGTTAAGCCAAGCAACACTTGGGTTGTTACTGATGCCAGTGAGCATAGGCTGGGTGCTCTATTGTTGCAAGTATGAAATGGCAAACATGAGGTAGTGGCACCTATCTTAAGGAGTTTGCATGGTGCTGAGGTGATTTACTCAGTGGTGAAGAGTGAGGCTGTAGCCTGTTGTTGACTGTTACTGTGAGAAATTGGATTGCTGGTTGACTGGCCTGTTAGCCCTGGTCAAGCACCTGCCGCAATCCTTTGCAGAGTGAACTACAAAAAGTCACTAAATTAACCTGTGCTTATCTCTGGGTAACTCTGGGTAGTTTGACACAAAAAGCAGTCAGGATTAACTTAGAGGCAATGCATAAAGTATTTCTGCAGCATAGAAACAGTAATAAAGTGATAACACAAATGGAAAACCCCCAAAAAATTCAGAAAAATAAAGTATATTTTAATATATTATTTGACACCAAAATAACAAAACGGTCCCATGCTCGCCATGCCATGGGATGCAAGCTAGCCTGGCTGATAATGGTTTATGTCCTGATCCAAGGATGCTTGTTCCAGTCCAGGGAGGACCTGGCCTGGCAGTTCGGGCTGGACTGTTCCATAGGGAGCAGGGACAAGACTGATTTGCATATGGATGGGTCAAAACTGGAATAGCATGGTGAGCACTGACTGGGGATGAATGTTTGACATTGTTCAGCATTCCGTCCATCATCTGTTCTTTTTGCTACTTTGTAAAAGTGGTATTTTCAAATTTATGATGATAAATTTGTCTTTACCATTAAAGAGGGTTTATCATTACAAGTTCATAGGTACCAAACATGACACATCTACCGCCTCACTTCTCTCATTTATGAATTGCAAAGCATTAAATGTTCTAGGGACTTCCCAATGTTATCCTATGGGAGAGGTAGGACTCGCAGTTGTGAAAAATGAATTTTTGGTGTTTAATTTTACAAAAAGGCCCAACCCAAATGAACTTCCACAGGGTGGAATTTTTTTTTTTTTGTGTGTAAAAAACCCTCACCCACCAGGGTTACCCCTTGGTGGCATGCTTAATCATTAGGTTTCCTCCCGTTCTGCTGCAGAACGAGGCATGCTACGACCAACGGAATATGTGGGAGCACTGTTATAGTTTCATCAATGTGAATCTAAGAGGGATAGGAGTCTTAAGTGGGTTAAAAATACCTGCCTCTGGATGGTATTACTAATTTAACATATCTCACAGGGGTGGTATGGTTAAAAGAGGGGTGTTGGAGGGGAGTATATTATGTACCTTACCTCCTAAGTGATCTACATTTCAGAGTCTACCCCTAGACTCCTCTTCAGGACCAAGGTGGGCTCCCTAGTGTCACTCCTTGATTAACTACCACTAGTGAAAGCACTAACATTAAATCCTCTGTGGTATGATGTGGTACATACAACTAAAGTAAAGTAATACCCATTTGTAACAATGTCCTTCTGGAAAACTTTTTAGTGTCTACGCTTTTGCATCCTAGATCCTCCGGGAGTGCTTGTAGTCACACATTCATCAAAGCGATACTCTCGTTTTCTGCCTAATTCTCGGACCCCAGAGAGGTGAGAAATAGGCAGAAAGCGGGAGTATCGCTTTGATGAATGTGCGAGGATCTATGATGCAAGAGAAGTCTAGGGGTGGACTCCGAAACATGTAGACCGCTTAGGAATGGGAGAAAACCCAATGATGAAGCATGTCACCAAGGGGTAACCCTCATGGGTGAAGGTTTTTCACACACAAAAAAACTTTTGTTCCACCCTATGGAAGGTCCTTTGGGCTGGGCCTTTGGTAAAATTATATAGGCTCTAAGGAGGACGGACTCATCCCTGAAAGACCTCCTTCTCCCTCTTTGTTACTACCTTTTAATTACACAGCATATTGCCACATGGGCTACCAAGGGCCTAACTTAGGGGTGACATATGTAACAAAAGGGGAGTTTAAGGCTTGGCCAGGGGTTTTAAATGTCAAGTCGACATGGCAGTGGAACACTGCATTCTGTCTGCAATGGTAGGCCTTGAACTTGTCTTAGAGGGCTGCTTAGGTTGGTGGCTCAAAAAGTGCCACAGGCTCACTTGTAGTATTTAATTGACAGGCCCTGGGTATATGGTATACCACTCCACAGGGGACTTCCAAGTAAATGAAATATGCCAAATGGCTATATACCAATTAAATGATGTTTTAGGCAGTGAGCACAAGCACTTTTGCACTGAGTAGCATTGGTAAGGTGCACAAAGTCCTAGGGTGAACAAAAGCAAGACCCAGCAAAAAGTAGGAGAAGGAAGGCAAAAGGTTTTGGGGGTGGCACTGTAGAGAGGGTTATTTCCAACAGTTACAAATGGAAAGCAGATTCCTGGTGGAGGAAGTGGCTGCTAGAATGCATTGTGCCAGCTTAAAATACAAATATGTGTATGGTCATCAACTTGATTTAGAAATTGGTGCATGTGAAATTGCCTGGTTTCTGACTCAAATATCTTAGTAGACTTTCTTCTCCAAAACAAGTTAAAGAATTCAAGGATTATGTGGTCAAGTTGAAGATGGCAAGTGGTGGGATAAGGAAAGGTTGTGTTTGGTACCACAGTGTCTGGAGCACGTTTCTAATTTTTCCCTATGAGCAGAGGTTGATTTCTGATCAGATCTAGGAAATATGCTTAATCTTTTTGGTGCATCCAAGTTGACGACTCTGTGTTCCCATAGGAATTGCTAATTGCCTGTGTAGATGAGAGATTTCCATGACTCTTCTTCTTTTCTCTGGTCTGAGGTGGACAGACAATCTTTGAGGGGATCCAAAGTGGACATAAGAAGGTCTCAGAGAATTAATAATCGTTTTGAAAAGTTAAAATATTTCCTATGATTATTTTCCATGAGTTGGCATTTGTCCTTTTAATGGGTCTTGTGAGGCCCACATGGACACTTATGCACCAGGTAATATGGTAACTATTACCTTGTCAGTGTGGAGTACAATTCATAATTTATGCACTGGAGAAAGGGCAGAGATATATGTGTGTGTGTGTGCCTGTGGTGGGGATGTGGTATCCATGGCCTTCAGTCACACAGGGAAACCCATGCCTCCTCATCCTGATCATTTCCCATATTCTAGAGTTTGACTGAGTTGGTAAATGACACTGAAATGGGTGTCAGAATTTCCCAAATGGACGAACAGAGTTAGTGTTTTACTTCCTCCCCGTCTTTCATTGCAAAGTGAAATGGGGGCTGCAGGGTATTTGGGCTGGATGGAACTGAGGCTGAACACCTCTGAGAGTTTTCTTTTCCTGTCTTTGTAGTACACTTGTTGAATAGCCAAAAGAATACAGTGGGAGGTAAAAGCTCTACAATCTACCTACATGTACTCCCACCTCATCTTACAGCCACCAGGCTGACTGGCTCTCTGCCAAAAGCAGAGCCCTCTCGTTTTCAAGCAGTAATCACAGCAGAATTTAGGCTCAACACTCTGTAATAAAAGACTGTCTTTGTTTGCAAGTAGATAGCATATAAGACTTTAGTAAAAATATTTAGCATTGGGAACCTGCTAAAATATTATAGTGCCACAATCACTTACCGACTTCCAGATGGCGGGCTATTGTGTGCCTAAGGAGAACTGAAGAAAGCTTGTATGGTAGCAGTAAGTAAGCCAAGAAAACTGTCAAAGGGGAAGGAAATAGGGTAAAGAGAACAGAAGAATGCAAATAAAGCCTAATCGAAGATCAGAGGCCAAAGTGAAGTAACAGGCAAAAGTGTCAGGAATACCAGAGGGAATCAAACAGGACAAAAATAAAAAAAAGTGAGGCTGAGACAGTGCACAAAACATACGAGACGCGAAGATCCAATGGAACATGGCAAGATGCCAGGCAATGTTCTTCTGTCTAGCTGGTGTTCAAATAGTGCTGTCGCTAGTTTCGACCTGGAAGTCGTGCTTCTTGGTCTTAGGGCCAGGTGTAGGAAACTAGCAAATTGCGACTTGCAATTTGCGTGTCCGTGCGACTTGCAAATTGCAAGTCGCAATTTGCTATTCAGAAAGGTGTCACAGACACCTTCTGCGAGTCGCTATGGGGTCGCAAAGACCCACCTCATTAATATTAATGAGGTGGGCCGCAATTTGCGCCCCCATAGCGACTCTGGGCACTCACGGGGATGGAGGCCTGCTGGGAACAGCAGACCTCCATGTCCGTGACTGCTTTTAAATAAAGCAGTTTTTTTTTTCCAAGTGTAGCCCGTTTTCCTTAAAGGAAAACGAGCTGCACTTAGGAAAAAAAAACGAAACCTTTAGTTTCGGATTTTTTCAGGGCAGGTAGTGGTCCCTTTGACCACTGCCTGCTCTGAAAAAATAATTTTGGGTCCAGTCACAAAGGGGAAGGGGTCCCATGGGGACCCCTTCCCGTTTGAGAGTGGGTTACCATCCACTTCAAGTGGACGGTAACTGCGACTCGCGGTCGCAAATGGAATTGCATACCACTGCGACTCGCAAATAGGAAGGG
The DNA here is from genome assembly GCF_031143425.1 of Pleurodeles waltl. NCBI lineage: Eukaryota > Metazoa > Chordata > Amphibia > Caudata > Salamandridae > Pleurodeles > Pleurodeles waltl. The sequence goes on from NC_090448.1 coordinate 647,812,909, forward strand.
AACACCCCTTCCTATTCGCGACTCTGAAATGCATTTTGCAAGTCGGTTCCGACTCGCAAAATGCATTTCTGCATAGCAAACACGCATTTGCGCATTTTATATTTTATTTTTATTTTTATTTTTTATTTTCTTCTTTTCCTTTTGGCCTTCCCCCTCCCCTCTTGCCTTTACCCCCCGTGTTACCCCCTCCCTCTTTCCCTTTCCTCCACTTTGGCGCCCCTTCTTCTCTTCCTTTCCCTCTCTGCAACATCGGAGCACCGCACGGCCACTGGGAACTACATTTCCCAGCGGCCACGGACCTCCTGCAGTACACCGGAGCTCTGCACGGCCGCTGGGAACTACATTTCCCAGCGGCCACGGACCTTCTGCAGTACAATGCTGGGTCGACAGACTCGACTTTGGAGACACGTTTACGGTCTCCGCGTCGTACCCCAGCTGCACCACGGCCCCGCAGCGGTGATTTTGAACACCTGTTTCAAGGGTTCTCGGCCGTGACAACGCTAATTTTGTGCGCCAACTCTCTTACACCCTCAATAAAAAGACCGCCTCTTCTTGGCCTTTTCTTTCAAGCGGTCCAGGGAGAGGACGGCATAGGTGCACAGCGAGCGCCCCCTTTGAAGCAGTGAGAGACTTTTCGGACTTCACGCAGCACAGATAAGATATTTCTTCTTTCTTTTTTCTTGTGTCCCTCCGTGCATTGTCCGTTTTGACTGTATTTTATTAATTGTTTGTTAGAGGTGCACTCCCTTATGTCGAGCGCCTCCATGATCTGGCACAGACCTTTCTGCACTCTACCAACCAGCCCTTTTTTCCAGATAGTGCTGGTAATCGTTTGGGCTCTTCCCTCTTTCTGCTTTTCCTTCGATAGGCGCAGACACAGTTTTGGGTCATCTTCCCATTTTAGTGTGAACTCCTCACCCTTTACCTTGCTTCTTTTGTTTTATTTTATTTATCCTTAGTGTTTGACAATAAGGGAACACTCCCCTCCTGGATACCAGAGGCCATTAGCTTCTAGGGATAGGGTAAGATTTTCTACCTCCTCTTAGTGGTAGAAGTGCCTACCACGTATATATACTGTGCATGAGTAAATTTCTCTGTCACGTGTGTGTTTGGTTTGCTGTGCAGTGTTGTGTTTCACTATTGTTTTCATAGCTATTCTGTTTTGCATTCCTCAGGCCACCTCAAGGTATTTCCTTGGGTAAGGTAGGCCCTTCATCTTAACTCTTTCACTCTCTGTGAATTTGGAATAGTTTCTTTCACTCTAATTTGAGTCTTAGGGATCCGAGGCCCTGATGAATGCCCCAAAACCTTCCTTGGCTCACTATTAAGGGAAGAAACATGTTGGCTACCGATTTTTAGATAGGTGACCCTGTGAGTCCTTGCTCTCACGGAGGTGTCCCACTTTATATTTTTAACCACACCAAACAGACATCATTATTAAACTGTAACTTCGCACAGGTGACTGGTCAGGTGTCTTTATTTTCCCAAGGTTAGCTGGATCCCTAATCTTTCCAGACCAAGAATTAATTTACGCACTCCCTCCTGTTCTTTTAACAGCGAGGTTGAGTCTGCCCAGGTGGCATTGTCCTACCTGGGAGGGACTAGGTGGACAAATGATCAAGCATGACACTATATAGTGTGTGAGACCACCTAGTCCGTAAAGGGAATTCCCTCGTGTCCTTTCAATACTCCACAGCATCATACTGACCTAATTCCCCTAATAAGGACTTCGATTAGTCGGGGGCACAAGTTGTACCCCTGACTTTCGCTCTTTGATTTATAAGTGAACCCCGTACTTCTTTGTGTGATTTCTAGTTCTGACAATGCCTACAATGAGATTATGGTAAAGTTTGAAATGTTTCCTTACCTTTTTATTTTTTCAGAGTTCTACTTGCACTATACAATGACCAGATGACGATTCTGAATACTTTAATTGAACAGCATTTTGTGCTTTTTCGTTATTAGAAAGTGTAATTTGTGGCCAAAAAATCTACCTTATAAGACTGTTCATTGATTTTTCTATTTCTCAAATTCTTGATCTTGCATAGATGACAATCAATTGGAATGAAACATCTGGGTGACTTCTTTGCATTTGGTTTAATGAAAGATCTGGGAGTATTGCCAATATATAGTAAAGAAGATAATGGGCTCATATCAATTTTCATACTTCTAAATAAATGGTGAATTTAAAAACCTATCATAAGAAAGTTTTGAAAGAGAAATACTGGGTTTCTTTTCAGTTGCTTCATAGTGTTTCAGATTTGTCACTGGTAAATCTGTTCAGGAGTTTAGAGCTCAGGTGACTAGAATAAGGAAACATGTGCTTACTTACCTACAAGTGTGACTTCGGTAGTACTCTTACTCTCCAAAGCATGCCATTTTTTTGCAGGTGAATGTTAAGAAAACTGTATGTGCTCAACGCCCCTTGCTACTTATCTTCCCAAATTGTCAACTGGACGTACATGCCCTGTTCCTATCCATACCTAAGGACCTTTTGGTGCTCTATATGTAATTTTTATGGACTTCTATTGCTTTTTCAGATAAACTGGATTCTAACACTTCTCATACTGATTCCAGTACATCAAGGTGCCATTGTGTGTGTGTGTGTGTGTATATATTCAATTAAAAAGCCAAAGGTCCAAAGGTTGCAGGAATGTCATAGTTAGGATGTGAATTTACTCACACAAAACCATAGAAATTCAACAGTTATAATTATGGTTGTCTCAAGTAACTATAGCTCGTACTCCTTGGTAACCATAACTCCCGCCACCGTCATACACAGTTTTCTCATCAATAATTTGACTGCTAACATTGATATTTTTAATGATGTTATAAAAGACGTCATGAGTGCTGTAAAATCTGGGGTAATTGCCATAAATTGGAATTTATATAGTATTTAAATTCTATTTTCTCAATATAATGTCCCTGTGACCTTTGTTTTTTCAGTGACGTCCTGTTGTTTTTTTAATGTAAAGTAATGCTAATTACTTTATGTTAATCCAACCACTGCCGTGTGCAGTGGGGATTGGCCACAGGTCCTGGCCTGCCTGCAAGCCCTGCAGCCAGCCTCTTGTAATCACCCAACCCCACCCCATGCCGTGCAGCAGGGATTGTCTGCACGGCCTGGCCTGCAGCCTACCTGCTATGACCACCCAACCCCGTACCACACATGGCATTCGACCATGAACAGCCGGGGTTGACCACAGAGCCTGGTCTGTGGCCAGGCCATGTGGCCTACCCCCTATGACCACTAAACCCCATGCCACTCATGAAGTGCTTCTTTGTGTGGTGGAGATATGATTATATCCTTGTGCATCAAAAACAGGTCTCCACAATTGGTGGAAATCATGCTCTGGGGCTCTTTTTAGTAAGCTGTCCATCATCCTGGGAAAATGGCAGGAAGATGTTGCATACCAATAATATATATGGGTGAGGCCAATAGGGCAGGGCTGCTAGGCCATTTTTCATACTTGTAGTTTTTAAAAGGGATATCGCAATCTCTGGTCTCATCAGCAGATAACAGAAAAGAACCCACTCGTTACAGTGACTACATGAGATGTTGTGCTTGAAAAAAGCAAGGATACAAAGACCTCCATGAAGGTTTACAGATACTTTTTTCAAGATGGAAATGCAGAGAAAAAACACTTGCTTTGCCTTGACCATGTGCAAGAAATTAGGATGATTAGTACTTTACACCTATAGTAAAGTAGACACCCATAGTGATAGACACCCATAGTCCCACAGGAGACCCTTAACAAAAGCCTATGGCCATTAACCCCTTCGCTTCCAGGCCTCCCCCCCGTGCCGAGCCTTTTTTGGCTATTTGGGGCAGTTCACGCTTAGGCCCTCATAACTTTTTGTTCACATAAGCTACCCATGCCAAATTTGCGTCCTTTTTTTCCAACATCCTATGGATTCTAGAGGTACCCAGACTTTGTGGGTTCCCCTGAAGGAGACCAAGAAATTAGCCAAAATACAGTAAAAATTTAGTTTTTTTCAAAAAAATGGGAAAAGGGTTGCAGAAGGCAGCTTGTGGTTTTTCCCCTGAAAATGGCATCAACAAAGGGTTTGCGGTGGCAAGATCACCATCTTCCCAGCTTTCAGGAACAGGCAGACTTGAATTGGAAACCCCATTTTTCACTACAATTTTGACATTTTACTGGGACATACCACATTTTTACTATTTTTTGTGCTTTCAGCCTCCTTCCAGTTAGTGACCAAAATGGGTGAGAAACCAATGCTGGATCCCAGAAAGCTAAACATTTCTGTAAAGTAGCCAAAATTCTGAATTCAGCAAGGGGTCATTTGTATAGATCCTACAAGGGTTTCCTACAGAAAATAACAGCTGAAACAAAAAGATATTGAAATTGAGGTAAAAAAACAGCCATTTTTCTCCACGTTTTACTCTGTAACTTTTTCCTGCAATGTCAGATTTTTGAAAGCAATATACCGTTACGTCAGCTGGACTCTTTTGGTTGTGGGGATATATAGGGCTTGTAGGTTCATCAAGAACTCTAGGTACCCAGAGCCAATAAATGAGCTGCACCTTGCAATGGGTTTTTATTCTATACCCGGTACACAGCAATTCATTTGCTGAAATATAAAAAGTGAAAATAGGTATCAAGAAAACCTTTGTATTTTCCAAAATGGCCACAAGATAAGGTGTTGAGAAGCAGTGGTTATTTGCACATCTCTGAATTCCAGGGTGCCCATACCAGCATGTGAATTACAGGGCATTTCTCAAACAGACGTCTTTTTTACACACTGCCTTACATTTGGAAGGAAAAAATGTTGAGAAAGACAAGGGGCAATAACACTTGTTTTGCTATTCTGTGTTCCCCCAAGTCTCCCAATAAAAATGGTACCTCACTTGTGTGGGTAGGCCTAGCGCCCACGAAAGGAAATGGCTCAAAACATAACGTGGATACATCGAATTTTTTCACTGAAAACAGAGGTGTTTTTTGCAAAGTGCCTTCCTGTGGATTTTGGCCTCTAGCTCAGTCGGCACCTGGGGAAACCTAGCAAACCAGCACATTTTTTAAAACTAGACACCTAGGGGAATCCAAGATGGGGTGACTTGTGGGGATCTGACCAGGTTCTGTTACCCAGAATCCTTTACAAACCTCAGAATTTGACCAAAAAACACTTTTTCCTCTCATTTTGGTGACAGAAAGTTCTGGAATCTGAGAGGAGCCACGGATTTCCTTCCACACAGCGTTCCCCCAAGTCTCCTGATAAAAATGATACCTCACTTGTGTGGGTAGGCCTACCGCCCACGAAAGGAAATGGCCCAAAGCACAAATTGGACACATCACATTTTTTCACAGAAAACAGAGGTGTTTTTTACAAAGTGCCTACCTGTGGATTTTGGCCTATAGCTCAGCCGGCACCTGGGAAAACCCAGCAAACCAGTACATTTTTAAAAACTAGACACCTGGGGGAATCCAAGATGGGGTGACTTGTGGTGCTCTCACCTGGTTCTGTTACCCAGAATCCTTTGCAAACCTAAAAATTTGGCTGAGAAAACAGTTTTTCCTCTCATTTCGGTGACATCAAGTTCTGGAATCTGAGAGGAGCCACACATTTCCTTCCACCCAGCGTTTCCTCAAGTCTCCCGATAAAAATGGTACCTCACTTGTGTGGGTAGACCTAGCGCCCACGAAAGGAAATGGCTCAAAACACAACGTGGACACATCAAAATGGTCAAATACAAAACTACCTGTTTTTGCAGGGGTGCACCTGCGTTTTTGGTCCTTTCTAGGGAAACCTACCAAACCCAGACATTTCTAAAAACTAGACAGCCAAGGGAGTCCAGCGAGGTGTGACTTGCGTGGATCCCCTAATGTTTTCTTACCCAGAATCTTCAGCAAACCTCAAATTTAGCTAAAAAATCACATTTTTCCCACATTTCTGTGTGGGATCACCGTACTGGGACACATTTCATACCACCCAATGTTCCCTTCAGTCTCCCGGTAAAAATTATACCTCATTTGTGTAGGTGGGCCAAGTGCTTGTGAAAGGGAAGAGCCAAAAACATGTCGATATTGAGGGGGAACAAAGGGGTTCCAAAAGGGCAGTTTGTAAAAAAACATTTTTAGGCTGACAAGTGCAGCAGAATTTTTATCGGTATAGATGAGACAATGCTGGGTGGTAGGAATTTTGTGGATTCCTGCAGATTCCGGAAGGTTCCATCACAAAAACGTGGGAAAAATTTGTGATTTCTAGCAAAGTTGGAGGTTTGCAGGGGATTGTGGGTACAAAAATGGTGCGGGGTGCATGTGAAACACACCACCCTGGAATCACCCAGATGTTTAGTTTTCAGATGTGTCTAGGTCTTGTGGATTTTTCTACATGGCAGCGTCCCAAAGTCCATAAAGTGCAGCCCTCACCATTCCAAGTGGGACGATTTTGAGAGTAAGCTAAGTTCTCATGGCCCAAATGTAAAACTAAAGCCCAAAATATTCAAATGTCTTCTTGCTTGCTGTGGGATAAGATGTTTTAGAGCTGAAAGACTGTTACCCCCTTCAGTTGAGGTTGGGGCGTAACCAGGCCCATACTGGTTGGTAGCCACCACCCCAATATATATATATTTTTTTAAATTCCCTGGCATCTAGTAGACTTTCTGCCCCCCGGGGTGTGGATCAGAGGTAATTGCCCCATCTGCCCACTAATGGGCAGAACAACTTTGGCCCCATTTATTTGGGGTGGGGGTATGGCCATACCCCCACCCTCCTATTTTTGGAGAAAAAAACTTCCCTGGCCTCTGGTGGGCTCTCTGCCCCCCCTTGGGGCAGATGGGCCTTCCAAAAATAGGCCCATCTGCCCCCAATGGGGGGTAGATATGGCCAACAGTAATGTGCTCCCATGGGGAGCGACCCTTACCCAAGGGGCTGCCTCCCTAAAGAAAACACACGCATACACACACACACCAATCCCTGGTGCCTAAGTGGTTTCTGCCCCCATGGGGGCAGATTGGGCTAACAAAAATTGGCCAATCTGCCCCCAATGGGGGGCAGAAATGGTCTAAATACAATTTGCCCCCCAGGGGAGCAACCCTTTCCTCATGGGTCGCTCCCCATATCTAAAAAAAAAAACTAAAAAAAAATTAGCCCTGGCGCCTAGAGGTTTCTGGCCCCCCTGGGGGCAGATCGGCCTAATAACAATAGGCCGATCTGCCCCTGCAGGGGCAGAAATGGATGAAAATAAATTTGCCCCCCCCACCCAGGAGCGACCCTTGCCTACGGGGTCGCTCCCCTTGCGTGACATTGGCGCAAAAAAAAAAAAACACTGTGCCTAGTTGTTTCTGTTCAGCCGATCTGCCCCCAAGGGGGGCAGAAATGGTCTAAATACAATTTGTCCCCCTCGGGGAGCGACCCTTGCGTGACATTGCCGCAAAAAAAAAAGATCCCCGGTGCCTAGTGGTTTCTGCCAGCTTTGGGGGCAGATTGACCTAAAATCAGCCGAACTGTCCCCAAAGGCGGCAGAAATGGCCTAAATACAATTTGCCCCTCCAGGGGAGCAACCCTTGCCTAAGGGGTCGCTCACCATCTGTAAAACAACAACAACAACAAAAAATCCCCGGTGCCTAGTGGTTTCTGCCCCTCTTGGGGGCGGATCGGCCTAATTAAAATAGGCTGATCTGCCCCCCAGGGGGGCAGAAATGGCCTAAAATACATTTGCCCCCCAGGGGAACGACCCTTGCCTAAGGGGTCGCTCCCCTTGCATGAAATTCATAAAGAAAAAAAACAACTCCCTGGTGTCTAGTGGTTTCTGTCCCCCTTGGGGACAGATTGGCCTCATAAAAATAGGAAGAAATGGCCTAAATATAATTTGGCCCCTAGGGGAGCGACCCTTGCCTAAAGGGTCGCTCCCCACTTCTAAAAAAACAAAAAAACAAAAAATAAAATGATCCCTGGTGCCTAGAGGCCCCAGGGGGGACAGAAAAGGCCTTAAAAAAAAATGACCCCCCGGGAGCGACCCTTGCCCAAGGGGTCGCTCCCATATGCCAATTTCCAAATAAACAATAAATCCCTGGTGTCTAGTGGACGTTTTAGCAGCCGGATTGCTTGCAATCCGGCTGCTAAAACGCTCAGAGAGACTTCAAAGGGAAGGAAATTCATTTCCTTCCCTTTGAAGCCTCTCCGGCCTCCTCCATGCCTCCTCCATGTGATCGCGCGCTGATGTCACGGGGGAAGTAGGGGGGTCAGGGTGGAAGGGGAAGGGATTCCCCTTCCATCCACACTGGGGGGTGTGGGTGGGGAGCCCATGGGGGGAGCGCTAGGTTCCCGGGTGCAGGACGAGGTGATCTCGTCCAAGGCACCCGGGAACCGATGCCTTGGACGAGATCACCTCGTCCAAGGCACCCAACAAGTTAAATAAGGGATTGCAGAATGAGGTAATTGATGTCCAACCTCATTTTCCCCTGGAGTGTACCCCATACACTATTGTTCTGGACAATGCCCCTAAACTCCGAGTCTTATACCTCCCTGCTCAATAAAGTTCTACATTGGTTGCGGAAATATTGTGGCTGGTCTAGGTACTTATCAAAAGAAATTATTGCCACATGGATGGTCTCCTAGATAGGCCCATTGCCCAAGAGCTCACAAGGAGATTGTGTTATCGTTAACTTTAGAAGACCAAACTTAGTTCGGACACTGTTACATTCTCTTCACCAAGCTGATATTCCCCTAAAGGGCATTAGAGCTCTCCCGCTGGCCTTTTTCTATCGATCAAGTACCCTTCAGCCATTGGGAACTGGCAATAAGATCCTGCAGCCTGGTATCATAAGTAGTAATGCTTCAAGCCATTAGTCGCAAAGGACTGTTCGTCTTTCTAACAGATTCGAGGTTTTGTCGTTCCTGGACCAACTTGACTGACTACCTCACATGGCAGGCATCATTGAAGAAGCCCATAACCCTCCACTTTAATCTGTGCCCTGTCAAACGGTCGAGTAATGCCACAGTTTCCCGGGATACGGTTCTAGGTTTAATCTTGTGGAACATGGCAGATTTGTGGGTTGAGCGGGAGACTTCAGACTGGGTAAACCTTGTGGGGCAATACATGATGATTTGTTGCCAGGAGACATGGCTTCTGGACCCTCCCTGTATAGATTCCTTTGTTACTTATCACATACCAACTATCCCACCTAAGTCAGGTGGAGTAAAATGGGTCTGGCCACATTTGTATCAGTGACTCTGGTGGACATTAAGGTTTTTTAAATTGCTGTCACACCTTACTATCATATACTTTTAGCTACTTTGCAAAAACCCTTTGATGTGGTACTGATTCATTTCTATTGTAATATATTTGATCCCTCGGTAACTAAGATAGTGAATGGATGAGAGGGTGTTCTACAGAAGGCTCAGAATGATCATGGAAAGGAATTCTTAATTTTCTGGGCAGGAGACTTCAATATTGGAAAGTGTAACCACTCAATTTACTTATCATGTGGTATTTGCGATGACCTAGATCAGCCTCTTACCCATTTCAAGCGTACCCCATGTAGGGCCACACTAAATAGAGTGACTCTTTCCAATAACCTGATTCTGTCTCAAGATTGTGGCCCCAGGAGTTCTGCACAAGTTCCAACTTATGTGGCATTTGGTTCAAATTCCATTATAGACCATATATATCAATCTCCAATAAATTGCCATCAGTTTTTATCAACAGCAAAGATTTGGTTAGCTGTATTAGTAAGCATAACCCACTAATACTGGAGCTTAATATGGATTTAACTGTCATAATCTGTAAAACCCCACAACACTGGTTGGAATATAGGAAGAACAAGGGTATGAGTGTGAAGTGGTGAGAACATTGATAAGGAAGAATTCCATAGTGCTCTTTTTGTGCATAACCACATTAATATTAAAAAGGTCCTATAAGATGACACAAATCCAGCAGAGGTTATCTTGGCCTATACCTCCCTGAATCATTATATGGGGGCTATGCTAACTAAAAAAGCCACAAAAACCAGCAATAGCCCAAGGCGGTCCGACAGTACCTGTTCTAAGGCCCATAAGTCTCTAAAAGTCCTTCTTAAGAAGCACCCACGAGACCAGGTAGAAGAATATATGGCAAGGGAATCTTATAAAGAAGCTATCAAGATTAGAAAGAGGAAACTAAGGGAAAAGGCATGGGAAGATTTAATAACTGCAAGTGTGTTAAGAGATTTTCATGCATTTTGGCAGGTAGTAAACTCCCAACATTTGCAAAAATTGGGTGAACCGCTTTTCTAAAATATTTGTCCATAAGACGCAGCACATGGAAGTGTCTCCTGATATTGTATCCTGCTGTGATCTGAATGCTTCCATGGATCTAAGGACGTCAATTAAGGTATCTGATGTCATCTTAGCCATTGAGAGTAGTCCCTCAGAGAAAGCTCCAGGTCCAGATAGAATTCCATCAGACCTCTATAAATCCCTTCTGCAATTTTGGGCCCTGCTAATGACAAATCTCATAAGATGTGCAACTGTATGCCCCTTCGTTAAGACATGGCAGGAGGCTGTTATTGTCCCTATTTTTAAAAATGGTGACAAGAACTAGCCCCATTGTTACTGCCCAATCACCCTCCTAGATAGCACAGTCAAGATTCTAGGTAGGGTAATGCTGGCCAAACTAGATGCCGGATTATGTCCAGGTTTAAGAACTGTTGTGCAGTCCTTGAATCTATCTTTAATAGTCCCAAATTACAATAAAGCACACAAAGGCTGTGTCCATCTAGCTTTTATGAACTTGACATGTGCTTTTGATATAGTGAACCACTCTAAATTGTGTCAGTAATGTCACAGCTAGTATCAATAGGGCAATCATCACCCTGCTTTGCAGGCTCCATGCGACATACCACAGCTAGAGTCTGCTACAGTAGGAGTGGGACCTTACTAAAGAATTTCCATCAGTAGTAGGGGCTAGATAGGGTTGAGTATTGACCCCTTTTCTTTTCTTAGTCTATATGAATGGACTTGGGGAGCACCTAATAAGGACAGGGAAAGACATCTCAAGGGTTATTTTAAAACATGTTCCTGTGTTACTATACAAAGAGGATTCTTTTAAAGCATGGGCAGCTAACGGTCTCCAACCCCTGTTAGATGTTTTAAATAATTTTGCGCTCAATCTAGGACTCCAGACAAATCATACGTAGTTTTTTATAATGAAATGTGGTCCAAAAGTATCTAAAACTAGGAAATGTTTTCTTGGTGGTGATGAAATTAGGAAAAACCCTTACTTTACATACTTGGGAGCACCGAGAGATATAGATTTTAATTAGAGATTTTTACTAAAAATAAGATTCCTGCAATTTCAAAGGATGATTGATGCAGTTTTTAGATTTTCTAAATGGTTGGGGCACAAACCAGTCAATAAACCACTTTGTTTTATTTAAAGTAAATGCTTGTCTGTTGCTTTATGTAGTGCCAGCTGCTAATTGTAAAACTCTTCAAAATGTGGAAAAGATGTTTATTAGAAGGCTACTTGCAGTTCCATAATCTACTGCAACAGCTTTTTGTCATGATGAGGTCGGGCTCAGCCACCTTGAAGACCAGAGTAAACTGCAGCCTTTGTTACGCCGGCTCAGAATTTGTAAAACCCAAGACGCCCAACTGTGTAGACTAATTCTCATGGATTGTATGAATCTGGATAATGGTTTAGATATCCCATGGCTTAGGTATATTAAAATAACTTTTGTTAGGTTTAGGCACCCCAGAATACTTTTCTAACCGGACAGTTTATCTAAAATCTCCCTAGGTAGAATAAAGGTGCTATTTTATCAGCATACCCAGTTGGCACGAATGGAGGACAGTTGTGATGGGCTGGATATAGACCCACCACAATAACCTGCACGTCCTGCACTTTATCTGCAGATAATTGAAAATGAGAGGCAGAAGTTCTTGCTGACCAGGTTTCATCTCAAAACTATACATTTTTTACTTGCTTTTTCAACAAAAGACACCTGGGGCCAGATGTAGCAAGGCTTTTGCACCTTGCAAACAGTGAAAATCGCAGTTTGCGAGGCGCAAAAGCCACATCGCGGTGCCCATTCCCATTTTGCGAGTCAGTAACCTAGTTACCGACTCGCAAAATGGGAATGCGAGTCACAAATAGGAAGGGGTGTTCCCCTTCCTATTTGCGAGTCGCATTGCGATGCAGAATTGCTTTGTGAACGCGAACGTGGTCGCAAAGCAATTCACAGTTACCACCAGTGTCACACCGGTGGTAACCAATTCGCAAAAGGGAAAGAGTCCCCAGGGGACCCCTTCCCCTTTGCGAATGGCCCTGAAAACATTTTTTCAGAGCAGGCAGTGGTCCTATAGACCACTGCCTGCTCTGAAAAAATGAAACTGACATGTTTCATTTTTTCTTTTGTAATGCATCTCGTTTTCCTTTAAGGCAAAAGGGCTGCATTACAAAAAAAAAAAACAGCTTTATTTAAAAGCATTCACAGACATGGTGGTCTGCTGTCTCCAGCAGGCCACCATCCCTGTGAGTGCTGCGACTCGCAAGGGGGTTGCAAATTGCAACCCACCTCATTAATATTAATGAGGTGGGCCTTTGAGACCCCCTTGCGACTCGCAGATGGTGTCAGGGACACCATCCTGCATCCGGCTTTGCGACTCGCAAATTGCAGATCAGATCTCATTTAAATGCCTTTGCCTATTTACATTATTTAGGAAGTATGGTTGTTATTTATGCTGTACTGAACTTTATTTGAGGTGCTTTACAGATTAGATCTAAATACTGTATCATGTGTTGTTTTCATTCCTCTCTTCGTTTTATCCATTTTTAATTATTTTAGTTCTTTTATTATATCAGGTATTGTTACATATGCTCTCTTTTTCTCTACATTTCTTTTATGGTTTGAGTGAGTCAAATATAATATTTTGAACTGAACTGAACTGGTAATTTACAGAAGTGGAGCTTGCTTAGGCACCTGCTTTGTTTATATCTGCAAGTACTTCCAGTTGAGGTTTGATTTCTATGCAATAACCTTCATGCCAGAATGAATCCTGCCCTGGGTATTTATCCAAGAAGAGGCCACCGTTTTGTGCATAATGTTTATCCTTCTGGAGTACTTTCTATTTGCTAATTAGTAAGTGCTACCCCATTGGAAAAATGTATATTGCATCTCCTATACTACAGCTGCTGAAGATCGCCAAGGTAATGTATCCAATAACCTTGCATGTCTGTAACTTTGCAAATGTGATTGTTCCTTGAGCGTTTTCATCAGATAACTTTTCGAGGTGGAACTGAAGAGAAAACACTCTTCGGTGTTTTCTCTTTTTTAGGGTCGAGCCTCCGAGTTCATGTGCTTGTACATGCTTCTAGCTTACAAGACTCTGTTGTGTTCAGTAAAGGGCTTTGAGCCCTCCTGTTGCCCACCATTTGTTGGCTTGCATGGCACTCTTCTTTACAGCCTTGGAATTTGTCAAAGCATGCCTGGCATCATTTCCGTTCCTCTGTGTGGAGCAGGGATCTAGCACTGATTGATTCAACTTAATTAGTGCCCATCTGCTGCTCCTGACATGATCGAGGTTCTATTTTCTTTTAACTTCTAGTGCCCTGCAAACAGAAGGCTTGTGACTGCCAAAACTGTGCCCAGCAGGACAAAGTTTATCGCAAAGTTTTATTCTTTAAAGCTAACTTTCTTTTATTTTGCCAAGCTGTCTTTACTCACTTTCCACTCATGTTGTTGCACATGGGTGCTGTTCTCAAAAGATGACAATTAATTTGTTTGAAATGTTGCAAAGCAACAGTGTTTCTTTATTATGTGTAATCTCTGAAATGATGCTTTAACACATAATCATGCAGTACACCCCAATCCACCCCACTCAGATCTGCCCCACTGCTGTCTACCCCAATCCAACCCACTTTACTGCACACCAATCCACCCCACCCCAATCCATTCCTCTCCAACCCACCCCACTTCAGTCCTCTCAACCCTCCCCAGTCTAATGTGCCCCAAGCCAATTCGCCCCCTCGCAAAACAATCTGCTGCACTCCAATCAAAACAATCTGCCCCACTCCATTCCAGAACAATCTACCCCACTGCAATCCATAACAATCGGCCCCACTCCAATCCAAAACAATCTGCCCCACTCCATCCCAGAACAATCTGCCCCACTGCAATCCAATACAATCTGCCTCACTCCATTCTGCCCCACTCCAATCACAACCAGTCCACCCCACAACCCACAGGGACCAAATCATTGGGATTAGAAAATGCCAACTTTCAGACGTGTGACTAGAAGTCCCAATTTACCATTAAGGAAGGCTTTTAATTATAATTCTTTAGACATCAAACTCAACCTGTCCCCCTGCTCTGAATCAAAGGTATTCACATATTAAATAAGGTAACCCAATGTTATCCTATGGGAGAGGTAGACCTTGCAGTGGTAAAAAATGAAAGTTATTCACCACCAGGATATGTAAAACTTAAAAGTACATGTCCAACCATTCAAATACACTGCACTCTGCCTTATGGGCCACTTAGGGCCTACCTTAGGGGTGACGTACATGCATTAAAAAGGAAGGTTTGGGCCTGGCAAAAGGTTTATTTTTGGTGGGCTGTTCACTCTGGCCGATCCATTCGATGGGGGATTCCACTTGTTGAATTTATGTTGCACAAATTGAATACATTGTGAATTATGATGTTGTTATATTTATTTTGACTTAGGCATATATTGCCAGTTTAGAGCTCATTTAAGGATTTTGATTTTGGGCACTGAGTCCCTCATTACGAGGTTGGTGGTCTTTTCAGAAGACCGCCGTGTTGATGGCCGCCCAAAGTAATGGTGGTATCCCGACTGCCGTATTACGGATCTCATACTGAAGACCACACAAAAGCAGTCACAAATCCGAGACCGCCAGGCCCACCGAGGATGGGATTGAGGTGGTCCCACCACCAGCACTGCTACGCCAACAACATCCCACCCTCCATATTATGACCCACAAATCAGCACAGTGGTCATTGCACGGCAGAAAAGCATTGGTGGTGCGCCACACTCAAATTACCACCACCACCAGAACCCAACACCACATTGGACAGTACTAACACCCTATACCTAACACACATTGCCACACTACACACACCCACACCCACCACACTACACACACCCACACCCAGCACTATAAAATACACCCTCACACAACCCACAATCTTTTGCAATTACAACCACAGACAGACAACGAGGAGCCACAAACCCATCACCTACCACTTATAATCCATAGGCACCAGAGGTATTGAGTTGTATGTTCAGTTTGAACATAGTTACATAATTACCCCATCTATAAGGCAGCAAGTGACTGCACTTGTTGTGTCATAGTTATCTGTACATCCAACAATACTATGCATGAATATCAAATATGTGTACCATGTTGACATGTGTGCACATAGGTCATATGTGCACATCTCACTGATATCATCCATGACGCACTTATCAATCACCTACAATACACAACATACATCTAAATTGGCAGCTGCCTGTCCTGCAAGCACAGGACAGATAGAAGTGACATAATTTGTCTGGATTTAGTTGTCATGGCAGTAGGCGGTCTCAACCGCAATACAGCTCCTCATTGGCTAACATTGTTGCCTATGGGAGACTGGGGCCAATGATGATCACCGCTGGCAGTAACGGTCCTGTACGTGGCAGACGTGACAGCTATTTTTTGTTGCAGAACTCACTTGACTCCTGACAATCGTGCAAGCAAGACCTCCACTTTGTGTGCTGCTGTGTTCTGACTCTAGAAGCCAATATGCCATGTCCTACAGGACGCAGGGCCCCTGTCTTTATCCAGCAGGAGCTGGAAAAGCTAGTAGACAGGATCCTACCCCTGTATGGACAGTTGAATGGGGCACCAGAGCAGCAGGTAAGTCAAATGTTCCTGTCCTGTCTGCTTGTGATGTGTGTCGGTGTGAGAGGAGTTGTGATGATGCACACCGAATATATGCATGCAGATGGGAAAGGATTTGGTACATTATCGGCGTAGGTGCACGTTTGTGTGTTCATGAGATGTGTCTGATGTGTGGAGCCCACTGCTGATGTGTTGATGCCACTCTACATGACTTTCTCCTTCTGTCTGCGTCCTCCATGCGGACCAGTGCCCATCAAAAGAAGGGGATTTGTTGTGCCATCACCAAGCAAGTGCTGATCCTGGGGATCCATGCCCAGGGGAGCACCCACTGCAGAAAGCGGTGGGAGGACATGAGATTATGGGCCCAGAAGACCGCTGAGACCCAGCTGGCGACGTCCTCCCAATGAGGGAGGGGTGCCCGTTGGAACCTGCCCCCCTAATGCCCCGCATTTTGGTAGTGGCCTACCCTGAGGTGGATGGGTGCTTGAGGGCAGCACGACAGACACAAGGGGGTAAGTACACACTCACAACTGGCTAATGGTAGGCATGTAAGGTTTTTGAGTAGCCTACTAGTGGGAAGATGTGGTGTAGATTATTGGACTTGCACATTGGCTAGGGGTATGAGCCGCCCTGGCAGGATTTTTGCCAATGTTGTATGCCAACGCCATGCAGACAGTGATTCATGAGTGGACTTACTCATATGTTAGAGTTTGTCAGGACACATTAAACATGTTATGAGTGAGAATGGCCTTCCATCAGCAACTGTATACCTGAGGTGTCAAGGCATTGTCATCAGTATTAACCTACCACTAAGACTCTGGAAATTGGTGTGTTCTCAATCAGCTGCCTCATACTATAGGTGTAGATGGCTGCAGGGGGCCAAGATATTACTGTACACATTGTGAAAGGATGTCATGGCATACAAACTTGCAATGTAGGAATCGTATGGCTAAGGAGTACAGGGTATGTCTATGTAAATGAGCATGGTAGTGTGGCAAGTACTGTGCTACTGTGAATTGCAGGACCCTTCATGTAGTCAAAGCGTGCCATATGTTGCCACATCAGTAGGTTTTCACTGCATAGCTTCAGTTTGTTCTATGATTTCAGGCAATTGTGCATGTCACTTCAAAGGCATGCAATGGCATGGCATGTCAGCAGATTTTGAGGTTCTTACTCTGTGTGAATGATCAGTATATATTGATCCATTGCACCCTTTCTTTCTCTTCCACCCTCCGTCCCTCTCCTCCGCATCATCAGGCGAAGGAGAAGGGGCACCGGCGAGTGGGGAAGCTGCAGGCCACGGGACCCAGGAGGCTGGAACCAGCAGAGCCAAGAGGACCGGTGGGACGAACGGAGAGGGGAGTGCCACACGGGGATACCGGGTCAACACCTTTCTTTTTGGAATCCTCCTCCGATGGACGCTCCCTGGTTGTGGTGGACCCATCTAGGACCAGCCCAGAATCATTCTTGTCCGCCACCCTCCTTACCAGCACCACCCTCCTTATAATTCCCCACCCAGTTGCCCATGCCTGCTCACCCAGGTGGGTGGGGGTATCCTTTGCTGCAGCCACCTCTGCCCCTGCCCCAGTCAGCCCGCTGTACTCAATGAGGAGGCTTTTGACCCCCTGAGGTCCATCTCTGTGGGACAGTCAATCATTGTGAATGCCATCTAGGGACAGGCATCACAGATGCAGCAGATGCATGCATCCCTGGAAGGCATTCACTGTGCCCTGACTGGCCTGCAAAGATGCTTTCAGGCTCTGGCCTCCTCATTGACGGCGGCCAGTGTCCTTTTGTCTTTTGTCCCCCCTCCAGCTACCTGTGCCCAGACCCACACTCCTCTCCCCACACCCATCCAAAGCACACAGTCAGACCACCATTCATCCGCCTCAGCAGACATGGTTCGCAAAGAAAAACACAGGCACCACAAATCCCACCACCACCATGCACACAAACAGCAGACACATGCAGACAGAACAACATCCACTCCCTACACAGACGTCCCCACCATTTCCTCCCTCACAGATACTACACCACTCAAACCTGCTATCACCACATCAACACTGCCAGATCCAGCCACCAGTCCCCTCATGCCCACCAACACCACAATAGCTGACACTCATGCACCCAACCCATATACCACATTCCCACTCACCAGGGCTACCAACATCCCCACATGCTGTACATCCACCTTACCAGCACAAACCATGACAACAGACACTCACACATCCACCCTGGCATCTCCCTGCACCTCCTCCCCTCCTCCTCCCAGTACACCTGCACACACCACCCCAACAGACACTCACACATCCACACTGGCATATCCCTGCACCTCCTCCCCTCCTCCTCTCAGTATACCTAAACTCCTGCGCACACCCACCCAACAGAAATTCAGCACACACATGGCATCCACCCACACACCAGCAACAAAGGCACATACCCATACACACCTCTCAATGAGTTTGCCCTATTCCCTCCCACTGACCCAGTCCTTGTTTCCCCCAAGCATCCTGCAACCCTCCCTGGTCCCAGTCCTTCCATCTACCAGCCCTCCCATGGCCCCCCTGGTACTGCCCATGTCTATAGCACACCTAAGACATTGACTCTCACAAAAGCTAGGGAGAGCACTCCAAAAGCCAAAATCAAGGGCTCTCCCCCTAAGGCTAAGTCAAAGTCCAACCCCCCCTAGTCTAAACCTAAGGACCCCTCCTCCCAAACCCAAGACCCCATCTCGCCCCTCTTGCCTCATTGATGCCCCTGCCATGTGGAGGACAATTGGCAGTCAGGAGTCAAGTTGGGGCGTGAGACATTGCCCAGTGTGCCAGGGGCACAGAGGACTATTAGACTGGCAAGTAGACCCATTTTGTATATAGTTGTATATACCTCTATTTATTCAGTTCAATATATCTGCTCCACTTCACCGTTGGTGTCAATGGTTACAAACTTGTCCTGGCTTTCCTTCCACATGTATGTGTTGTACATGTGCGATTGGGTGTGTGTCTTCTGTGTATGTGATGTATTTGTGTAGTAGCATGAGTTGTGTGGGTGAGTTGTGCTATGGACTTGTGATGTGTTGTGTGGCATTGTGTTGTAGTGGTGAGTATGTTGTGATGCATTTGTGATGTACTTTGTGTGTTGGGTGGACGTGGTTTGTGTTCAGACAAGTTGTTTGCCAGTGTTAATGTTTCTATTGGTTGTTTGCTGTTATCACGTGTTGCAGCCAGTGTGTGATTACCTCTAGAAGTGTGAAGTGTTGCTCTCTGGCAATGCGTTTGTTTATGATGGTTCGGTGGTGTTGTGTGTAGGTAAGTTTGACAATGGCGGTGGTGTGTATGTATGGCGCGTGCATGTTGGACGTGGTATGTGTTGTTTGTGTGTGGGTGTGTTTATGCAGATGTTTATGTGTGTTGATACAGGTGTATGTATGCATTTGTGTGTAGCCGTATTTTGCTGTGCAGGGGTTGTGAGTTGTGTATGGGTGTGTACTAATGGCCTTTCCTTCAGTGTGTGCTAGGTGAGCGTACTTACGGTTGTTGTCTTCGTCATTGTCGCTGGTTCTGGTGTAGTATGGCCAGCGGGACAAGTGGGAAACGTCAAGTTCGGGTTCTATGGTGGCAGGCAGCTGACGTGTCTGTGTTCCTGAAGGTGAGAGTCTCCTTTTATGTTGTTCATTTCCGCCAGACTTTTCGTGGGGGTGTAACCGGCCCGGAAATTCTGGCGGTGGGCAACCTCGTGATATGGACGGTGGAAACATGGTCTCCGCCGGCCTGAAGATGCCTGCCGCCAGCCGTGGCGGTCTGTACGTACTGGCGGTACTGGCTGTACTGGCTGTGTATTGGCCATATTCTGCTGGGAACACCGTCATGCTTATAAAATGGTGGTCTTCTCCGCCGACTTGCTGGCGGTGTGACCGCCATCACCACCATTGGGGTCATAGGACCACCAAACTCGTAATGAGGC
Source organism: Pleurodeles waltl (assembly GCF_031143425.1). Lineage (NCBI taxonomy): Eukaryota > Metazoa > Chordata > Amphibia > Caudata > Salamandridae > Pleurodeles > Pleurodeles waltl. The sequence goes on from NC_090448.1 coordinate 647,832,715, forward strand.
CTGAGTCTGTTTCATATAGAGATTTGTTTAGTATGGAGCACACTATAGTTACAGGGAGAATGTGGTCACAGGCTCATTTACCACCATTTGTACTTGCAATATTCAAGCATGAGTGTTTTTTTGGTCATGTTCTTCACAGTGTGTTTTGGTGTTTGTTTTTCGTGTTAGAATTAATTAAACAGCAAGTTAAACATGTGGTATAAGCAAGTACTATTGATGTTTTGTAGTCATGCCGATATCGATGGTTGCTGATGGGACTTTTTTTACATTATATTTACCCCTGATGAAGGGCTCAGCCAGCAATGCATTGGTTTTATACCATCATATCACTCATGATACATTGGGAATTTCACCATGTTGCAGAATTACGCCTGGATTGGCACTTCTCATACATTTGAAAATTGGAATTGCATGCCTCCGTATGAGTATTAGAAGCATTAAAGCAAGTAATTGGTTAAAAAAAGATTAAACAAGAAGATATGGACTAAACTAGACTCAGTGTTTTCGATTGTTAGCTTTTTCTGGGGGTAGTGCATCCTGGGCCTGGTGCATCCTTAAGCATCAGCTTGTTGGCAAAAGTTCAATTTTACCAGGTTGAAATGGCAGCTTTAAAAATGCACACACAGGCTGCACTGGCAGGCCTGTGATAGGTTTGCGGGGATCAACTTAGTACCTTTTTAGGACTGCTGATACTTTTCTTTGCGTTCATTATGAAATGGGCTAAAAAGACAAATCACAAGCATAAACTACTCAAGAAAAATTATAGATTTCATTGGAGTAGTATGAGCAACAATTTATCCTGGTTAAGAAGGAAATTTCATTTGCGATACCTGCTAAGCCAAGCAACACTGGGGTTGTTACTGATGACAGTCAGCATGAGCTGGGTGCTCTATTGTTGCAAGTAAGAAATTGCGAACATAAGGTAGTGGTACCTGTCTTGAGGTGTTTGCATGGTGCTGAGGTAATTCACTCAGTGGTGAGGAATAATGATTTTTGCTCCTACCTATGGGGTACAGAATTTAAGATTCAGATGGATCAAAGACCTTAAGTGGACATGTTCACTATCAAGGGAAACACTTTTAATTGGCAAGCAGCAGGAGAGTTTTCTGGAGTTCAGTACAGTATATTCTGAGTGTCAAAACATATTGGCTAATATTTTGTCTAGACCCCATTTAGTACATGATTTTGAGGTTGAAAAGGAAGATGATGTAGTGGTGTGTGCGCTAATGGGTGCTACCCAGGGTGCAGTTTTGTCTCTGAGCCTCAGTGGTTGGAGGCCCTCCAGAAGTATGAGGCACTGAAGAAACTTTCAAAGTGAATAATACATGCTTGCAAGGATGCTGGCAGTGAGTTAGGAGCATATGTCATGTAGAGGAAACAATTACCTTGGCCCTGTTAGAAAGCTGTTAGAGTTTGCCAATGAAGTACAGATCCTGGGAGTATTTCTGGTGGTTGGGTTTGAATTAAAATGTGGAACAGTAGCTTAGACAGTGTGTGCCTTGTGCCATCAGTGACAAATCACAGGTGACTATGCCCAGCCCTTTGAAATTAAACTCTGTCCCAGAAAAAACATGACCAAAGCTTGGTCTGGATAGCTTTGATACTTTCAGTGTCCTGAGTGACATTAGAAGCTGCGGGATTGCGGTTATGGATTATTTCTCTCATTGGTCAGAAGTCAGATTTGTGTAATCTGCAGACAGCACCAGTGTGAAAGACGTTTTGGGGGTCTTTGTTTTCCAGGGAAAACATACGTGTTAAAATTGTCACTGATAATGGCACACAATTTTCCTTCGAAAAGTTTTAGAACTTATTGTCGGGACTTGTATTCAAACATGTGACCACCTCCTTGTATCACTCTTGCAGTACACGAATGGTATAGCGGTATAACAGAATTATTAATACAATGTGGAATTGTCTTCAGCGAATGCTTTAAATTGGCTACTAAGATTGGAGTTACTGTGGTCCATACATACAACACCTAATACCAATACTGTTTTTTTTTTACTGTTTGTGTTATTGAGGTGGAAGCTACGAGGATCCAAACTGATTAGGTTACTGTGAGAAATTGGGTTGTTGGTTGACTTGTGTGTTAGCCATGGTCAAGCACAAGCTGCAATCCTTTACAGGGTGAACTACAAAAAGTTACTAAACCTGTGCTTAACCCTGGGTAGTTTGACCCAAAAAACTGTCAGGATTAACTTAGAGGCAATGTATAAAGCATTTTTGCAGCATACAAACAGTAATAAAGTGACAACACAAATGGAGAATCCCAAACCAATTCAGAAAAATAAAGTATATTTTAATAAATCATTTGACACCAAAATAACAAAAGAGTGCCATGATCGCCATGTCACCAGATTCAAGCTGGCCTGGCTGATAATGGTTTATGTCCTGATCACAGGATGCTTGTTCTAGTGCAGTGAGGACCTGGCCTGGCAGTATGGGCTGGACTCTTCCCATGGGGAGTAGAGTCAAGACTGATTTACAAATGGCTAGGTCAAACCTGGAATAGCATGGGGAGCAAAAAAAATAGATTTAGGCCTAGATCACTGACTGGGGGTGAATGTTTGACATTGTTCAGCATTCCGTCCATCATCTGTATTTTTAGCATATTTCTTAAAGTGGCATTTTCAAATTTGTGACGATAAATTTGACTTTACCATTAAAGAGGGTTTCTCATTACAAGTTCATAGGTACCAAACATAACATATCTACCTCCTCTCTTCTCTCATGTAGGAATTACCACATAGTAAATGTTATAGGGACTTCAAAATGTTAGCCTATGGGAGGTGTAGGCCTTGCAGTTGTGAAAAATGAATTTTTGGTGCTTCTCAATACCAGGACATGTAAAAAATAAAAGTACATGTCCTACCTTTTAATTGCACAGCACTCTGCCATGTGGACAACCAAGGCCTACCTTAGGGGTGACACATGTGACAAAAGGGAAATTTAAGGCCTTGCCAGGTGTTTTAAATATCAGGTCGAAATGGCAGCGGGGCACTGCATTCAGTCTGCAACGGTGGCCTGGAACATGTTTTAGAGGGCTGCTTAGGTTGGGGGCACAATAAGTGCTGCATGCCCACTGGTAGCATTTAATTTACAGGACCTTTGTATATGGTATACTCCTCCACAGGGGAATTACAAGTAAATTAAATATGCCAATTGGGTATAGACCAATTAAACCATGTTTTAGGCAGTGAGAGCAAGCACTCTGGCACTGATTAGTATTGGTAAAGTGTGCAAAGTCCTCGGACCAACAAAAGCAAAATCCAGCAAAAAGTAGGAGAAGGAAGGCAAAAGGTTTTGGGGGTAATCCTGTAGAGAGGGCTATTACCAACAGTTACAAATGGAATGGAAGTTTCAGGTGGAGGAAGTGGCTGCTAGAATGCATTGGGTCAGTTTGAAATACATAGATCTGTTTGGTCATCGACTTGATTTAGAAACTGGTGCGTGTGCAATTGCCTGGTTTCTGATTCCAAGGTCTTAGTAGCCTTTTTTCTCTAATGCAAGTTAAAGAAGTCAAGGATTGCATGGTGAAGTTGAAGATGGCATGTGACGGGATAAGGAAAGGTTGTGTTTGGTACCATGGTGTCTGGTGCATGCTTCTAGTGTTTTCCCTTTCAGCAGTGGTTGATTTCAGGTCAGGTCTTGGACATATGCTTAATTTTTTTAGTGCATCCAAGTTGACAATTCTGTGGTCCCTTAGGAATTGCTAACTGCCTGTGTAGATGAGAAATTTCCATGACCCCTCTTCTCCCTGTTCTGTGGTGGACAGACAATCTTTGAGAGGATCCAAGGTAGGGGTAAGAAGGTCTCAGAGAATTCATAATCTTCCTGAAAGATTAAAATATTTCCTGTGATTTATTTTCCGTGAGTTGCCATTTTTCCTATTAATGGGTCTTGTGGGACCCACATGGGCAATTATGAATTGTACTCCATGTTGTCAGTGTGGAGTACAATTCATAATTTATGCACAGGAGAAAGGACAGAGGTATGTGCGTGTGTGTGTGTGTGTATGCCTGTAGTAGGGATGTGTTAGCCATGGCCTTCAGTCACACAGGGAAACCCATGCCTCTTCATCCTGATCATTTCCCATATTCTAGAGCTTGACTGGGTTGATAAATGACAATGAAATGGGTGTCAGACTTTCCCAAATAGACCAACAGAGTTAATGTTTCACTTCTTCCTCTTCTTTCCTTGCAAAGTGAATGGGGGCGGTAGAGTGTTTGGGCTGGATGGAACTGAGGCAGAACACATCTGAGAGTTTTCTTTTCTTGTCTTTGTTATACACTTCTTGACTAGCCAAAAGAATACAACAGGAAGTAGAATCTGTACAATCTGCCTATATATACTCCCACCTCATTTTACAGCCACCAGGCTGGCTGGCTCTCTGCCAAAAGCAGAGCCTTCTGGTTTTCAACCAGTAGGTGGCATGGCCCTGAACTACCTCTCTGAAATCCTTTCCTGTTGCACATCAAGTCAGAATGTTAGTTCAACTAACTATCACCTAAGGCACTGGGCAAGAATGGCCAAAAATCTGAGATTTGCAAACTGGTGCAAACCCACTATGTCTTACTTTAGCAATATTCTATAGTGATGTTCTACAAGGTAGCAAGGGGCCCTCTTTTTCTGTGTGGTGGTCCTGGTCATTTTACTGAAACCAGGCAAATTTTGAAGTAAGCCTGAGTTGTATCAATCCATCCCCTTCCTAAACACTGATTCAGAGATCCTTGCCACAATAGTAGTTATTCACATAATGATGCTCGTGGACAACCTAATTCAGAAATAGATCATTTATTGGCCCTCAGTACTCATTGACCAAACCTATTGATTATTTTTCTATTTTCAAGACCCCTGGATGTTGAGATGGTATTAACCTCCTTCATCATGCCTTCAGGTTCTGATGACAATCCACCCCACTCACCATAATGTAAGACTACCCAAAACAAATTAAAAGTTCCAAGCAGAGCTAAATAATGGAGGAAAAGACAAATAGGATGTTAAAAGGGAAGAAACAAATAACATACCAAAGTGTACAGCTGCACCATTCTCTCTCATCTCAAGTCACTAATCACAGCAATATTAATGCTCAGCACTCTCAAGTAAAAGACTGCCTTTGTATGTAAGGAGACAGCATATAGGTTTGAACTGGGAACCTACTAAAATATTAGAGTGCCTATATCAATTACCGACTTCAGGAATGTGGGCTACGGTGTACCTAAGGAGAACTGAAATAAGGAAGCTCGTACGGCAGCAGTAAGTAAGCCAAGAAAACTGTGAAACGGGAAGGAAATAGGGTAAAGAGAACACCATAATGCAAATAAAGCCTAATGGAAGTTCAGAAGCCAAAGTGTGGTAACAGGCTAAAGGGTCAGAAATGCCCGAGGGAACCAAACAGGGAAAAAATAAAAAAAAAGTGAGGTTGAGATAGCGAACAAAACATATGACACGCGGAGAGCCAATGCAACATGGCAAGTTGCCAGGCAATGTTCATCTGTCTAGCTGATGTTTAAATAGTGCTGTTGCTAGTTTCGACCTGGAAGTCCCGCTCCTTGGTCTTTGTTTCTTTAACTGTATCACCCTCCCCAGCTTTAAAAGGCGGTTCCATCACACTCTTAAATTAGAGCATCTCAATGAATATACAAATATAGGTCTCAAGCTACCAGTCACTCAATGCATTTCTTCACTAAGTTGGGTAGGGGCTACTTGGTTAATCAGTACAAAAACCAAATCTCTGCTATTCGATTTTACTTGCGCAGCCATTAACCCTTCAGTTACATTAGGAAAAAACACATTAGTGCTACTGGGGAATCAGACTCTTTACAAATCCTCTGGTGTAATATGACAAGCACTCTCAAACATTACTCTTATCTAGCATAGGCATATTGTATTATTTCAAATTGTATTTTTGTCCCTTTTCCTTTTTGATTTGTTTCAGTTCCATGTTCGTTGGTTATCATCATCTTTCTTCAAAAGTGGGAGGTATGCTTGCAAAATGTATTTATGCAAGATGGACATACAAAATGCTTCTTCAATGTTATCACTGCCATGGATGAAAGGGGAGCAAGAACGTCCTAACCTAGGACTGAAAAATAATTCCACCTTTGCTTTTCAGGTCACCGGAATGTCATTAGAGCATGGGACTGGCAGTTCTGACAATGCCTACAATGAGATTATGTTAAAGTTTGAAAAGGTTCCTTACCTTCTTTTTTCAGAGTTCCAAATGCACTATACCATGACCAGATGACGATTCTGAATACCTTAATTGAACAGCATATTGTGCTTTTTCGTTATTAGAAAGTGTAATTTTTGGCCAAAGAATCTATCTTATAAGACTGTTCATTGATTTTTCTATTTCTCAAATTCTTGATCTTACATAGATGACAATCAATTGGAATGAATAATCCGGGTTACATCTTTGCATTTGGTTTAATGAAAGATCTGGGAGGATTGCCAATATCTAGTAGAGAAGATAATGTGGTGATGTCAATTTTCATACTTCCAACTAAATGGTGAATTTAAAACCCTATCAGGAGAACGTTTTGAAAGAAAAATACTGGTTATGGGTTTGTTTTCAGTTGCTTCATGATGTTTCAAGATGAGTCATTGGTAAATATATTTAGGGACTTAGCATTCAGGTCACCACAATAAGGAAACATTTACTAACTCACCTACAAGTGTGCCTTGGAAAGTACTCTTCCTCTCCAAATCATGTCCTATTTTAGCAGGTGGATGTTAAAAAAAACTGTATGTGCTCAAGGCTTGTTGCCACTGTTCCCAAATTGTCACCTGGGCGTACATGCTTTGTTCTGATCCATAACTAGGGACCTTTTGGTGCTCTATATGTAATTTTTGTATGGACTTCTATTCCTGCTTCATTGGAACTGGATTATAAAACTCTTCTTATGGATTCCAGTACTTCAAGCTGCCATTATGTGTGTGTGTGCATGTGTGCATGTGTGTGTGTGTGTGTGTGTGTGTGTGTGTGTGTATATATATATTCAATTAAAAAAACAACGGTATAAAAGTTACAGGAATGTTACAGTTACTCACACAATACCAGAGAAATTCAACAGATATAATAATGGTTATCTCAAGTAACTATAGCTCGCACCCTAAGGTAACTATAACTTGCACCACTGCCATGCACAGTTTTCTCATCAATAATTTGACTGCTAACATTGATATTCTTAATGATGTTATATAAGACATCACGAGTGCTGTAAAATCTGGGGTAATTGGCAGTCCATGGCGAGGGTGTGAGTCCCTGTAAGTTTTGGTATTTTTTAAGTGAATTTATATATTTAAAAAATATATATTTTCTAACTATAGTGTTCCTGTAACTTTTGTTTTTTTTCAGTGAATGTCTGTTGCTTATTTTAATCTAAAGTAATCTAATTACTTTGTGTTAATCCAACCACCGCCATGTGCAATGGGGGTTGATCACAGGGCCTGGCCTGCCAGCAAGCCCTGCAATCAACCTCCTATAACCACCCAACCCCGCACGACCTTTGGCTGTTCGCAGCGGGGATTTCCTGCAGGGCCTGGCCTGAGGCCAAGTCCTGTGGCTTACGCTCTTTGACCACCCAACCCCCATACCACACATGGCATTCGGACGAGCACAGCAGGGGTTGACTACATGGCCTAGTCTGTGGCCTTGCGGCCTATCCCCTATACCCACTAAACCCCACGCCACTCATGAAGTGCTTCTTTGTTTGATGAAGCTATGAATACATTGTTGTGCATCAAGAACAGGTCTCCAAAATTGGCGGGAAACATGCTTTTTAGTAAGCTGTCTATCATCCTGGGAAAATGGAAGGAAGATGTTGTATACCACTAATGTATGTGGGTGGGACCAATAGGGCAGGACTTCTAGACAATTTTTTATACTTGAAGTTTTTAAAAGAGAGATCACAATCTCTGCCTTATTAGCAGACGACAAGAAAGAACCCACTTGTCACAGTGACTACATGAGATATTGTGTTGAAAAAAGCAAGGATACAAACACCTCCATCAAGGTTTAAAGATAATTTTTCAGGATGGAAATCCTGAGAAAAAAAGCACTTGCTTTACCTTGACCATGTGCAAAAAATTAGGATGATTAATACTTTACACCTACAGTAAAGTAGACACCCATAGTAATAGAGCCCCATATGTTCTACAAGAGACCTTTGTCAAAAGCCTATTGCCCCTAAATGAGGGATTGTAGAATGAGGTAAATGATGTCTGACCTCATATTCCACCTGAGTGTGCCCCATACACTATCGTTCTGGAGCATGTCCATAAACTGGAGCTCCAACACTCTGGGTCTTGGAAAGTGGATCATTGTTAAGGGCAGGTAAGTACCTTCACCTAGCAATAGGCCACTAACCCCCACTTAGATCCAGTTAATTCTCAATAAATAAACCCAGCTCAATCCTTGGTAGCTTGGCAGTGAGAGACAAGACTTAACTTAGGAGACAAGTGTGCAACGCATTGAAAAATTGCAAAACGGTTAGTAAGTAAAACACAAAACACAGTAAAAATCCAACACCAATTAATAAAAGTAGATTATATTTTTATCTTTAAAATGACACCAAAATGATTTAAATCAGATAAGGGGAACAGGAGATATGAATTTGTAATGAATTAATGTTTTCTTGCGCATAGAAGCAACTAGCGCTCAAAGGGTTAAAAAAAAGGTCACATTGGAAAGGGACAAAGTCCAGAGTTCAGGCCACCCATGAGGAAACACTGTCACACTTACTTTCAGAAATGTTTCCTGATTCAGGAAAGTGGTCCACAGCACCAGCCAAGGGTTCAGAGGCTCTGGTTTGCCTCTTGTGTTCTGGGACTACAACACCCACAATGCACCTCTTCAACTTATGGAGTTTCTCCAAACGTCTCCAAAATTCTGAATCTTGGGTCCTTGAAGTGTCCACAACTTGATCCAAGGTTCCATAAGCTCTGAGTTGCTCCTTGGGAGTTGGAACTACAATTCCCAGACTGCACCTGGTCAGAATCCTCAAATGGCCACTGAAAGCTGGTCAGCTGGCTGTGCTTGGAGGACTTGATACAGGGGACACTGGGCAGCTCCTTTGTACCTGTAGCAAAGAGGGAGTCTCTTCTTGAAGCAGTAGATAGGCACAATCCTTTTAATGGTGAAGCCCAAGTGTGCAGCTGGTGCAGTTTTTCAGAGTGCAGTGGACAGTTGCAGGTGAGGGGTGCAGCAGGGCAGTCCTTCTTCTTCTTTGTCTTGTTCCTTGTAGGAATATGGTGGGAATATGAGGTGTGGGTGCAGCTCTGCCATATTTATCCTTGTTCCTGGATGAAAAACAAGGGGGTCTGGTTCTCCAGTCAGATGCAGAGCCCTTCCCCCTGTGATGACCACTTCCTGGGACGTGCAGAAAAAAACAATCCCAGGGAGCAACATTCTTCAAAAATCCATCATGGTTGAAAATTGTTTTTGGAGGTTAGATCTGGATGAGCCCTCCCACTGGTGTTGCTACAAATCCTAAACACACCCTTCTCCTATCCTCTCCTAATCTAATCAAGAGGGCACCTAATTGTCTGGGGTTGCAGGATGTGAGAAAGGTGCTGGGTTGATCCAAATGTAATTCCCTGCCTTTGAAGACCAGTTTGGCATCCCTGCCCCATCTGCTGAGGCAGTTCTCCTCCCCCAGGCACATCCTTTGTGTTCAGCCCAGGCCACTTCACACCTCATCAAGGCATCCTGGCCAGCCTGGCAGAGGCTGGCCAATCAGCAGAGCTGAAGTTGGCATATTTTCAGTTAGAATTTAAAACTCTTTACCTGAACTAGTTATATTAAATTCTACAATTGTAAGATGTGGGATTTATTATAACAATTAATTTGATACCAAACTCAAGGTATCTAACACTTAAGGTGACTTTGTTAATTAAAATAAAGTCTCCCCATTTAGCCTATGGAGTCCATTCACGACAGTGAGAGAAAAACAAATGTGTCTATTTTACCTCACCAGGGCTTATAAAACTATTTACTTAAAGGTCCCTGCTTACAGTTACATGGCACCCAACCCTAGGAGCACATAGGGCACACCTTATGGGTGAGTTATATGTAACAAATAAGGTAGTTTAAGACTTGGGAAGTACTTTTAATTTCAAAGTCGAACTTGCATATAACTTTAAATTAAAAGCAGCCAGCAAGGCAGGCCTGCCTTTAAAATGACACTGGGCACCTCAGCAGTGCACCTATCGGTGTACCACCTTTGGTGGGGTCCCTAAACCTACATGCCCTACCATATACTAGGGACTTATAGGTAGGTTGACATAACCAATTATAATTAGCCTAATTTGCATACTCATTTTACACAGAGCACAGGCCCTGGGACTGATTAGCAGAACCAGAGTCAGGAAAACACCAGCAAAAAGTGAAAAAAGGGGGGCAAAAATTAGGGGGCCTCTGCAATCAGCCCTGTTTTCTCACACCGAGTCTCATACCTCCCTGCTGAATAAAGTTCTACATTGGTTGTGAAAATATTATAGCTGGTCTAGGGACTTATCAAAAGAAATTATTGACACCTGTAAGATCTCCTTGATAGGCCCATTGCCCATGAACTCACAAGGAGATTGTGCTATTGTTAACTTTAGAAGACCAAACTTACTTCAGGCACTGTTACATTCTCTTCACCAAGCTGATATTCCCTGAAAAGGCATTAGAGCATGCCCATTGGCCTTCTTCTATCGATCAAGTACTCTTCAGTCATTGGGAACTTACAATCAGATCCTGGAGCCTTGTATCATAAGTAGTAATTCTGAAAGCTATCAGTCGCAAAGGACTGTCCTCTTTCTAACAGATTTGAGGTCTTGTCATCCCTGGACCAATTTGACTAACTACCTCACATGGCAGGCATTATCGAAGAAGCTAATAACCCTCCCCTTTCACCTGTGCCCTGTCAATGGTCAAGTTTTGCCACAGTTTCCTGGGATAGGTCTTCTGGGTTTAATCTTGTGGAACATGGCAGATTTAAGGGTTAAGCAGGAGACTTCAGACTGGGTAAACCTGTGGGGCAATACACAATAAGTTGTTGCCAGGAGACATGGCTCCTGGACCTGCCCTACATAGATGGCTTTGTTACTTATCACATCCCAGCTATCCCCTTCAAGTCAGGCCGAGCAAATGGGGGCTTGGCCACTTTTATATCAGTGACTCTGGTGGACATTGAGGTTTTTGAAATAGCTGTCACACCTTACTATCATAAGGTTTTAGTTACTTTAGAGAAACCCTTTGACCTGGTACCGATTCATTTCTATTATAATATATTTAATCCCTCCGTAGATAGTGAATGGATTAGAGGTTGTTTTACATAAGGCTCAGAATTGTCATGGAAAGGAATTCTTAATTGTTTGGGCAGGAGACTTCAAAAGTGGAAAGTGTGACCACTCAATTGTCTTATCATGTGGTATTTGCGATGACCTAGATCAGCCTCTTACCCATTTCAAGCATACCCCATATGGGGACACAATAAATAGAGTGATTTTTTCCAATTACCCCATTCTGGCTCAAGATTCTGCCCCTGGGGGTTCTGCACAAGTTCCAGCTTATGTGGGGTTTGGTTGACATTCCATTATTGACCATATATTATTCTCCAATGAATTGTTAACAGTTTTTTATCAGCGGCAAAGTTTAGGTTATTTGCCTAAGTGAGCATAACCCATTAATACTGGTGCTTAATATAGATTTAATTAGCATAATCTGTAAAACCCCACAACACTGGTTGGAATATAGCAAGAACAAGGGTATGAGTGTGAAGTGGTGAGAACATTGATAAGGAAGCATTCCATAGTGGTCTTTTTGTGCATAACCAAATTAATATTAAAAAGGTCCTGCAAGATGACTCAAATCCAGCAGAAGTTATCCAGGCCTCTACCTCCCTGTATGATTATATGGCGGCTATGTTAACTAAAAATGCCGTAAAAACAGCAACAGCCCAAGGCTGTCCAACAGTGCCTATTCTAAGGCCCATTAGTCTCTAAAAATCCTTCTTAAGAAGCACAAGACCAGATAGGTGTATAGATGGCAAGGAAATATTGTAATTAAGCTATCAAGAAAAGGATGAGGGAAGTAAGGGAAAAGGCTTGGGAAGATTTAAGACCTGCAAGTGCGTCAAGAGATTCTTGCACATTTTGGCAGATAGTAAACTCTCAACATTTTTGGGGTACGAGCATTGCAAAAGTTGAGTGTCTCATCCCATGCAAAGATTGGGTTAACCACTTTTCTAAAATATTTGCCCATAAGACGCAGAACATGAAAGTGTCTCCTGATATCGTACCCCACTGCGATATGAGTGCATCCATGGAGCTAAGTAGGTCAATTAAGGTATATGATGTCCTCTTAGCCAATGAGAGTAGCCCCTCAGAGAAAGCTCCAGGTCCAGATAGAATTCCACCTGACCTCTATAAATCCCATCCGCAATTTTGGATCGCTCTAATAACAAATGTCATAAGAGGTGCAATTGTAGGACCCTTGATTAAGAGATGGCAGGAGCTAATATCGTCCCTGTTTTTAAAAATGGTGAGAGCCAGCCCTATTGTTACTGCCCAATCTACCTCCTAGATAGCACGGTCAAGATTCTAGGTAGCATAATACTGACCAAACTAGTAACCTGGGCCATTGAGAAGCATGGAATCTCAGCGCTCCATTTTCAATTACATCCAGGCTTAAGAACAGTTGTGCAGTCCTTAAATCTATCCTTAATCGTCCAAAAAAATACACTTAAGCAAACAAAGGCTGTATCCATCTAAATTTTTTAACTTAACATGTGCTTTGGATATAGTGGAACACTCTGAATTATGGTCAGTAATGTCACAGCTAGGTATCAATAGCACAATCATCATCTTGCTTTACAGGCTCCATGAACATATCACAGCTAGAGTTCACTACAGTAGGAGTGGGGACCTTACTGAAAGATTTCTGTTGTAGTAGTGGTTAGATAGGGTTGTGTATTGGCCCCTTTTATTTTCTTAATCTATATTAATGGACTTGGAGATCACCTGATAAGGACAGGGAAAGACATCCCAAGGTTTAATTTGAAACAAGTTCCTGTGCTACTGGACATAGAGGATGCTGTCTTTATAGCAAGGACAGCTAACGTCTCCAATCCCTCTTAGATGCTTTAAATAATGTTATGGTCAGACTAGGACTCCAAACAAATCAAACAAAGTCCTTTGTAATGAAATGTGGTGTGGTCTAAAAGTATCTAAGACTAGGAAATATTTTCTTGGTTGTGAAGAAATTAGGAAAAACCCTCACTTTACATGCTTGGGAGTACCAATAGATGTAGATTTTAATTAGAGATTTTTACTCGAAATAAGAGTCCTGCAATTTCAAATGGTGATTAATGCAGTTTTTAGATTTTCTAAAAGGTTGGAGCACAAACCACTCAATAAACCACTTAGTATTTTTTAAATTAAATGTTTTTCTGTTACTTTATGTAGTGCCGGATGACAATTGTAAATCTTTTCAAATTTTGGAAAATAAGTTTAATACAAGGCTACTTGCAGTTCCACAATCTACTGCAACAGCCTTTTGTCATGATGAGGTCGGGCTCAGCCACCTTGAAGACCAGATTAAACTGCAGCCTTTGTTACTCTGGCTCAGAATTTGTAAAAACCCAGAAGCCCAACTGTGTAGACTAATTCTCATGGTTTTTATAAATCTGGATAATGGTTTAAATATCCCATGGCTTAAGTATATTAAAATTACTTTTGTTAGGTTTAGGCACCCCAGAATACTTTTCTAACCCGGACAGTTTATCTAACATCTCCCTGGGTAGAATAAAGGAGTTATTTCATCAGCATACCCAGTTGGCACGAATGGAGGATAGTTGCGATGGGCAGGATATGAACCCACGGCAATTACATGTACGCTCTGCACTCTATCTGCAGATAATTGCAAACAAGAGACAGAAGTTCTTGCTGACCAGGTTTCCCCTCAAAACTATACATTTTTGCTTGCTTTTTCAACAAAAGACACCTGGTTCCCATCCCTTCCCCACTGTCATTGTGAAGTCCTGGCAGAACAAAGCACTATGCACTTTATTCTATTTTGCACTTTTTATAACCCATAAGGATTTCATGTAACTTCCTTTTCCTATTTACATTATTTAGTAAGTAAGGTTGTCATTTATGCTGTACTGAACTTTATTTTAAGTGCTTTATGGATTAGATCTAAATACTGAATCGTGTTATTTTCATTCCTCTTTGTTTTATCCATTTTAAATGATTTTGGTTCTTGTATCATATCAAGTATTGTTGTATATGCTCTCTTTTTCTCTGCATGACTTTTATGGCTTAATTCAGTCAAATAATGTATTTTGAAATGGACTGAACTAGTAATTTACAGAAGTGGAGCTTGAACGTGGGCACCTGCTTTGTTTATATCTGTAAGTGTTTCCTGTTGAAGTTTGATTTCTATGTAATAATCATCATGCCAGAATGACTAATTAGTAAGTGATACCTCTTTGGAAAAATGAATATTGCATCCCCTACACTACAGCTGCTAAAGGTCATCGAGGTAATGTATCCAATAACCTTGTGTGTCTGCAACATTGCAAATGTGATTGTTCCTCAAGCGTTTTCATCAGATAACATTTCGAGGCAGAACTGAAGGAAAAACACACTTGTTTTCCCTTTTTTAGGGTCGAGTCTGAGAGTGCATGCGCTAGCGCATGCCTCTCACTTGCAAGACTCTGTTGTGTTCAGTAAAGGGCTTGGAGCCCGGCTGTCACTCACCATTTGTTGGTTTGCGCAGCACTCTTCTTTGCTGCTTAGTAATTCATCAAAGCATGCCTGGCATCATTTCCGTTCCTCTGTGTGGAGAGGGATCAATCACTAATTGATTCAACTTAATTAGTGCCCGTCTGCTGTTCCCGACTTGATCGAGGTACTATTTTATTTTTTTACTTCAAGTGCCCTGCAAATAGAGGGCTTGTGACTGCCAAAACGTGCCCAGCAGGACAAAGTAAATTGCAAAGATTTATTTTTTAAAGCTAACTTTCTTTTATTTTGCCGAGTCATCTTTTCTCACTTTCCACTCATGTTTTCCTATGTTTTTGCTCATGGGCGCTGTTCTCAAAAGATGACAATTAATTTGTTCAAAATATTGCAAAACGACAGTGTTTCTTTATTATGTGTAATCTCTGAAATGATGCTTTAACACATAATCATGCAGTACAGCCCAATCCACCCCACTCAAATCTGCCCCACTACTGTCCACCCCAGTCCAACCCACTTTACCACACACCAATCCACCCCACTTCAATCCTCGCAACCCACCCCAATCTAATCTGCCCCACTCCACTTCTCACCCTCTAATCAAAAACACTCTTCGCCACTCTGAAACAATCTATCCCACTCCAATTAAAACAATCTGCCCCACTGCAATCCAAAACAATCTACCCCACTCCAATCTAAAATGATCTGCTCTACTCCATTCTGAAACAATCTGCCCCACTGCAATCCAAAAATCTGCCCAAGTCCAATCCAAAAGCATCTGTCCCACTCCAATGTGCTACCCTACAGTCTGCCCCACTCCATTTGAAAACAGTCTGCCCCTCTCCGATCTAAAACAAAATGCCCCACTCCAATCCAATCCACCTCACCCCAAACCAATCCACCCCACGCCACTCAATCCCAATTCACCCCACTTCAATCCACCCCAGTCCCATCCAATCAACGCCACACCAACCTAATCCACCCCACTCCAATCCGCCCTAATACAATCTTCTCCACTCCAATCCATCACAACCTGCCCACTCCAATCCAAAACAATATGCCCCACTCTAATCTGCCCCAATCTAAAACAATCTGCCCCACTGCAATCTGCTGCACTCCAATCCAAAACAATCTGCCCCACTCCAATCGGCCCTACTGCAATCAAAAACAATCTGTTCCATTACAATCGAAAACAATCTGCCCCACTCAAATCTGCCCCACCCCATCCCATCTGTCTCACTTTAATCCAAAACAATCTGCCCCACTTGAATCTGCCCCACTCCAATCTGCCCTACTCCAATCCAAAACAATCTGCCGCACTTCAATGCGCCACACTCCAGTCTGCCCCACTCCAATCAAAAACAGTCCGTCCCATTACAGTCTGCCCCACGCCCCTTCAAAGGAATATGCCCCACTCCAATCCAATCCACCTCACCCCAATCCAATCCACCCCACTCAATCCCATTTTATCCCACTCCAATCCACCCCACTCCCATCCAATCAACCCCATACCAACCGAATCCACCCTAATACAATCTGCCCCACTCCAATCCAAAACAATCTGCCCACTCCAATCCAAACCAATCTGGCACACTCCAATCTGGCCCATTCCAATGGAAACAACCTGTCCCACTCCAATCCAAAACAATCTGTTCCAATCCAGTCTGCCCAACTAGAGTCCAAAACAATCTCCACCACTTCAATCCGCCCCATTTCAATCCAAAACAACCTGAGCCACTCCAACCCATTTCAATCTTCTCCACTTCAATCTGCCCCACTCCAACCTGTCCCACTTCAATCCAGAACAACCTGCCCCATTTCAACCTGCCTCACTACAATTCCAAACAACACACTCCAATCCAAAACAGTCTGCCTCACTCCATTCCAATCCACTTCACCTCACCTCCCCTCAATCCAGCTCACTCCATCCCAATTCACCTCACTCCAATCACCACAATCCACCCTCTACAAGCCACTCCACCCAACACCAATCCAATCCACACCACTCCAATCCAGCTCAGTCCAATCTCCAATTCAATCCAATACACCTCACCCCAATCCACTCCAGTCCACCCCACCCCACTCAACCCCACTCCAGTCCAATCCACCCCACTACAGTCTGATCCACCCTTCTCAATCCAAACCACCCTCCTCCAATCCAATCCACCCTACTCCACTCCAATCCAACTCACCCCACTGCAATCATCCCACCCACTACAATCATCACACCCCAGTACAATCCAATCAACTCTACTCCGCTCAAACCCACCCCACTCCAACCCACCCCACTCCAATCCAATCCACCCCACTCTAGTCAAGACCACTGCTACCAAATCTACCTCACTTCAAAACAAAACCACCCACTCCAATACAATCCTCTTTAAGCCACCCCACTCTATCCAATATAGGCCACATTAATCCACTCTACTCCAGTCGACTCCACCCCACTCCATCCTACATTAATCTACCCCACTTCAATCCAGTACATCGCCCTCCAATCAATCCACTCCTCACCAATCCAATCCACCCCACATCAATCCAGTCCACCCAACTTCTGTCCAGTCCAATACAATCCACCAAACCTCAGACCAATCCACTCGAGTACAATCCACCCTACCCTATCCAATAGACCCCAGTCCAATCCACCACACTAAATCTACCCACCACATCACAGCCTAATCCACCCCACTCAGTCCAATCCACCTCACTCCACTCTACTCCACCCCAATCTGATATACCCACTCCAATCCACCCCACTGCAGTCCACTCCACTGCAGTGCCAATCCAACCAACCTCACCTCACTGCAATCCACCCACTCCAATTAATCCCAGTCCAGTCCACCACAATCCAATCCATCTCCTCTAGTCTACCCCATCCCAATCAACCCCCCACCCCATTTCAATTCACTCCACTCCACTGCAATCCACCCAGCCCAATACAATCCACTCTACCCTATCCATTCAGGTCACCCCACTCTAATCCATCCACCTCACCGTAGTCCAATTCACCCCACCTCCATGCAATCCACCCCACTCAATCCACCCCAACTCAATCCACCACAGTCCAATCCAACCCACCCCAATCCAATATACTCCTCCCCAATCTAATCTATCCTACCTCAGTCTAATCCACCCTACCCCAGCTCTATCACTCCAATGCAAATCACCCACCCAATCCAATCTGATCCACCCCTCTCAAATCCACTCCAATCCCATCCCATCCACCTCACCCCATTTCAATCCACCCAATCCAATCCGCCCCATACCTATCCACCCCTCTCCACTCAAGCCACCTTAATCCACCCCACTACCTCCATCCACTCTAACTCACTTCAACCTATTCCACCCAACTCCACTCTACGGCACACCCTGCCACTGAATCCTACTCCCTCTACTCAACGCTACAACACTATACTCCTCCTGTTCCACTCTACAATATTCAGACAAATCCACTCTGACACTCTACTCCCCCACTCCACTCTGACACTCCATGCCACTAACCTTAAGCCAGGCTGAACAGGAGCCACAAAGATGTACAACATGGCAAAACAAAGCCAATATGGGTGAGACCTATTGGCTTTGCCAATGCTTGTTTAATCTTGTTCGGGACTGTGAGGGGAGCTTCATGGGCCCCATGGTCCCAGCAATCTCCCCTCCTCCTCCAGGAGCCAGCACTGCTCCCGTACGCAGGGAGCTGCTGGAAATGGAGCTCCCTGTGTGTGAGATCAATACTTTCATCTCTTTCCCTGCCCTCATTCTGCAGGGAGTTAAAGAGATTAAAAATCCTCTTCCAGCAAATGGGAGCATTTTGACAGCCCGCTTCCTGGAAGCGGAGTGTTTGCTTTTGCTTTGTGGGAGCTCTTTCAGACAAAAATTTATTTTCTACATATTTCATTGAAGAAGTCAAATTATGTCTGTGTGCATATGCAGTGTCTAGCGGCTAGAGAGAAGCAAAACATTTACCTACTATTTCTGCACCTTTAGACTGAGGATTAACATTCAAATGTTTGAACAAAACAACTTCTGGAAGAACTAAATTATAATTCAAAAAATGATGTTGAAAATCACCCTGTCTTTAAAATATACTCAAGAAAAGACCTCAGGAGAATACATATGTCAAAGGAATGTGGTGGTAATTGATGCCTTCTGAAACAGAAGCAGGTAATTGCATACAAACATAGAAATCCCTTGTGTCCATAGTGTCAATATACTCATAAAGCAGTCTAAAATATACATTTGCTATATCATCGTCTCTAGCATCATCTATGTACAAAGCCATATCATCTAATCTACACAAGCAACTATCTACAGGACTCAGTAACATATTTAGTTGCAAGGTCTTTGTTTTTTTTTTCTTTTCTTTTTTTTAAACTTTTTTTATTACTTTCATTAACCAACATCGGGAGACTGTCAGTGGCCAACATGGTCCGAGTTCTGCGTGAATTTCACATTGTACATTGCATTGCTTTGTTGGCATTATTCACATCAAGCCCCCGGTTCCCTTCCCAGCTCTTAACTCTCCCCCATCTGATTAGTCTTCCTTAGCCCTACTCAGTGTTTCTCGAAAGGACAACCCTTTCTTCTTCTGTAGACTCAGGCCTCAGTATTCTTCTGAATTCTTTTATTACGCAAAGGCAGTGCAAAGTCACTACATAAGGCACGGTTCAAAGTCACTAATAATCACATCCAGAATGAAATGTCTCAGTTTATCCAACAGCGCAGGAAACTCAAAGTAGAACTCATGCACAATGTTCAGTTCAAAGAGAATCAGTTCAATCGGCAGCACTTTCCCAAAACTTTCTCTCTCCATCAGTATCAGAGTATGTCCATTCAGGTGAATAGTACCTCCGACATGACACTCAAGATCTTTTGGATCTCCTCAGTTGAATCCTTTGTTTTCACTTTCACAAATATCAGAGTTCTCAGTGTCCTCTAGCTGGAATTGTTTGAGGCATATGTTCTTTAGGCAAGTTCAGTTTGTCTCTTTCTTGTCTCTGGGTCAATGGTCCCCAGCTTCCACTCGCTTTCACACTACACTAGGTCCTTTGTCAGGGTCTGAATCTGGATTTGCCACTACAAGATGAGATTCTTCCATCTCAACTTCAACTGTGGCTCTCTCCAGAACCCCCTCAGACCAAACATGTGCTTTTAGCCTCTCTTTGATTCACAACAGTTAACTAAATAGGAATAAACTACATTTGCCTAATCAATCACACCATTGCATCTCTACCAACATGAGCCGATCCATGGAAATGCCTAGCCATTGGAGGCAACAAGATATTTGGCAACAACAGTTTCCCATCCATTGAAACCCAAATGCTATCTTACTCTCTCTTGACACAGCCTGCCCTGACCTTACTCTGCTGTTTGTCCTCTGACACCTCTTCGTGAAGCTTCTTTACATTTTTCCATGTGTCTGCAGTTGTTAACTAAAGGTTGTTATTGGTCTCATCCATTCCCTTGCTTGTATACTCTCCATTGACCCCTCAGGTGCCTTGGACATAACGGTTACATCCTGGGCAGCACCACTCGGGTGCCCAGGATGTAACAGTTATGTCCTGCACCCTGCCCTCGGGGGATGCGCTAATGCTCCCCCTGAGGGCCTATGGGCAGGACTGGAGGGGGACTCGCTGTATTTTCTACATATTTCATTGAAGAAGTCAAATTATGTCTGTGTGCATATGCAGTGTCTAGCGGCTAGAGAGAAGCAAAACATTTACCTACTATTTCTGCACCTTTAGACTGAGGATTAACATTCAAATGTTTGAACAAAACAACTTCTGGAAGAACTAAATTATAATTCAAAAAATGATGTTGAAAATCACCCTGTCTTTAAAATATACTCAAGAAAAGACCTCAGAAGACTACATATGTCAAAGGAATGTGGTGGTAATTGATGCCTTCTGAAACAGAAGCAGGTAATTGCATACAAACATAGAAATCCCTTGTGTCCATAGTGTCAATATACTCATAAAGCAGTCTAAAATATACATTTGCTATATCATCGTCTCTAGCATCATCTATGTACAAAGCCATATCATCTAATCTACACAAGCAACTATCTACAGGACTCAGTAACATATTTAGTTGCAAGGTCTTTGTTTTTTTTTTCTTTTCTTTTTTTAAAACTTTTTTTATTACTTTCATTAACCAACATCGGGAGACTGTCAGTGGCCAACATGGTCCGAGTTCTGCGTGAATTTCACATTGTACATTGCATTGCTTTGTTGGCATTATTCACATCAAGCCCCCGGTTCCCTTCCCAGCTCTTAACTCTCCCCCATCTGATTAGTCTTCCTTAGCCCTACTCAGTGTTTCTCGAAAGGACAACCCTTTCTTCTTCTGTAGACTCAGGCCTCAGTATTCTTCTGAATTCTTTTATTACGCAAAGGCAGTGCAAAGTCACTACATAAGGCACGGTTCAAAGTCACTAATAATCACATCCAGAATGAAATGTCTCAGTTTATCCAACAGCGCAGGAAACTCAAAGTAGAACTCATGCACAATGTTCAGTTCAAAGAGAATCAGTTCAATCGGCAGCACTTTCCCAAAACTTTCTCTCTCCATCAGTATCAGAGTATGTCCATTCAGGTGAATAGTACCTCCGACATGACACTCAAGATCTTTTGGATCTCCTCAGTTGAATCCTTTGTTTTCACTTTCACAAATATCAGAGTTCTCAGTGTCCTCTAGCTGGAATTGTTTGAGGCATATGTTCTTTAGGCAAGTTCAGTTTGTCTCTTTCTTGTCTCTGGGTCAATGGTCCCCAGCTTCCACTCGCTTTCACACTACACTAGGTCCTTTGTCAGGGTCTGAATCTGGATTTGCCACTACAGGATGAGATTCTTCCATCTCAACTTCAACTGTGGCTCTCTCCAGAACCCCCTCAGACCAAACATGTGCTTTTAGCCTCTCTTTGATTCACAACAGTTAACTAAATAGGAATAAACTACATTTGCCTAATCAATCACACCATTGCATCTCTACCAACATGAGCCGATCCATGGAAATGCCTAGCCATTGGAGGCAACAAGATATTTGGCAACAACAGTTTCCCATCCATTGAAACCCAAATGCTATCTTACTCTCTCTTGACACAGCCTGCCCTGACCTTACTCTGCTGTTTGTCCTCTGACACCTCTTCGTGAAGCTTCTTTACATTTTTCCATGTGTCTGCAGTTGTTAACTAAAGGTTGTTATTGGTCTCATCCATTCCCTTGCTTGTATACTCTCCATTGACCCCTCAGATGCCTTGGACATAACGGTTACATCCTGGGCAGCACCACTCGGGTGCCCAGGATGTAACAGTTATGTCCTGCACCCTGCCCTCGGGGGATGCGCTAATGCTCCCCCTGAGGGCCTATGGGCAGGACTGGAGGGGGACTCGCTTCCCCTTCCACCCCTGCCTCCCCCACCCCCATCTGATGACGTCAGCGCGCGGTCGCGCGCTGACATCTATAGAGGCCACCTGACGCACTGGAAGCCATTTGCTTCCAACACGTCGTGAAAAGAGGAGGTGAGTTCCTCCTCAGGCATGGGGGGAGTTTTGCTAAAAAAGAGTCATCTGGAGAAATGAAGGGGTTTTTCTTTCCCTCGATGTCTCTTTCAGCATTCGTGCTGCCCGATTGCAATGCAATCGGGCAGCAGGAATGCCCACTAGGCACCACTAATTTTTTTTGTGTGGGGGGTGGCCCCTTGGGCAAGGGTCGCTCCCCTTAGAGGGCCAATATGTTTTTTGCCATTTCTGCCCCCCTTGGGGCAGAACGGCAGGCAATTTTTAAGCCGATCTGCCCCTAGGGGGGGCAGAAGCCACAGCAACGCCAGGGATGTTTTGCGCTTTGTTTTTGTTTGCTGGGTGGGCGGCCTCTTGGGCAAGGGTCGCCCCCCAAAAAACATTGTTGGGCAGTTCTGCCCCCCTTGGTGGCAGATCAGCCTATTTTTTAGGCCCATCTTCCCCAGTGATGGTTGTTGTTGGCGCATTTGTCAAGTTACTTTTCTTAGAAAGGATCATGGCTAGCCGCAGGGTGACCACTCAGCAGGTTGTGAGTATGCTTTTTGAGTCGTCTTCTGATCATGATTATGAGATTGACTCTTCATCTGAGGCAGAGGAGGAAGAGAGAGATTCTGGCAGTGAGTTTTCTGCCCGAGAGGAGTCTTCTGATGAGGAAGCCACTCTCAGTGCAGATGAAGGGCCTGTTTTAGAGGAGGACACTAATGTGCCAATGGTGCAGCAGCCAACAGCTGAAAGGCTTCCCATTGGAAAACCTGAACTCTGGGTTGCCCCAAACATGGAGCAGCCACAGTTGCCTGCCTTTACTGGTCTCCCAGGGTGTAGAGTAAATATGGAAAACCTTTTGCCTGTCAATTTCTTTGAGTTGTTTATGGGCGATGTATTTTTGGAAGAGAGTTTTGAGCAGACTAATTTGTATGCAGAGTAGTATTTGAGGGACAACGCTGCCAGACTTAGGCCTCAGTCTAGGTCTACCCAGTGGATTCCCACAAATCTGGAAGAGGTGAAAAAGTTCTTGGGTTTTACTTTTTTGATGGGGTTGATAGGGAAGCCGTCACTTGCTTCTTATTGGTATACTAATCCCTTGATGTCAACGGCTATATTTCCTGCAACCATGATTCATAATCAGTATTTGCTTCTTTTTCGGATACTGCATTTTGTTGGCAATGCTTTAGCCTTGCCGCAAGATTACCCTGATTGTGATCGTCTTTTTAAGATTAGGCCTGTTCTTGATAATTTTGTAGATCAGTTTTCAGAGTTCTATGTTCCAAGCAAATAAATAAGTGTGGACGAGTCTTTGGTCCTGTTCAAGGGTTGTTTGTGTTTTAGGCAGTACATTCCTAGCAAGAGGGAACCATATGGAATTAAATTGTTTATGCTGTCTGAAAGTAGTACAGGATATCTTTATAATTACCGGGTCTACACTGGTAGGGATTCCAGTATTGACCCCCCAGGTTGCCCACCCACTTTTGGAGTTAGTGAGAAAATTGTGTGAGAACTTGGTAGACGACTGTTTAACAAAGGTCACCATTTGTAGGTAGATAACTTCTACATTGGAGTTCAGTTGTTCAAGGAATTCTTCAGAGTGGACACTGTTGCTTGTGGCACAATCCGCTCTAACCGGAAAGGCTATCTAAGGGAGCTTTTCTGTAAAAAACCTGAGAGGGGAATGTGCAGTGCCTTGCGGAATGATGACCTGCTAGCTCTGAAATTTATAGACAGGAGGGATGTGTACATGCTAACTACCATCCATGATGAGAGTACTTCACCTGTGGCTGTTTGGGGTCAAGTTTCTCAAGTGCGCAAAACTGTGTGCATTTTAGACTACAATAAGCACATGGGTGGTGTTGATAGAGTAGATCAGAGGTTGGAACCCTACACTACTGTTCGTAAGTCTTGCGTGTGGGATAAAAAGTTGGCGATTCATTTGTTTAATCTATCAACTTTTAATGCATTTATTGTATTTAAAGATTGTTTCCCTGAGTCAAGGAGGCAGTTTGTTAAATTTCAGGAGTCAGTGATAGAGAGCCTTGTTGTGGTGGATCATGCAAGAGTTCCTAGAGTAGCAGTGCTGGAGAATGTGACTAGATTGAAAGATCGCCACTTTCCTGATCAGTTTCCTTCCACTCCCAAAAAAGACTTTCCCGCTAAGAAGTGTAAAGTCTGTGCCCGAAGAGGTATCCGGAGGGAGAGCCGGATGTACTGCCCGTACTGTCCTTCAAAGCCTGGGCTGTGTGTGGGTGGCTGTTTCAGGAGTTACCACACGACAAAGAATTACTGGGAACTACCGTGAGCATAAACTGCTGTTTTATATTTTCATATATTCAGTTTCACGGTTGGCATTACTGTCATGTTAGAGCTTTTTTGTTTGTAGTTTTGTACTTATTTATAATTAGTTCGTGGTTTCTTTGTTGTTTAAAAACAAAAAAAAGGAATGGCTGTGTGCATGGAGTGGCGCTTAGCTGGCGGTGTGTGTGGAGTGGCGCTTAGCTGACCGTGTGCTTGGAGTGGCGCTTGGCTGGCAGTGTGCATGGAGTGGTGCTTGGCTGGTGATGTGCGTGGGCTAGCGCTTGGCTGACAGTGTGCATGGAGTGGCGCTTGGCTGGGAGTGTGCATGCAGTGTTGCTTTGCTGGCAGTGTGGGCGGGGTGGTGCTTGTCTGGCGGTGTGCGTGAAGTGGCGCTTGGCTGGCGGTGCCAGCCAAACGCCAGTCCGCACACTCCCATCAGCTGGTGTGATTGCTATATCAGGCATGTGGGCGTATGAAAGTGATGGGCCCTTGAATGGCGCTGTCTGTTGATACAAGTGTTGTAATATGCTGGGCACGCGGCTGGCAGCATGAATGGTCTTGTGCATGTCATGTATGAAAGGTGTGTGAATGGACTGTAAAGAGGTTGGTGCCTTGACGCGGCTTTACAGCTCATGAGCTGTGAGTCATTGGTTCAGTTTTTTGGCCTTTCAGTTATTAACATTGCATTTCATTTTTGTGAAATCTCTAGTTAATAACATTTGATCTACTGAACTATCACTCACACTCGTTCCAAATCCAACCAGTATGTGTGGTAAAAATGACAAAACCTGCTCCGCTGTAATCAGGCGTTGCAGCACACCTGTGACATGCTAGGTGTCTCGGGTGGGACCGATGATGAAGCATGCCACCAACTTGGTTGGTGGGTGAGGGTTCTTTTTAACATAACCTAAGTGTGTTTCTTTTCACAATTTTAGTGTTTGGAACATCACCGAAGTACATACACACATCAAAATGACCTATTACAAAACTACCTGTGTTTGGGGGGAGCACCTACATTTTTGGTCCCGGGTGCGGCCTTCATCTAGGGAAACCTACCAAACCCAGACATGTTTGAAAACTAGACACCCAGAGGAGTCCAGGGAGGTGTGGCTTGCATGGAACCCCCAACATTTTCTTACCCAGACTCTTCTGCAACCTCAAAATGTACTTAAAAAGGCACATTTTCCTTGCTTTTTGTTTGTAGGATCAATGCTCCCGCACAAATTTCCTAACACACAGCGTTCCCCTCAGTCTCCCAGGTTAAATTATACCTCACTTGTGTGGGTCCCCAAAGCAGAGTCAGCCTAAAGATGTGTAAAAGAAAAAAATGTGCTTATCTATTTGTTGTGCAATCCCTCAATCTCTACAGGTTTTTGGCCTTTTTCTGTTGCAGGCACCTGGGCCATCCACAAAAGTGAGGTATCTTTTTATCGGCATATTGAGGGGCACATTGGGTAGAAGGAACTTTTTACTGGCACAGAGATCCTACAAAGAAAAGTGTGGAAAATGAGATTGTTTACCTATATTTCAGGTTTGCAGAGTGGTCTGGGCAAGAAAATGTTGGGGGATCCACACAAGTCACACCTCTCTGGACTCCTCCGGGTGTCTGGTTTTCAAAAATGTCTGGGTTTGGTACGTTTCCCTAGATGACCGGCGCACCTGGGAACAAAAACGCAGGTGCCCCCCCTCCCTGCAAAAACAGGTAGTTTTGTAATAGATCATTTTGATGTGTCTACATTCTGTATTTGGGCATTTCCTGTCGCATGCACTAGGCCTACTCACACAAGTGAGGTACCATTTTTATCGGGAGACTTGGGGGAAGGCTGGGTGGTAGGAAATTCGTGGCTGCTCTTAGATTCCAGAACTTTCCATCACCAAGATGCAAGGAAAAAGTGTTTATTTTGCTAAATGTTGAGGTTTGCAAAAGATTCTGGGTTACAGAACCTGGAGCGAGCCCCGCAACTGATCTAATTCTGAATTCAACTAGGTGTCTAGTTTTTAGAAATGTCCAGGTTTGGTAGGTTTTCCTAGGTGCCGGCTGGGCTAGAGGTCAAAATCCACAGCTAGGCACTTTGCAAAAAACAGGTCAGTTATCTTTGGGAAAATGTGTTGTGCCCATGTTGCGTTTCCTGTTGCGGGCATTAGGCCTACCCACACAAGTGAGGTACCATTTTTATCGGGGGACCTGGGGGAACACAGAATAGAAGAACAAGTGTTACTGCCCCTTGTCTTTTTCTACATGTTTTCCTTACAAATGTAAGACAGTGTGTAAAAAAGACGTCTGTTTGAGAAATGCCCTGTTGGTCACATGCTAGTATGGGGACCCTGGAATTTAGAGATGTGCAAATAACCACTGCTTCTCAACACTTATCTAGTGCCCATTGTGGAAATACAAAGGTTTCCTTGATACCTATTTTTGACTCTTTATATTTTACCAAATAATTTACTTTATGCCCAGTACACATTGAAAAACCATTTCAAGGTGCACCTCATTTATTGGCTCTGGGTACCTAGGCTTCTTGATGAACCTACAAGTCCAATATATCCTCACAACCAGATGAGTCCAGCAGATGTAACGATATATTACATTTGAAAATCGGATATGGCAGGAAAAAGTTACAGAGTACAACGTGGAGAGAAATGGCAGTTTTTTTCAACTGAATTTCAATATTTTTTTTCTTTTAGCTCTTATTTCCTGTAGGAAAATCTTGTAGGATCTACACAAATGACCCCTTGATGAAGTCAGAATTGTGTCTACTTTTCAGAAATGTTTAGCTTTCTGGGATCCAGCATTGGTTTCATACCAATTTCTGTCACTAACTGGAAGGAGGATAAAAGCACAAAAAAATATAAAAATGGGATATGTCCCTGTAAAATGCCAACAGTTTGTTGAAAAATTTGGTTTTTTGATTCAAGTCTGCCTGTTCCTGAAAATTGGGAGGATGGTGACTTTAGCACCATAAACCATTTGTTGATGCCATTTTCAGGGTAGAAACCACAAGCCTTCTTCTGCAGCCCTTTTTTCCCATTTGTTTTTTAAAAACAAAATGTTTGTGTATTTTGGCAAATTTCTTGGTCTCCTCCAGGGGAACCCATAAAGTCTGGGTACCGCTAGAATTCCTAGGATGTTTGAAAACAGGACGCAAATTTGGCATTGGTAGCTTATGTGGACAAAAAGTTATGAGGGCCTAAGCACGAACTGCCCCAAATAGCCCAAAAAAATCCTGGCACCTGAGGGGGAAAGGCCTGGCAGCGAAGGGGTTAAAGATACAGACATTGCAAGTACAGTACTTTGAAGGCAACATCCTCATCATGAACTTGCATTTCTATACCTTTTGGAGTACAATAGATGACTCAGTTTAACTTGCAAAGTAGGTCTCTTCCGAGAGACTCACTAGACTAGAATCACACACCACAAATCGGTGATTCTCTTCAAAAGATCCTATTCCCACAGGCACTTCTGTGGTTTCTTCGGTTGTCATTTCTTTATTCTCAACTCCTTTAACTTGGATCATTTTTACTGAGGTGGGAGGTCTGGGACGTCTACTGTTCTTAGAGTAGAATGGGTAGCACCAGTGTCAACCAAGAATGACACAGGTGGCCATTTACTTCACCATCTACAAATGGACCACTCTGGTCTACCACCATGACTGTGCCAAGTACAAAATCATGCTCCTCCCCTTAGGGACAATCAGGCTGACTGATCTGAGCCATAATTCTTAAATGTCTCCAACAATGAGAACTGTTGGAAGGATTTATTGTCTTGAAATGCATTCAACTTCATGTTTGGAGCTTGATCAGGATTCAATCAAGGTCCATTCACATTTTGCTGCGACATCAGGTTTGTGGAACCTGCATAACTGGAGCTTGTGGTACACTGAAATTCTGCCTTCTCTGTCTCTGCACATTTTGCATCTGAACGGGGTTTTTATTCTGTGGTTGTAAAGACCCTGAATTTTGTAGCTTATTGGCTTGGTTAAGATGACTTTCCATTTTCCAATATCCCAACTTGTTGAAAAAATTATAAGGGGTTGTCTTCTTCAGACAACCCACATCCATTTGTGTATTAGGGTCAATTGGATACCTCTACCCTGAATTTCAGTAGTACCCTGCTGATACACACGTTGTAGAGCACCAATATTTACTACAAATTGCTTGTTCTGATTACTTCTCTGAGGAGCATTCATCTTGGCAACCGTTAACTTCTCCTTTAGCTTCTTCTGTTTCATATCTATTTCATCTCTGCAGTACATATCTCAGAATCTCATCAACTGATTTACTCTGCCAACAAGCCAAATACTTTTGAATCATTTTGCTAATTTCAGGTCTCAGTCCTGTCGCAAGCCTCAACACAAAATGTCCCATATTCTTGGGATCAAGAGTCTCCATTACACTGTACTGCTTGAATCAACAGTCTCCCATAATAGGACTGAATCTATTCTTTATGTTCCTGAGTTGTTCTAGAAACACCATCACCTGTAGATACTTTTTCATCACCAATGAAGATCACTAGCTCATTGGCGTTCTGACTAAGGCCATTCAACAGCTATCTTACATTCCACCCACAAGTCGCTCAGAACCACAGTGTCACAACAGAGTGTTCACATTGACCCACAACACTTAAGAAATCTTTACAGATCTCTCAACTTGGTTGTGCCACTCCAATGACTTTTCCCTCAGCTTTGGAAAGTCATTAGTGAATGATGTGAAATCACTTCTACTCCAAGGCACATGAACATAACCTCCACCAAGCACTTCTCTTAATGCGAAATTTGATGCATTCACCTCCCCGCTATAGAAGGAGGTGGTTCCCCTGTCTGTATCTTAGAGTTCTTTCTTTCTCACCCATCAACGTTCCCACTAATCGAGCTCATTCCATTTTCGAATGTGCTAAATCATCTCTCTAATTTGTATTTCATACCTGAAGTTCTCATAGAGGCTATGTATTCCTCATTGAAGCATACACATGACTTGCTTTGCAATGCTTTGATCCTTATTCAAGTCTATCTCATATCTTTGAGTCAGCTCAGATAGTTTGTCATTAACTTGTCCTGTATGTCTGATAACATTCTTGCACATGAATACAAGTTCATTTTCTTGATAAGAGTCTAAACTGGTCATTTCAAGATTCCCGCTAATCATCTCATCCAGTTTGAACTTCAGTTTAGCCGCATCTACAACGTTCTCTCTCACAGGTGAATGAACCCTCACAGATCCTGCACCACTGGATCCCCCTCCCCATGGACGAGACCCTCTCCATTGTGAGCAGCATCCACTATGGAGCCCCAATGGATCCCTGTCCCAACTACATCTTTAACAAAGCCACGCCTTAATTGCACCCGAGCTCTGCAACACCCTCAACTGTTCCTTGGAGACAGCCACCTTCCCCGAGGACTGGAAGCAAGCTGAGATCCGCCCACTCCTGAAGAAACCCACGGCAGACCACATGGACCTCAAGAACTATCACCCCATCTCGCTGTTGCCTTTCCCAGCCAAGATCATCGAAAAAGCCATCAATGCTCAGCTCCAAAAATACATTGAGGACAACAACTCCTGGATATCTCCCATTCAGGATTCAGGAACAACTACAGCACAGATGACATCCACTCGCTCCTCGACTGCGGTCAAACAGCAGCCCTCATCCTACTGGACCTATCGGCCACCTTTGACACAGTCTCTCACCACATCACACTCTCTGCTCCAGACTCCATGCAGAAGGCATCTGCGGCAAGGCCCTACATTGGATACGATCCTTCCTGACCGACAGAACACAGAAAATCAGTCTCCCGCCATACCTATCAGATCCTACGGAGGTCAGCTGTGGAGTACCTCAGGGCTCCTCCTTGAGCCCCATACTCTTCAATATCTACAGGGCCCCACTCACATCCATCAACAGAAGCCACAGACTGAACATCATCTCCTATGCCGATGACACTCAGCTGATCATCTCTCTGACTGAAAACCCTACAACAGCCAAGAAGAACTTCCACAATCGGATGGAAGCTGTCAGATGAAGGAGAGCTGCCTCAAGCTCAATTCTTACAAGACTGAGATCCTCATCCTGGGATCCTCCACATCAGCTTAGGACAACTCCTGGTGGGCCACCACACTAGGAAGCCCCCACACCTACACACCACACACGCAACCTAGGCTTCATCCTAGACTCATCACCCAACAAGTCAACTCCATCACCTTCGCCTGTTTCCACACCATCCGAATCCTCCGGAAGATCTTCAGATGGATCCCAAAAAACTGTCAAACGACCGTAAACTATGCCATGGTCACCAGCAGACTTGACTACAGCAACACTCTCTACACCGGAACCACCATGAAGAACCTGAAAAAACTACAACATATTCCAGAACGCCTCCGCCAGACCCATCCTGAACGTCCTCCGCTGCAAAAACATCACAACACCTGAAAGAGCTCCACTGGCTCCTCGTTGAGAAGAGGATCAAATTCAAATTCCTCAGCCATACCTACTAGGCCCTCGACAACCTGGAACCCACCTACCTCAATGCTGCGTCACATTCTACTCCCCCGCCAGACCTCTCTCCGCTCCTCTCAACATGCACTTGCCTCTTTACCCCACATATGGAAGACCTCGGCTAGTGGAAGATCCTTCACCTACATCACTGCAAAGAGCTGGAACACCCTGCCTATCTACCTCAGGCAGTCACCATTCCTACCTCAATTCAGGAAGGACCTTAAGACCTGGCTCTTTGACTGAAGCTCAGAGGACCGACCCCACACCACCCTCAGTCCCTCACGGGTAAGTAGTGCGCTTATAAACAGATGATTGATTGATTTAATCATTCCCTGACTCAACTCAGAACTCTCACTATCACATAAAGCAGTTTTAGTATTAAAGGCCTCCACCCCCTGATCTATTCCCTTAGCATCAAGACTCTGTGACACCACAGTGACCTTAGACATATTCCCAACTCAATCGGCACCACCACTGGAATTTAGAGGCAGCTCCCACTTAGGTGTACTACAAGTTAGTATTCTCTGAAGTGCACCTATGGAACTTCACTCTGTACTAATCAAAGTCAAATCAGCACTCGCCACACATGGAGAATTTGTGTTCATCAGAACTAGAGGAACAAATCCTCTCATACTGGTACTTACAGCAGCATTACCTGAAGCACCTTTTGCACTGGGGACAGTCAAATTATATGTTGTCTTTCCTGGGAAATCAGGTTTATACATAGGAACCACAAGGACCAATAATAACAGTAAGAGCATTGGCATTGTTTGGGGCAATAGAGTTAGCAGTAATATGAATTCATGAACCTTCTCTCATTGGTTCAGAAGATATCTTTACCAGATGCACTAAGCAGGGTCTGGCCTGGTTACCCAGGCTCGACCCTGCTTAGCGCTTCCGAGATCCAGCGCATTCATGACTCTGAGGGTCACTGAACTCCGCCTCCACGGAATTCCACTGAGTTTTCATTCAACTCTGCGGAATTTAGCAGAGACGGACTCCGTGAACTCCACCCAGGTCTAATTAAAATCTTATCAGGCTATTGTACAATCCTAAATGAGAATTAAAGCAAATAAGTCTCAAGTAATATTGTACTTATCAACAAGCTAGACCCTCTCATGTCCAAGTTGTGACATTTACAGGGGTATGGTGCTGTTCCGTAGTTCAAAGGAATCATGTGTTGATCAAGCAAAGAGGGCATAAACAGTTGAGCTGTATGAATCCAGTAAAGAGACAACTTGCTTATTGATGGAATGGAAGTTGTTTGAATTGCAGTAGATCTGTTCCCTTGCAAGTGGTGGTATCAAGGCAATATGTGTGCCATCAATTGTTCCAACCATATGTGGTAGGCCAACCAACTCATAAAATTCTCCCCTCACATTGATGTGTCTCATCAGTGAAGCAAGGACTTCATGTAGCACACCACTGAAAGTTGGCTGTTACGAGCCTGCAGATACTGACACAGTGGGCCTGATTCTAATTGAGGCGGGCGGCGGTAGCCGCCCGCCTCGCGGGAACCGCCATATGGCCGCTCTGCGGTCGAAAGACCTTGGAGGCCATTCAGGCTTTCCCGCTGGGCTGGCGGGCGACCGCCAGAAGGCCGCCCGCCAGCCCAGCGGGAAACCCCTCCCCACGAGGAAGCCGGCTCCGAATGGAGCCGGTGGAGTGGGTATGTGCGACGGGTGCAGTGGCACCCGTCGCGTATTTCAGTGTCTGCATAGCAGACACTGAAATACATAGTGGGGCCCTCTTATGGGGGCCCCTGCAGTGCCCATGCCATTGGCATGGGCACTGCAGGGGCCCCCAGGGGCCCCGTGGCACCCCCTACCGCCATCCTGTTCCTGGTGGGAGACCCGCCAGGAACAGGATGGCGGTAGGGGGTGTCAGAATCCCCATGGCAGCGGAGCGCGCTCCGCCGCCATGGAGGATTCTAAAGGGCAGCGGAAAACAGGTGGGAGACCGCCGGTTTTCCGCATCTGACCGCGGCCGAACCGTCGCGGTCAGAATGCCCTGCGGGGCACCGCCGGCCTGTCGGCGGTGCTCCTGCCGACCCTGGCCCCGGCAGTCTCTGACCGCTGGGGTCAGAATGACCCCCAGTGTGCTGAAAAGAGGCAGTGGCCACAAAATGAAGCACTGCCATGAGTTTCACTATCAATGTTATTGCTGCTGTGTTCATATTGACAGTCATGAGATCAGACTCCAGCTGCTGCCACAAATCCAGTAAAGCTTGCCTATTTAATCTAAACTTTATGATTATATCCCTTTTTTCCTTGGTGGCAAGGTCTGGAAATGGTTTGAAGACTTGAAGACGCCTTCTTCTACCCATCCCTGTGTTCATGTGTCTGCATGTAAGGAAAACAAACTATCAATAAAAATTGTCAACCAAGACTTTCACAATCAACACACATCTCAGGTCTAGGTTAGATTAATGATCTAATGGTCTCATATAAGGTACCATCATTTTCAAACATCTTTGCTACTGCAGATCGATATTTTTTAACATGTCTGACATTTTTGACAAATAATGTGTGAATAATACATTTGAAATGTATTTCTTAGAAATTGGGTCTCTAGTTGGCTGAGGTATGCACCCTGTCCAAGTAGGGACCACTATCTTACGGTAAGTCACACTACAACCTAAATTATCCTGTGCTCACCCTCCAGTAGCTCAGCACAGAGCAGCCAGCCTTAACTTAGAAGGCAATGTGTAAAGTATTTGTGCAGTAACTTATACATTAACACAGTGAAAACACTTCAAAAAGTATTCCACACTACTTTGGAAAAATAGATAATATTTATCTGAGTAACACAAATCCCAAATCACAAAAATCTAATATGCACAAGTCAAGATATTACTCTGATGTATCTCTTTAGCACGAAGTACCTGGGATGCATCAGAAATTAAGAAGGTGTGTGCCACAGAGGAGTTGAGGCATCAGAAAGTAAAGTGATGTGTCTATTTTTCTAGCATAGCGGAGGTGATGCATCTATTCTTTCCTCACAGGCAAGGTACTGTTTCGATTTCCGGGCACTCAGCCTTGGTTCCTTACTACGGTGCAGGGTTTGATGACAGATTGACGCCCAGGAAGAATGCATGGAAAATCCAAATGCACTGTGATAATGAAACAGATGCTGCATCAATTCTTCAGGTGTTGCATCAGTTTTCCATCGATTCTGCAGCTGTTGTGTTGAGTTTTCCAGTGCAGTGGTTTTTCTCTATTAGGTTTGGTCTTTGATGGCTCTGAGACTTTTTAACAGGAGGCAAGCTGACAAGCCCTTTGAGAATACTTGTAGTGAGAAGGTAAAGTTCTTTCAGCAGGATCAGGGAGCAGCAGGCCATAGGGCAACAAGCAGGAGAGCAGTCCTTCCAGAAAAGCAGTCCTTTGGGCAGCACTGCAGTCCTTCGAATAGAGTCCATTTGTAGGTCCAGAAGTGTCTAATTTGTGTGAGTCACAGACCCAGTATGTATACACAAATGTGCCTTTGAAGTGGGGGAAACTTCAAAGAGTGGTTTTGAAGTGCACCGAGCCCCCTTTCAACCCAGACCTGTTTGCCACTAAATGTTTGGGTGGGGTCAGGCCAATAGCCTTTGAAGTGTTAGTGAAACTACCTCCACCCTTCATGTCCAGGAAGATCAATCAGTATGCAGATTAATGCAGATGCAGCGGAGTGTCCTGTGTTTATGGATGTCTGGGTGGAATGTACAAGGGAAGCTGTCAATCAGCACAGACCAGATGTGGATTGGAGACAGGCTGTAAGGCACAGAGAGCAGTAAGTGCAGAGAAATGCCTACTTTCTAACAGTGGTATTTCTAAAATAATAATGTTAAACCCAACTTCACCAGTAAGCAGGATTTCTCACTACCATTCCAACCATACCATACCAAACATGACAATGTCACTCCTTTTGGATTTGAAATTACCGCTAAAAAGTACATAAGGGAATTCCTAATGCTGGCCTGTGAGAGGAGCAGGCTTCACAAAAATGAAAAAATACTTTGGGTGTTTTTCTCTACCAGGACATGTAAAACGTACAAGTACATGCCCTGTCTTATACTTATATAGAACCCAGCCCTATGGGCTACCTAGGGCCTACCTTAGGGGTGACTTATATGTAATTAAAAAGGGAGTTTAAGGTTTGGCAAGTAGTTTTGAATGCCAAGTAGAAGTGGCAGTGAGACTGCACACACAGGCTTTGCAATGGCAGGCCTGGGACTTGGTTAAGAGGCTACTTATGTGGGTGCCACAATCAGTACTACAGGCCCACTAGTAGCAAGACCTCCTCATTTTTTTGCTGCTGTTACCGACCTCTGGGAGCCAGGATGCCAGGCAAAGCCCAGTGGTGACAGTCCCCTGCCTTCTCCCCTGAGGAGTTAGAGTTCCTCACTAGCAAGTTCCGGTCCCTGTACAGCCGGCTGCATGGGAACTTAGAGGAACAGGCACATGTTTGAATAGGAAATGTTTGCCAAAGTAATTTGTTCCCTCTTTGTCCACAGGCTATTATCTGCCTTTTTGTTTGAGTGAAGTGTTGTGATTGTAGTGTATTGAACTGAATGATGTATCTGGGTACAGGGTGTTGGGTACTGGGTACAGGGTTTGTTGTAAGAAATGTCTGGGCATTTCAAATAAAAAGTCACTTGAAAGAATTAGCTGAGTTTTCAGTGAGTGTTACTCACAATTCCAGGTTCAATTAGGCACCTTCTTTCAAGTAACTGATAGGCTCTGTACCCCTAGTTTAAGTGGAAACATACTGCCCATGTTGAATCGAGAGAAATGTCAAGTCCAAATAGAATATCTAAAGTTATGAGTTGTCTGATGCTATTCTGTCAAGTGTATGTACAGCCCATATTTTGGAATAGGAGTATATTCATGTGTTTAGACATGTCCTGGTGCCACATATGACATATGGGGAAAAGTATTTCCTGTGCAGCCAGTCTAAACAACCCAGGTTCTCAATCAGCCATACAAGTGTTTCTCATCACAACACACACTTGTTCATACATCACCCAAACCCATACTCTCACAGGCACGTGGTAACCCTCTCATACTGGCCTTAGTCACTCCATGTGGTACAACCCACAGTATCTGCCTTTGGTTATGTGCGAATAATGTACAGGGTGTTTAGCCTTCAGTAGCTCACAATGAAGTGGACTAATCTGGAGTGGGTCTCATTACATGAAAAGTTTCCTATCCCTGACTTAGATGTTGTTTGTGTCTTGGATTGGTAACATGAGGAGAAAGAAATTGTTGAGGCTACTCCACAGATTACTGCAAAATAGTTTTTTAGGAACTTTTAAATGTTTGTAAATAATCTGTACTGACTGTTTTGGGAATACATGTCAGAGATGGCAAACAATTGTATCACTGCACTACATTCAAACAAAATCACTCAAAACCTCTTTTGTTGTATTTTGTTCTCATCCATATAGGTCAACACTCATCAGAAGCAAAATTTGTGGAAGGTCATCCCGAAGAAAGTGTGGACCCTGTTTTTTTAAGCAGAGCAGCCTGCATTGCAGGAAGAGGTGGGAGGACCTCCGATGCTGGATCAGGAAGTCAGCAGAAGTCCAGCTCGGCCCGGCCTCCCAACGAGCCAAGGGCATGCGCGGCACCCTGACCGCTCCCTAATGACAAGCATCCTTACGGTGGCCCACAAAGAGCTTGATGGCAGTTCAGGGCCTAAGAGCAGCATCAAGGGGGTGAGTCATTGTATGTAGTTAATCTTGTCGTTTAACCTTTTTAATTTACAGCAATTTATTTTGGTATCAACATGACGGTTGACACACATTCAACGCAGAAAAAGATTTCAGGAGGTGTAAGTTTTTCAGACAGTGTCTCATGATGTATTTGCTGTATCATTTTGTGTTAAAGGTTGTCACTAGATTCCATATCACAAGCCAAGTATTGTTTTGAGCAAACCCATGACTGCAGGCGAAGAAAGCAGTACCCACATTTTCTCCATGTTATCAGGGACATTTGTACCAAACATGCCCAATTTGAGGATAGGGTCAGGTGTGATGCTCCATCACAAATGACAGTAAGGAATGTCAGCCCTATTCCTGCTGACATGGCATAGGAAACACTTCTAAGACAGTTCATGTTTCAGACTTTACATTGGTAAATATGTCCTATGAAAATATGATCATGAGCATCTGCACCAAAAGGACTGGAAGCATGCGTGAAATGGCTTCATTCCTTATCCGAAATATGTTTTAATAGCAAAGTTCAATTCATTTAATGTAGACAGTAGCAGGTTGTCATGAAGCATCAGTCCTACCCTAATGCGCATGTAAGCCATTCTATGCCAATCAATATGGATTGTCATGGCAGACTGTATTGATTGAAACAGACAGGAATGTGTCCACATTGGTAACAGAGTTACATGTACCTAAATTACATTTAGGTGTCCTTAGTTATGTGTAGGTGAGAATGCAATTATGTTGCAAAAAATGATATTCGAAAGGATATTGCAGATGGAATGTTCCATTACATAGATGTTGAAGTATTCCATCAAGTTAATATCATGTCAAAAACATGTCTCTTTTGGATATGTGGAAATGTTGTTGCTTTGTACTGAAGTGGTTTAGGGAGGTATCCAGGCCAATGTGTTTACTAATGCTGTCAAATACATTTGTCATGCAGAGAAATGAAAGTGGATAAGAAACAAAAGGCATACATGATATGGGAGCAAGCATGGGGATTTTCTAGACTGTGAGCAAATGGTTTCTGGAATTCTTCCCTACAGGCAGGAGATACTGATGATTAAGAAGCCAACTTTGAGTGCCTTGAAGCTGGTTTATTATGTAGACTTGGCAAATGTTTTGTGATCAAAGTTCATTTTCAAATCACAGTACCTAGATATCTTCAAATTGCTGCACCTGTCTTTCTAGCATCATCTGTGCAAGGAGAAGGTGACAGCGGCCACGTCAGCGAGGAAGAAGCTAGGCACTGTGGTCCTGGTGCAGACACCACTGACACAGAGGGACTCAGTGCCACAGAGGGTGAAGGGACTGGCACTGTAACTCAACATCATCTTTGGAGGCCTCCACCAATGACCAGTCTCTAGTGGTGGTAGACCCTACTGCTACAGTTGTACCTGCATCACCGTCTGCCACCCATGTTTACATCTCTATCCTCCCTCTTGCTCCCCCAGTTTGCATAGCTGCTCCCCTAAAAGATATAAGCCCTCTGGCGGTAAATTCCAAATACCGCTGCAGTGACTGCCACCAACATACCGCAACGGAGGCGAACATCCGTCCGCCAGATTATGACACATACATACAAAAAAGACAGAAAACAGCCACAACCTCAAATCCGCCAGGCCCACTGAATGTGATAAAATCTCTGTACTACCACCCATACCATAACCCCACCAAAAGCACGCCCTCCAGAAAATGACCCACGAATCACCACAGTGATGACAGCAACTCAAGAGCTCTGGATCTGGATGAAATCCCTGGCCGATCAGGGACCACTGGTCAGTCGGCTACTCCATCCCATGGCTAGTTCACCACAGAGCCCCCCACCTCAGAATCTAACACCAAAGCAGCCAGCCAATGCCCCCAGACCTCTGTCCCAGGACACATAAATCTGTAGTATGGGCACCTGTACAGGGACCCGAGTGCACACAAAGCAGTCAAGACAATAAGGGTCCATGTGTCAGTGGGAGTGGGCACACCGCTCAGGGGACACAGAACAATGGGGCAGGGACAGCCGGAGGACAGCTGTGCACCAGAGGGAGGACAGGCCCAGGGAATCCACGGCCCAGGAGGCACTCACAAATGTCTCCGGGGGCATACCAACAATCCCAGGACAGGATGGGTCAGGTGATCAACATCATGCAGTAGAACCAGCAGCTGCAGGGGGTACACCGCCAGGAGGTAATGCAGTAGTTGCAGGGCCTAAACGACAAAATGGCCACCGTTGTAGGGGTGCTGTCCACCATTGTAGGGGTGCTTGGTGACATGGACAACACCATGTGGTAGAACAGAACACACCAGCGGGACACTTCCACTGGACACTCCGCCCAGAAACCATCAACATC